>NC_137803.1:3773949-4251449 GCF_963383645.1 Muscardinus avellanarius
TCCAGCTCAGTAGATTCTATAACATCTCTGCAGTAAACAGTACTTTTTAAAAGATAAAAAGAGGGAAAAAAAACTGATGTTGTGGAAATCCGTGTTATCCAGGGAGCAGCATGAAGAGGGCCTGGAGTTTATTGCTGATCACTTGATATTTACACAACACTTTGGCAGAGCACTACCCACACAAGAGGCGGCAGTAAGCTCTCAAGGATAAATGAGAGTTGACCAAAGGCAGAGGGAAAACATCACGGAAATATAAAATACAAAAATATTACAAATAAGAAAAGTACCTGAGAACTAAGAAGTATGGGACTAAGTACGTTACTAACCAGTGCATACTCTTAGAAGTTAATGGCTTCCTGTCCCAATTGACATCGCCCATCCAGTTAACTCAAATATGGAAATCCAGTCACAGCAACCATCTTCAACACATAAGTTACATCCAGGCATCGGTCATATGACCACATAAATTGTATATGTCCTTTTCATCATTATTTGGTACTCTGTTGCATTAAGCTATATAGAACAGTTATCAATCTTTCTCATTATAATTACCCCAAATCAATAACATTCCCAATTTAAATTATGAATAGTTGACTCCTCTTAAAATAATTCCCCCTGGCCAGTTCCCGTGGCCCTCGACCCCTTGGCTGGGCTTCAGTTCCTGCTAGCCCTTTCACTAAAGCAGGTCACACTTCTCCTCTCCCCCTGTCACTGCCAGAGCGCTGGGAAGTGAGACACGCACAGAAGAGGGACCGACGCAGGGAAGGCCAGCCTTCAGCGCCTTGGCGGCACAGTGTGGTGACTGGCCCCATCGCCTCGCAGACCGGCTGTCCCGGGAACTGTCCACCTGGGCTGCAAGCCAGCCTCGCAGGGCGATCACTGGAGTTCCTGAACACACCAGACTCCACGACTGCCTGCCCACCTGCCTGGCTCCCACTCACCTCCACACCGCTGCCATCTACCCTGGAAACACTTCCTGGGACCTCAAGTACTTCTTGATCTGAGCTTTTGCTACATTGATCTTTAACCCTAAACACTGACACACCGTCAGTCAGCCCGAATGGATGTTCAGCAGATGTTTGCTTAACACACCTCCCTCGGCTAGTCACACCCACTTCAGAAAGTCCTTGAGCATTCTTGATAACTGGCCACACTATTCCATTCCCCTCCACTTCCATTCTTCTTTTTGTTTCCTCTGTTAAAACTGCCAGGTTTGCCTTGTGAACACTCTCTAACCTTTAAGACCAACTTCAGCAGCAAGCGGGTCTCCAGGGAGACTTGCCCATGGTCCTACACGGAGCAGGGTTCCATCTGCCCACTCCTCCTGCTCCTCTCAGTGGCTAAGCTCGCCTTTGGTCTACATTTCCTATACCTCCTCTTATCCAGTTCTTGAAAAACAAGAAAGAAACAGATGAACAGGAAAGAGGAAGGAGAGAACAGGTTAAGGGGGTGGGAGGAATCACAGAACAGGTGGAGAAACCACAAAAGGTCTCCTCTGCATTCTACTGTGGAGATCAGGAGGTTACAGAAGCCTGAACCCTCAAACAGGATTTTAGAGTCACCATAAGTCGTTGTAAAATAAAAATAAAGAAACATGACTTAATTTACTGAGAATGACTACTTCACTGGAAAGATAGAAGTCAAAGTTTCTAACTACGACACGAAGAAATGACAATATTTATTGGACTTTTATTGTTGTAGGTTGATCATGTTGGCTGGCCTTGGCATAGACCTATGACCCACCACCACCCCCTTTCTGTGGCAAAAATTCTACAAAATATTGCCAACAAATTCAACAAATAAAAGGTACCTCTTTCAGCAGAGGACACACTGAGAATGGCTTTCTTCTGATTCTACTCCACTACCCTGACCTTCCCCTCACTCTGTCCTGGATTAACAAAGCAGTTCAGCGGAGGTACACTCAAATCACATCTGGCAAAGAAAGTTTGCTACTTGAATATTACAAATAAGACATCCCTGAGATTTCCAAATTATAAAGTGATTTTTATATAAACTATCTTAAAGGCTCATCATGATTTAAAAAGTATTTCAAGGATTTTACCATCAGAAAAGAAATGATTAATGTTAATTTTCCATCCTTAAGTGACAGGAAAGGAAACAGTACTCATTATATGGCATTTTAAAATTTTCAAAATGGAGAAAAAAAATACATGCTTAAACTAAAAGCAATAAACTATTATGTGGATAAAATATGACTATATCTTTTATAATGACAATCTTTTAATGTTAGTTTTTACAAAACTGAGGGATGCTGCACTTTATATTATTATAAGCATAATTCATGTCATGGTTTAAAACAAACTTTTCTATCTATGTGTCTTTAACCAAAACAGCCAACAGAACCAAACACTTATTTTATTTGGATACATCTGTGGATATGATGGGTGTAATTAATTGTTCAGCTAAAAATGCAATTCCAGGGTGCTTCTAATGATTTAGGTATGCACAGCTCTAGCTCTCAGAGCAGACTAAAAATAGTGATTTTAATTTATTCCTGCTGCCTACAATTACCCACAACCATGTATTTTTAAATATTTCCAGCCTATAAAAATTACTAATTTTTGCCACTTGTGTTTATCTGCATTTAGACTTTGATTTGGATAAATTAAGCTCTCAAGTGTTCCTTGCTTTATGAAACTCTGCATGTTGTACACTTCAACACAAATAAATGACTTGTACCATTAGAGGTTTAAATAATGTAATGTATTTCATGCTCAGCCTGAAGCTGGATTCCAATGAAGTTGCTAATGCACGTAATGATTAAGTGTAACTCAAATACTAACTGTGTTGTTGAAAACATGACAGGCAATAATTTGGTCTATTATATTCTGCCATTTAATTGCCTAGTACAGACATTCTCTGACACGTTATGAAGCAATGATTTACAATTATTCAAGCTGCAAAGGTCAGAAAGTGACATTATAATCATCTACATAGAGATCCCTCCTAATGCACAGAAACTAGGTAATGCCACACACACACAAAGAGTTTCACTGCATTAGTAACTTTCTATTTAAGGTTTCTTAAATCAACTAGGAATAAACAGTTCCCTAAGCACATAAATACACAACTTAAAAATGTCTGGAATCATCTTGTGAACCCAGAGGTAAGAAATTTAGAAAATGCTCTTATTCTCTCCTGATTAGGTAAGTCTTTTTAAATTATTCAACTCTATACATGAGTCAAGACTAGACACAAGGAAGTCCGTCTGGAAATAAAACAATCCCTAAATCACGTGTACTGAGAGCCTCAGCTTCTGAATAATGGCATAAAAAACTTAGGTATCATCTCCTAGGTTTATTAAAATCACAGGCCTATTATTTGTTTCCTATAATTCTATCAAGATAACTAGTACTGAAAAAGAGGAACAATAATCCAGGTTAACGAACTTTATTCCTCTCATTCAACCAAAAGGATGATCTAGGCTTTACATTTTTAGGCACTTGCTTCTTTCCATTATATAGACATGTTCAATTTGCAAACTAAAGCAAGTGCAATAAATAATAAACACATGAAGGAAAGTAGGGAAAATAGTGTGATCACTTAGGACCACACTTGTAAGCAGGAAGAAGAAAACAGAGAAGGACATTGGGCAGCAGGGTTGAAGTACAAGAATGAAATGTAATGCTTTGCAAGAATGTATTAAAAATGTAGACTTAAGCAAAAGCAGAAAACAAAAGTGGCTAGTGGCTAGTAGAAAGTAGGTAAGTTACATTTATTACATGCTAGGAAAAACAAACTAGAGGAAAAAGTACAAATTAAACTAAGTCAATAATAAAAAGCTGATATGACAAGAAGTAGAGAAGTGAAAAGGGATAGTTAAAAGAAGAAGAATAAAAAACAGGAGTCATCCACCATTACCAGCTGCATAATTTAAGTACATCACTAAAAAACACTTTGAATCTCAAGTCTCTCGTCTATAAATGAGGCTGACCCACATGAGCTAAACAATCTTACGAGATATCGAGACCAACAAAAGAAAGTAAGCCAACCAAGGCATTTACTAAAACTCAGATCACTGCATAAATATTATTATAGTATATACTGTTTTAAACACACAGAATTAAATTTAAAAATTAAGCAAGCATGGTGCCAATAATGACTTTTTAGGTTATTGAGATATTCGAGTTCTTTACTAAAAAAAAAAAAAATAGAGATAATGAATTCAGTAAAAAAGATTTCTTTGGCCTATTTTTAAAACTAAAATGAGTAAGTCAAATCGTTCATTCTATATAGAAATACTTCCCATTGCTTATTATTGTTCCCACTGTGCCCTCTGTCAATCACATAGTAGAGTTTCAAGCTAACTATCCCTCAAATGCCTAAGTATAGATATCCCTGAATTGTATAAATCCTCTCCATCGTATTGGGATGTGAGAGACTACTAAGGAATTCTACTACGCAAAAGCAAAAAGAAAACAGCTGTGCCTCCCAAAAGCAAAAGTAAAATAAATGGCTCTTAAACCCAGCTATCTATAAAATGCACTTAAAACATAACATTTCCAAAGCAATACGTTTTTGAAATTTGTACCATGACCCAAGCAGATAAACCTTATACAGGCAGAACTCAGCTTCTGAACTACGAATCCTAATTACACACAGGAACTAGACTTCTAACACATTCGGCAACTGTCTGACTGACTTAAGTCCATGATATTCTGTGGCCAAGATTTGCTGATGAGGGGTTCTAGGGGGAAATCATCTTAAAATTCATCTTGAAGATTCAAAGAAATCCACACAGGTCCAGAAAACTTGTTTGGAAGTTTAAGAGGCAATTTTTGCTAAGGGCGCAGCTACTGCACAACCCTCCAGCTAATTCTTCACAGACACAGTGTTGCTGAGCACTTACAATCTTCTCACATAAAATTTAAAAAAAAGAGAACAAGTAACCTTAATACTAAGCTTGATTCAAGGCAACACACTGTTGTTTCAACTAATTTTACCATAAAACATTAGTTTTTCTTCAAGAAATCCAAGCATTTGCAAAGTACATAGATCTGTAAATAATTTCACTTTAAAAATGTGCCTTCCCTGATATTTTTATATTATCAATTAGAAGTATTTGAGAAATAACCTCTTATAACTCAAATAATGAAAAGGTCATTAAATAAAATTCTAAACTATGAGAGTGAATATTAGCTATTGGAGAAAAGAAAACATAGTGTAGGACCTTCTGTTTGTGACAAAATTACAGAGTTAATGTTCCTGAAAGATCACTTCACCTTTTAAAGCATGATTTTGTAAAAGGTAAAATTTATAGCAATTAAAGCTAATGAAGAAATGCAGCATGAGCTGCTTATGTTCAGGAACTAATAGGTCCACTGAGCATTTCTAAGATTATTTAGCCATCAGTGATAATGAATTGACATTGTCAGTGATGTTAATGTACCCATGCTCTCTACTGCCAGGAGTCTGGTAGCCAATCCCTTGCTTTCCACTATATTTTTTTTTCCCCAGAGTCATAGGCAGAAATTTATTTAGGAGAGTAGGAAATGCACATTCAAGGGAGAATGCAGAGCACTCCAAAAGGAAGAGAAGCGCTTCCTTTGGGGAGTGGAGCGGAGGCTCTTCTTACACTACAGGGTACTTCTGTGGGCTGAGGGATGGAGGTACCGAGGATGACACCAGCCCAGCAGTCACTGGGTGCAGGTGTGCTGGTCACCGCCGGGTGCTGGCCTTCACTGTCTTAGCAGGTATGCCTCTAGACTGCTCAAGGACAGCATATATGGCCCAGAAGATGGTGCTCTTGGGCAGTGCCCAAGGGGGTTGCTCTTTTTATGTGATCTCTTATCTAAACAGACACTGCCCTATCCCTATGAAACACATAAAATACAGGACAACTTATACTTTTTCTTTAACAATATATTACCTAACTCATAATTGTTGTGTAGATCAATAGATATTCTTCAGCTTACAATTCTCCAGAATGTTACCCTTACTGTGAAAATATTTACCCTATTAAAATTATTGTGATGTAACTTTCAAATTAAATTTTATTAAAAAGTAAAGATAATGATCATTTCACAGTCAGATAAAATTCAATGGCTACTATAAGAATTCAAAAATATAAAATTCTAGAATCTGGAGTGCTTATTCTACACACACACACACACACACACACACACACACACACACACACCTCTTTGGGAGCAGTATGAAGCTCAGTATAATTCTGTATCTTGGAAATCAGACATATAAACTATCAGTGCAACACTTGAGTTGTATGTAGCAAGCAATTCGCTAAAGGGTGCATTGTTCAATTATATAATTAAAGCCAAATAATTATAAACTGTTTCTGATACCATATATGTCAAAATCTGTGTTCTTAAAGTCTCTCTTTCTCTTTCTAGAGTCTTAGTAATCCTAAAAATTTCTTTAAAAGGGGATGGAACTAGATTCTAATAGAGTATGCAAAAATTATCTCCTTATTTCTCAGCAATTATTTCCTTATTTCTCAACAATGAAAAGGAAAGTTCTTATTGCCACCTGGTAGCAAGCTATCCCTGGAGTCAGGGCCATCTTCTCTCCTATAACTTATATGGTAAAAACAATAAATGAAATATCTTTTAAAATTCCAAGACCTATCGCAATTAAAATGAGCCATTTGGCACTTGACCCCTGCAGCTAAAATCAGTAGAAACAAAACTCATTCTCCCACTGATCTGGGGGCTTCAGGGCAATGGTTCATCTTCATTGACTTTAGCAGCAAGTCACTGAACCATCAGTTCTGCCAGTGAATAAATCACAAACCACGGGACTAAAGCTGCCTGCAAAGTTATTTGCAAAACTATGTGAAAGGGCAAAAATGACAGGTGGATCCTGGGATTGACATGCATTGTCCAACTCAACGCAGACTCCGTTTCTGACTTAAAAACATTTATGTGGTGGGATCGACCCCAAGAGCCTTCCACTAAGAAAAAGAGAATGTACTAGAGCATGGGTGCATTGCATAATTTTATTGAACCTGAGATTGTGAATTACCCAGAACTGCAGGTTTCTTAGGTTTCATGTCAAGTGTTTTTATATGATGTGCTTATTAGTTAATTTCTCTAGCATAACATTAAAATATATTCTTAATCAGAAGTAGGGTATTAAAATCCACCTTTGAATGTCCTATGATACACCATATATGTCACAGCATTTTAAAACCTTTTAAACATTGCTGCTAATTAGTTTTACATTAAGACACTTCAGTGCTTTCTATTAAATATAACAGTTTTGAATGACAATTAAGCATTGTGAAGAACTGCTGAGAAAAATACCACTAACTAAAAAATAAAACCAGTTTTGAAATAAAATCACACAAAAATACATTATACCATTTTCTTCCATTGTATCTCTCAAATAATCAGTGACTAGCCATCTGAAATTAAATCTTTTGTTGTTTTCCTTATAGAATATGTCCAATGGGTCCAAAGTGCCATTAATGTGATTAAAATTAAAACAGTATAGCAAAAGAAAAAAAACATATATATACTACTAAAGCTAGATTATGTATTTTTTTATGTCTTTAAATGGAATTTATACTTCTCTCTGGCAATGTGAATGAACATCCTATAATTTAGTCAATTTACAGATTACAGGTTCAAATTGACCTTGTAGCCCATAAAATTGCTCATCTTCAGTACAGGATGAGAAGTGGGAGAAGAATGTCATAACTGTATTTAAGGAATTTACCATAACAATGGAAAGAAGGCTACGCATGCATAATTCTAGCCACTCTTACTCATATCAGTTTGGAACTCTGAAACAATGCACACCCCGCACTGGCTTCCTGGTGCACACAGCGGAGACGGCTCCTACGTACTCACCCACAGACATGACACTTGTACTCCCGCATCCCAAGGTGCCTTTTCACGTGGTTTCTGGCATCTCCAAGCTGCGCTGTTGCAAAGTGGCATATCTTGCACTTGAATGGTTTTGATCCTGAGTAAATTTAACATAAAATATGATTTGGATTTGAATAATACATTAGTGATAGTTTAAAAAAGAGGGCTAAATCTTAAATCATACCTTTAATCTAGGGAAGAATTTCTGTCCCCAAAATGAAATAACCTGTATCCATTTTTAACTTGAATAGACCTGATTCTATAATTATTCTACCCGGGCTTTAATGTTTCAGTGAATCTTCCTAACTCTCAAAAACATTTCTAGGAACTAAAGTCCAAAGTGATACTGTGAAGCCACAGTAAGTAGACGGGAGGAGCTAAATAATTTTAAATACTTTTCTGATAATTCACAAAAGTGTTTTGAAAGGCATTCAATATATTAAATAGCACATTTTAAAATACAAATTCAGCTGGGTATGGCTGCACACGCCTAAATCTCAATACTTGGGAGGCTGAGACAGGAGGATGGCTCAAGGCCAGTGTGTGGTAACTTAGCAAGACCTGTTTAAAAATAAAAAATAAAATGGGTCCAGGGGATGGAGCTCAGATGTAGAACATCCCTGTGTTCAGTACCTAGCACCACAAAGAAATCAATATCAATTAATCAATTTACTTTAAAATACAAACACAATACGCACAGGGCAACTGGTATCTTTAAGACTGTACCAATAGAGACATTGCTCACTGGCCATCGGACTTCCTCATGTTTCATCAGCTTTGAATTTATTCATATTAGTAATACGGTTTCATATTCTTCTGCCATTTATCTCAAATGATTTACTACATTACCAGTTTAATATACATATATGAATATACAGTAAACAAATTATGGTATTTTTTTTTATTGGTGGTACTGGGGGTGGAACCCAGAGGTTTTCTACTTCCGGGCTATACTCCCAGACCAATTTTATATTTTATTTGGAAACAGGGTCTCACTAAGTTGCTGAGAGCCTCACTAAGTAGCTGAGGCTGGCTTCGAACCTGCGCGATCCTCCTGTCTCAGCCTCGCAAGCACGAGGATTACAAGCGTGCGCCACCACGCCCGGCTCAAATTATGGTATTTTTATAATAATTTTCTAATAAAAAAACTGATGATTCAGCAAACCAGAAGTACTGTTATTTTGCTTACTACTGAATTCAAAAGCAAGTATTTTAACACACAGAAGGCACAATAACAAAAACAAAATGTGTTCATAGTTTCATAAAGAAACAAGACTGATCTAGACCCACAAGCAGGTTAATGAGGGCTAAAAGTGTATATAGTCCCTGGGTTCAATCCCAAGTACCATCAAAGAAAAAAGAAAGGAAAAGAAAATTATTTGAAAGTCAGCAAAATTATTTTAATAGATAAGACTGTAGCTGAAATATACTAATATTTAATCATACTCACATTAATAAACAACAACATTCTTTTAAGGAAGAAAAACTATATAGAGAGAGTGGGGGGGGGGAGGGAGAGGGAGAGAGTTTTCTAACTACTACTTCTTTAAAAATAAATGAAAATCATAATAACTACAGTTTAAAATCAGTACAATATGTTTCCAGATTTTTCATATCATGTTTAGTACTTATTTGGTAAAACACCTGTCCTAATATAGTTAGAATATAAAATATGTGGACTTTAATATACAAAAGAGTTCAAATTTTAAAAATCGTAATAAATCATATTTGATCAATGAGCCTTTGTGCAATGCCCTTGGAGGAAAAAAAAAAAAAATCCTCCAAGAATACTCTGTTGAAACTGAAGCACTCAGTAAAAAATTTTAGAGTCTTAAATTTCAATTTAATTCCCAAAAGCTGACAAAAAAAGTGAAGCATTTAATTTTAATCTTCCAACAGAAATAAAAAAGTCAACAGTACTAAGCACGGGCAGACAAGGTTGAATATTTCACAGTTCAATGACACTGAAGCCAGATCTCTTAATATTTCCATTTCTACAGTCAGAGGTAGATGTAAAATATATTTAGCACCTGAATGGTTCTATCTAGTCAGGTTTATATGTTTAAATGCCAAAAGCAGGTTGAGGTTGCAGCTTACAGCAATCACATTCTATCAGTCACATCTGAAACTTCAGTTTATTTAAATGACTGATAAAACTAAGCCTTTCTCTGCTTTGAAATGTTACACAGAGGCACAGAACTTTATAAAGACACTTCAAAATGGAAGATACGCAGAGCCGATTTACCTACACTTTAAGTGAAAATGCTTGAAAGATGATAATTAGGGGCTTATTAGCTGACAAGGGTATCAGGCTCCACATGAAGACAAAGCTCCACTATCTGCAGGGAGATCAGGGTGCACATGAAAACCTCCAGGGTTCCTATTTCAGGCCCGGGCACACGCCAACGGCACCACAACCATGGCACCAAGGTCACACCAGCTGGACACAGTCCCTCTCCTGTGGCACCAAGGTCACCCCGGCTGGACACGGCCCCTCTCCTGTGGCACCGAGGTCACACAAGCTGGACACGGCCCCTCTCCTATGACACCAAGGTCACACCGGCTGGACACGGCCCCTCTCCTATGACACCAAGGTCACCCCGGCTGGACATGGCCCCTCTCCTGTGGCACCGAGGTCACACCAGCTGGACATGGCCCCTCTCCTGTGGCACCGAGGTCACACAAGCTGGACACGGCCCCTCTCCTATGACACCAAGGTCACCCCGGCTGGACATGGCCCCTCTCCTATGACACCAAGGTCACCCTGGCTGGACATGGCCCCTCTCCTGTGGCACCGAGGTCACACCAGCTGGACATGGCCCCTCTCCTATGACACCAAGGTCACACCGGCTGGACACGGCCCCTCTCCTATGACACCAAGGTCACCCCGGCTGGACATGGCCCCTCTCCTGTGGCACCGAGGTCACACCAGCTGGACATGGCCCCTCTCCTGTGGCACCGAGGTCACACAAGCTGGACACGGCCCCTCTCCTATGACACCAAGGTCACACCGGCTGGACATGGCCCCTCTCCTATTACACCAAGGTCACCCCGGTTGGACATGGCCCCTCTCCTGTGGCACCGAGGTCACACCAGCTGGACATGGCCCCTCTCCTATGACACCAAGGTCACACCAGCTGGACACGGCCCCTCTCCTATGACACCAAGGTCACACCAGCTGGACACGGCCCCTCTCCTATGACACCAAGGTCACACCAGCTGGACACGGCCCCTCTCCTGTGGCACCAAGGTCACACCAACTGGACATGGCCCCTACCCTATCCTGTGGCACCAAGGTCACATCAGCTGGACAAGGGCCCTCTCCTGAGGCACCAAAGTCACACTGGCTGGACACAGTCCCTCTCCTGTGGCACCGAGGTCACACCAACTGGACATGGCCCCTCTCCTGTGGCACCAAGGTCACACTGGCTGGATACAGCCCCTATCCTGTCGCACCGAGGTCACACCGGCTAGACACGGCCCCTCTCCTGTGGCACCGAGGTCACACCAGCTAGACATCGCCCCTCTTCTATGGGACCGAGGTCACACCAGCTGGACACGGCCCCTCTCCTGTGGAACCGAGGTCACACCAGCTGGATACGATGGGCTTCTGTGTCTGGGTTTGCCAGGACACCTGCACTGTAGGCTCAGTGATTACTGTTGCACAGAGCTGTCCACACACACAGGGAGATTTTGTGGACTGCTTCACCCAGAACACTGAGGCTGTGAGCCACCCACCTCTCACACGCACAGTGGGCCGGGCTGACAGCTCCTTTCCCGTCACAGACACTCAGATGCCTGCTGAGGTAATGCTACTCTGCCAAGAAAAAGAACACCTGTCTCTTTTCCTTTTCTTCCTAAGTGGCAGTAACTTTTCCATGTCTACGTTCATGATACACATTCTAAAACCGAGCCAGGAACAGTGTTTATAAGGCAAGGACTAGAAAGCCTCATCTTCTTAAATCTGTCTTTCTCTCGGGTATATCTGATTATTACTAGTTTCCAATATTAAATACTTCCATTCCTTGCAACAGCATAATTCTCAGAAGGGTGTTTTTTTTTGTTGTTTTGTTTTGTTTTCTTAATTTGGTCTGTGGGCTTTTGGAAAGAGAAAAACTAAAAGAGCTCTCTACCTCCCAGTGCCTTGTTACTCTGTGAGAACTGCGGAGCGGTAGCCCCTCGGTGTGCACCGAGCCCTCGCGGGCGCCCCTCAGCAACACTGCTAGCTGCCCTGCACACGGAGGTGGCGTCCACGTCCACGGGAGAGGACAAACAGCCCCCTCCAGGTCCTCGGGGCTGATGGAGCCCTGAAGGAAGCCGACTGCCACTCACGCTTCTCCACCTGAGCTCCAGTTCTGCCATCCTCCCCAACACGGGCACTTCCCGCATTCACGCATTCGGCACCTTGCACTGGGAGCCGGTGGCATACCGCGCGGCAGCCATGAAGAGGAACCCTGCCCTTGCCGAGCTCCACGCCTTCATCAACTGCCCTGCGAAGCGCCACTGTGGGGCCACACACCACCAGCCCTAACGCACAGTCCTCCGAGAAGCCACACGCACCGTTTTCTCTGTGTGAACATTTTCAAGTGGCCAGAGCTCTCTGAACATAAACAGAATGGCTTCAGTCGTGCCGCAGGACAGTGTCTTCCACGTCGTGTGAAATAAAAGCTGCTAACAGGACGATGCAGCAGAGAAAGCCAGGGCTTCAGCGGCCCGAGAAATGTGACCTGCTCCACACACGCAGAGCACGGGGAGGCTGGGCCGCTTTTACCACCCGGAGGCTGGGAGGGGTTATAGAAGACATGGAGCGAATCACAAAATGTGAAACAGGGATTGGAAGAGTAAGCCCTTTTCCAGTTAACCATCAATAACAGTCCGTACATTACTATTTCATGGACATAAGCAAAGTATCTGAAAAGCAATTTATTTTCAGATGCTGGGGAGAGGGGTAAGTCCTGAAGACTGACTTCCCCAAAAACTGACTTGCAGAACTGAAATGGTGGACTAGCACTGCGTACTCAGAAAGGGTGTTCTCGATGGAGCTTCGAAGCACAATAAAAAAATGTGCTGCTGATAAGAACACCACACGATATTTTTTAAAGTCTGCTAACTTTTACTAAATGTTCCAATCAATGATGTAACTTATATAAGCAGGGTTACTCTGTCACATATTGATAGTTACCTCACTTTCACATCCACATTAACTTGATTTTAAATGCAATTAATACATATAGTCAAGGAAGACTAATGGACTACATTCTGCACTTAACCTGGTGGACATTTTCAAATGGCACAAGTGACCAGTGCAAACCTATTTTGCATTGTAAACGACTAAATAAATCTTAATGGATTAAGAATGATCAGCTATCAACACACAAGGGAAATTAAGTGCTGAAATGCCTACATTGATTATTTTAAATTATTAGCCTTACTCTGTTCTTGAATTTGTATGCTTTTAGTGAGCTTTAACACATTTACAAGACTTATTGACTATAATTACAAGAGAATTCAAGTAATGGACACATCAATTATAAGCAACATGTCTTGACCAGACAGTTGCATAAAGAATTCTAAAAAGAGCTCCATTAGCATCTTCCTCTTAGTTTTACTCAGTTTTATCTGCCTTCAGAGGGAATTCTTAAAAAAAAATACATATTTTCTGTCCACATGAAAGGACAGGCCTGATTTCTAAAACCATATCATTTTAGAAAGTGGATGTAAAGAGATACTAACAGAGGTGCTAGCCATAGAAACAAATATGCCCTTACACTTATTTTAAAAGGGGACTCTGTATCACCTGCAAATAGTAGAGCTCGAGAAAATAATGTTGAGATTTACCTAGATTAATCTTATGCAGGCTGACCTGTTACTTTCTTCAATGGGAAACTTTTATCTATCTTTAATCACATTATACTAGTAATAATGCTCCATACTTTCTTATCGTTCCCCTTGTAACCATGTACTAAGTTTCATAAACTGCATGAATTTAAAGTATAGCTTTAATAATAAGCCATTATTTAAAAGTACAGTAAAATAAACCCTACAGTTTTAATGAAAATATGTTCATTGAAATGTGAATTTATTATTCAAATCCACTCATAAATTCAACCATGGAGACAGATCTTGTCTAAGCAGAGCACAATGATTTAGAAAAGCTGTCTATTTAAAATAAAGAATGTATGGCAGGTTTACAGAAACAGTGCAGTGAATTTTTACATAAATTTAGAAGAGTAGCTTATGCATTTTCTACCAGAAAATGTTTTTTAAAAATTTCTCCCTAAAATTAAATATTAACAGAGAACATTAAATATGATAGAGTACAGAAACTAAATCAGGTACTACATCCATGTACTATTAATTGAAAAGTATTGACTAATTTTGACTTGTGAAGGTAAAATCTTGGTGCCTAGAGTAATACTTTGGGGTATAAAAAAATCTAGCAATGAATCTTTTTAAACCTCTAAAATTTTAAGAAAAATTTTATTAAAAGCCACTTAATATGTTTTCTGAAAACCCCAAGTGTCATTTAATATATGCTACAGAAAAACAAATAATTAGCACTTAAACCTAGTAAAAAGCCTTTGCAAAAGAGGAGTTTAACAAAGGCATCAGAAGAACGAGGCTTTGGGACAAAATTAAATGAAACCTGTCACTAACCAGCCTTTGGAATCACTAAGGCTCAATCACCTTTAGAAATGTCAAGTGTCAACCACCGCTTATTAGAGAAGCGCAGGACACTACACAGCCAGGAAAGGCCTCGGTGGCAAGCTGAGGAGCTAAGCAGGTGGGGTTCCAGCTCTGGAGGTATGAATGTGCACCTTTGCCATCCCATCACACCTCATAAGGAAACACACCTACCTGTGTGAGTGCGAATGTGTGCCAGAAAGGCCATAGAGTTGCTGCTCCGACACATCTTCCCACAGTACTTGCAAACACTTCCCTGGTTTTCCTCTCTCTCACGATTGATTTGCTCAGTGTCTTCCACTATATACTTATTCACCTCCCGCAGCAATTCCTCATGCTGTCCTTTAATATGTAGAAACAAATTCTGCTCAGAATCGAAGGGCTCTGTGCACTTGACACATTTGAAGGTGGCCCCGCCCTCCGGAAGCTCTTCCACACTGGCCTGCTCATTCCTCAGGTGGCCAGCACTGGCCAAGTGCTGGTGCAGGTTGCTTTCTGTGTAGAACGATTTCCCACACAGCAAACAATGAAAGTGTTTCTCCTTTGTGGGATGCTTCATGGCTATGTGGACGTTCAGGCCGCTCAGTCCGTCAGCTAGGAAGCCACAGTCATCACAGCGGATGCGCGTGGACTCGCTGAAGGAGCTGCCCTCAGCTTTCCTCTTCTTCAAGCCCTGAGTACAGTCCTTCAGGGCCAGCTCACTCATTCTCACTCCTGTGGGCATCAGGCCCTCTTCTGACTGGTCTATCAACTCACCATCTTCAGGGTTCTTGATTCTAATGATTGAAGAATCAAATCGTCCAAAACTGTACATGGCCTGCCCTTTTTCATCAATACTGATTATAGTTTCATAAACATCGTTACTCTCAAGTGTACTATCAGAAGTAGGGCCATCCTCTTCCAATATAATCTCAGTTCCGTGCTGTGCATTCATCTGAACTTCCTTGTTCTCTGGGAGGGGATCTGCCTGCCCTGGTTTCAAGTCTTCTGCGCTGAGCGTACTTCCAGCTCCGTTCTGATTGCTGCTCTCCAGGGCCAGCGGCTCCCGTGCTGTACCCTCCGCAGCACGGGCGTCTCCGGCTGGACGGCCCCCGCCGTGGGCTCTGAGGCACTGGGGTCTGTCCAGGACTCTGCCTCGGCCAGGTCCTGCGCTTGCTCCCTCGCCCTCACACAGTGCAGCTGAAGCATGGGCGTCATTCAACACTGCGTGGTTTTTCTCTGTTGTCTCACAATTCAAAGCTGAGCTTCCTGAATTCTCACTTTGAAATCTACTTGGAGGGCCATAACTAGAGGAAATATTCAGAGATGCCATGCCCTCGGGTTTCAAACCTTTCTCCTTGACAAGGGGCTGCTGGAAAGTCTCACAAAAGGCATGGTCTTCACTAAAATTAGATTCTTCTTCAGTCTCAATTTCTACAGAATCGGGAGCACAGAGTACTTTGGACATATCTAAATTAGTATTCTCATCCAAAATAGAGCACTCTACAGTATTTCTAGGTTTGAGAGTATCTGGTGATTGGTCTGAAATTATCTGAAATTCCTCAGAATTCTGTGGATGCTCCTCCTGGGGGACGGGGACATTTCTAGACATCTCTGCGGGATCTGCTTGCGCACTGGAAGAGCTGCGGAAAGACTGCCGCTTCACTTTGTGTTTCTCCGTTGCCGCGTGCCTCGTCATCTCTCGGCGAGTCACTGCATAGTAGTCACACGCCATGCAATAAAATTCAAACTCTTTAGTGTGCTTCCGTTTCACGTGTAGCTCTAGAGAAGCAGGTGAGTGGGCGATAAACTCACAGTGCAGACACTTATTATCACCTGTACCTGTGATGTCTCTCTGTGAACACGCATCGCCCTGTTGAAGAAGGTCCTCTTGGTCTAGAGACATTTGTCCCTTTTTATCAGCAAGATGACGGTTAACTTCTCCATCTATGGAACAAAACACATTCTCAACTTCAACTTCAACTGGACTGCCACGATCTACTACTGGCTTTTCTAAAGCAGAGGTATCTGATTCTGATACAGAAGCTGACTTGCCAGCATGTTCATCTGAAACAGCCAGTGCTAAAGGGGTGCTCTTTTTACAGGCTTCAAGATTACCCCCTTCGGGGCCAATAATGATATCTGAACTTTGTTTCCCATTGGCTTCTATTTCGACCCGACCTTTATGTTTCTTGGTGGCACAATGACGCTCCATATCTCCCTTAGTCACAGTGTAATACTTACACACTTTGCATAAATAACTATACTGGTGACTATGCTTACGTCTAATGTGAACCGTCAAGTTTGTAATGCTAGAGGCCAGCAGACCACAGTGCGAGCATGTCCGGGAGAGGCTGCCTTTAGGTCTCCCTCCCTTTGGAGGGGCAGTCAAGCCCAATTCATCATCTCTGGCGATCACACCTGACTGCGAGAGTTCATTAGGAGTTGGCGTGCTCTTCTCAAAACAGGAATGCTCCTGCACCTGCACACCTCCGTTGCCTTCAGACCTTCCACTTCCAGGAGTGCCGAGCTCCTCTTTTTTATCATTTGCACCTATACACACCCTTTCAATACATTCTTCAAAAGTTAAGCCAATATTATTCTTCCTAGCATTTTCAAGATGCTTGCTTCTTTTAATGTGCTTCTCCATGCCTTCTTTGCTTAGTGAATACAGATTGCATGCTTTACACAGAAAATGATAGTCCTGACCATGACGAAGCTTTATGTGTCTTGTAAGAACAGTGGAAGATCTCGTTTTATAGAAACACTTCTTGCATTGGAACTGAGGCTTGCTGGAATGCCGTGCTTCACTTCCATGGCTTACCCTGGGCTTAACAGGTTCTTCCTGAGCTGTTTTCCCTGATTTATTCATACAATCTTTTGTGTTTTCTGGTTCTAAAGTACTAAAAGGTTCGGTCTGTAAAACAGGCTCACTGTTCAATGATAGAGAAATCTTTGGTTGAACCAATAAACTAATATGCTTCCCAGTTGTTTTGTGTTCTTCTATGTCTTTCTCAGACAAAAACAGATTACAAGTAGTGCAAAAATAACCCAGACCATGCTCTTCTTTCATGTGGTCTCTCCAACTTACTTCACTCGAGGAAATAAAGGAACAACACTGACAACTGAGGACAGAAGCAGCTTGCTGATGGTGGCTACTGTGCAAATGTTCCTCTAAGTCCTTCCTAGAAAAGCTGGAAAAGTCACATGCCTGACAGCAGAATTTCATCTCTCTGGCATGACACTTTTTTGTGTGGGTTTCCAAATCTGTCCCATTCACAGCTATGTGAGCACAGTCTTTGCAGGTAGAGGAGAGCTGGTGGTCAGGAGCTGGCTTCAGTGCTGGAGCATCCAGCTGCAGTGGAGGAGGGGGGCCGGTCTCGCCCCGCACTGCTCCTGGGGTGCCTGAGGTCGCCGTACACAGACTCTGGACCTCGTGGCTCAGTTCTAGGTGTTTGGACCTTGGTTCTGCATCAGCTGCTTTCATCTGTGCTCTAAAGTGTTTCAAATATATCCTCGGAGTTTCATTTGTGACTCTCTTCTTAATTCCTAAAACATTAAGCCTTTTCTTTGCCTGGCCCTGCAGGGTGAAGGTGCCACTGCGCCGTCGGAAGCTACTTCCCAGCACTGGCGCGCTGCGCTCAGGTCTTGACCTGGCTGTGGTGCTGATACTGTGCGCTGTCTGTGCGGCATTTTGGGTAGATCCCACTTGATCTAGGAGATTCTCTGAGGGCACTTCGGTGCCAAGCTTTCTGTCCTGGCTTTCAGGATTTCGAGCTATGGTGAGGGAGGTAACGTTTTCTTCAACAATCTCTGCTCTTTCTGCTGAAGTATTCCTAGATGGCACCATTTCTACAAGAAGCTCACCACCACTAGCACCATGCTGAGAAATGCTTCCTCCGCAATCTTTAAACTGGCTCTCAGTAGTGTGTGATCCTTGTGAATCCCCATTCTTTGCTATGGGCTTAGAAGCTCTTGGTTTTACTCGAACATTCTTTGTTCCCATGATACAAGCCTTTTTCGAAAGAGGTTGTTTTGTTAAGATCTGTACAAATCCTCCACGAGCAGCAAGATTCTGGCGCCGGAGATGGGTTTTGCCAAGATAATGTGCGTTCAGCAGGCTTTCTTCCACACACTGAAAGCCACAAAGATCACAGGAGAAAACTTCCTGCGGCCCGTGAGTGTGCTTGGCATGCGCCGGGGGGGGTGCGCTGCTCTCTGCTTTGTGGCCACAGCGGCAGCAGGCGTGGTCCTCAGCCTGTGGCCCGGGACATCCAGCACGGCTCTCCAAATCCGAGCAAGAGAACGGGAGGCCACATCCGCTGCACTTGAGCGCCGTGCCTACACTTGCACCGGTGCAACTCACACTCGTTTCTTTCACGAGGGAAGGAGATTCTCTCTCCGGATTGAGGGAAACCATTTCCTGAGCAGGCTTTCTTTCAGTGCCTTTTTCCAGAGAAACCGCATCGTTGGCGCTGAGGCCACAAGAGGCAAGGGCGTTTGGAAGCGCCGGGCCTCCATGGCTTGAGCAGTCCCTCAGAATGGCTGCGCTGCCTGCCTCGCCTACCGGGGCATGTGCTTCTGTGGCAGAGCTCCGGGGCAAGTCAGATCCACAGGTGCCCTGCTTGGCAGACTCGCGGGGCTCTGCCTCCCCTACTCTCATTCGTTTGGAAGCATGGTTATATCTGTCTTCCTCCATAACTGCACTGCCCAAGCTGGATGATTCTGAAAAGCCTCTTTTGTTTGTGAGGCTCTCAAGAGAATGTGCTGGGGCCTCAGGCGCAGGCCCATGACGGCCATCATGAGGTGAAACGCTTCCCGAGCCTCCTGTTTCCTTGTTCACGTTTTCATCCTCATCCGTCTCGGGTTTATTCTCGGAATCCATCGATAATAAAGTGCTGATAATGTTTTGTGTGTCAGGGGTGGCTTAACCAGCTCTCATAACCTGTAAAGTAAATAAACAGGGCAGTAAGCCTTTGAACATGGAGAAAATGCACCCACATTAGTCTCAACTAAATAAAAATTTAAAAAAATAGCATGGGATTAGCTTCAATGAAGTTCCCAGGATACTCCGATGAATTTGGTCACTAAGTTCTTCATGAAAATGGTGCAGTCATGTCTTTGGAACATCAGCCCACACCATGTTTCAATTCTCTAGACCTGTAGATTTCAGTTGACTACTTTTGTGAAAAAAAGTAGAAGTCCTCTGCTCTTTACAAGTCACATTTCAGTGAATTATGATTATTCATTTTTTTTAAAAAATGGCTATTGTAGAGGTCCAGAAGAGGGGTTTCCCCTCGTCAGCCTACCTAAAAGCCGAGATGCTAGCATGAAGTCAAATGCTTCATCCCTTTGCTCTGAGGCAAATTGCTTCTGTGATTTTCTGCACAGATCCCAATTCATAAAATCATACTCTCACTACGTGTCACCATTCACACTCAAGGTCTTTTGCCAGTGAAGAACCACTCCCACTCTTAGTGTCAATCATAAACTTCAAATCACACTCCTACTGTCTAAAGGTTAGTGACCAAGGGAAATGTTCATGGTACAGGGCAATTAATGGAATAAGTTTTGAGGGAGGAAAAAGAATCACATTGAATAAAACACTTTAAAATCAGTATCACTGATTTTTTGTTATGATATTTAATTCACTAAAACATAACATTTTCCAAGCCAGGCATGGTGGCACACACTTGTAATCCCAGCATTTGGGAGGCTGAGACAGAACGATCGTAGTTCGAGGACAGGCTCGGCTACTTTGAGGCCCTTTGCAACTCAGTGAGACCCTATTTCTAAGTAAAGAATAAAAAATAAGGTTGGGGGTGTAGCTGGAAGGTAGAATGCCCCTGGGTTCCATCCCCAGTACTGCAAAAAAACAAAACAAAACAAAAAACATAACATTTTCCATTTACTCTATACTATGATTGGAATTTTCAGCCAAATGTTATTTGATTTGATGTTAATAAAAAGTCATCAACACATTACAGGGCCTCAAACTATTGATAGTTATTTTTAATTGTTTTAACAATTTCTTCCATAACAATGACAACTTTAAAAAAAAAAAAGCCAGTCGCTTTGACTCTGCTAAAAGTAGAAAACAACAACAAAAAACAATGTATTAAACATAGCATCAAAAGCACAATCAAGAGAAAAAAAACAAGTAAATTGGATTTCATTGATCCCTCATCAAATAAGTTTAGAAACTCTAGTTTGAACAAGTCTCCTTACCCTAAAATTTCTTTTTTTTTAATTTATTTTTATTGGTGCATTGTAATCATCTATCACATTGGAATATAAGACTTGAGAGGATATACAAGCACACACACACACATCATCCAATTAGCCCTCATCCAGTCCCCATCCCATTCCCTCCCCCTCCCTCCATCCCATGCTTGTTTGGTGATTAACTCTGATACATTTGTTTATGTACCTCCTGCATTTTAAAGAGGCTCCATCCTCCCCTATTCCATACCCTCTGATTGGTCACCTTAATTGCTTCACTATAGGGCCCTTTCCATAACTTGACCACTTCCTGTTGCCCCTTTCCTCCTAGTTATTGCTGATTAGGGGAAGCATCTGGTTTTTATTTTCTGAGCTTTTTCTCTGTGCATGCCGCAATGCAAGTACAGATCCCACTCTTGACAGCCCCAGTAGTGGCCTGGCTACCCGGTGGACTGATCCAGACCTCGCTGGCTCAAGCAGCAGCCTTGCCTCATGGGAGGCCCCAATTCTGGCCTCGCTGGCCCCCTCACCGGCCTAACCCCTCAGCTGGCTCCAAACCCAGCCTCGGTGGCCCCAGCACCGGCCTAGCCTCAAGGCAGGCGCCGTCCCAGCCTCGCTGACCCTGGCACCAGCCTAACCCCTCAACAGACTCCTCTCCTGGCCTTGAAGGCCCCAGTAGCGGCCTTGCCTCATGGAAGGCTCCAATGCCGGCCGTTGGCCCCAGCACTGGTCGAACCCATCGGCAGGCTCAGATCCTGGCCTCGGAGGCCCCAGCACCAGCATTGCCTCACAGCAGGCTCCAATCCCGGCCTTGCTGGCCCCAGCACTGGCCTAAACCCTCGGCAGGCTCCGATCGTGACCTCAAAGGTCTCAGTAGCAGCCTTGCCTCACGGAAGGTTCCGATGCCGGCCACTGGCCCCGGCACCGGCCTAACCCCTTGGCAGGCTCCGATCCCAGCCTTGGAGGCCCCAGCACCGGCCTTGCCTCACGGCAGGCTCCGATGCTGGCCGTTGGCCCCGGCATCAGCCTAACCCCTCAGCAGGATCTGATCCCGGCCTCGGAGGCCCCAGCACTGACCTTGCCTCACGGCAGGCTCCGATCCCGGCCTCGGAGGCCTCAGTAGCAGCCTTGCCTCACAGCAGGCTCTGATGCCGGCTGCTAGCCCCGGCACCGGCCTAACCCCTCGGCAGACTCCGATTCCGGCCTCGGTGGCCCCAGCACCGGCCTTGCCTCACCGCAGGCTCCGATGCTGGCCACTTGCCCTGGCATCGGCCTAACCCCTCGGCAGGCTCCAATCCCGGCCTCAGAGGCCCCAGTAGCGGCCTTGCCTCACAGCAGGCTCTGATGCCGGCCGTTGGCCCCGGCACCAGCCTAACCCCTCGGCAGGCTCCGATCCCGGCCTCGAAGGCTCCAGCACCAGCCCTGCCTCATGGCAGGCTCCAATCCCAGCTTTGCTGTGTCCGTCGCCGGCCTCACCTCTCGGCAGGCTCCAATCTGAGCACCCTATTCTCCCAGCCATTTGCCCCATGTTCTCGAGGGTGTGTGGTAGTAGCATTCTGCCTCTGGGGTTATTACTTCAAAGTTTCCAGGTGTAATGCATCAGATCTCTGCCTCCCCTGAGTACTGGCCATTGCCATTGCTACTGCCTCCACCATTTCAAATCTTTCCCAAGCTCTTTTTCCACTCTGAATGTTGTCCAGTGTTCCTAAGCATGCGCAACGGTAGCATTCGAAATTGGTGTAATTTCTCCAAAAAATAAGGTTGGTAGGATCCAATTTCTGCTTCTCCTGAATACAAGTCTCCACCGCCATCGCGGAGATCGCTTCCAACACCGCCTTTCTCCTAGGTCTCTGCTAAAGATTCTTAAGAATGTAGAGAAGCAGTCCTTCTTTGCGGGGAATTTTTCCAAAAGTTCCAGTTCATTTGGATAAGTTTTGTCTGCATCCCCAGTATCCTGGCATCCGCCACAGCCTTCTTGACCCCTCTCCAATTTTTTTCTTTTACTTTTTCTTTTCTTTTCTTTTCTTTTCTTTTTTAATAAGAGAAGACAGTATGTGTGGTTTGAGGAGGTTGTGGGATCAGGCACTCAGTAGCACTGTGACCTGGGACCTGTTTCCCCAGGGGTTCAGCGTGCTCCACATGACTCCACCTGGGGCCCAGGTGGGCCCCAGCTCTCCCAGGGGTCCAGCGTGCCCTGCCTGACCTCCACCCGGGGCCTAGGGCTTTGCGACCGGGCCCCAGTTTCTCCAGGGCTCTGGCGTGCTCTGCGCAATCCCACCTGGGGCCCAGAGTCCTGCGACCCAGGCCCCGGCTCTTCCAGGGTCCGGCGTGCCCCGCCTGACCCCCGCCCGGGACCCATGGTCTTGCAACCGGGCCCCAGTTTCTCCAGGGGACTGGCGTGCTCCGCACGGTCCGGCCCGGGGCCCAGAGTCGTCCTAAAATTTTTGGGTACATAAACATTCCCCAATCCTTATTTCATTGCAGAAGCTGCAGTTTATAGAAATTCAAGAGATCAGTGTTGCAAAGGACCTTTTAGAAAATGCTCTAGAGCACAAGTCTTCCTTTCAACATCTGTGTTAGAAGAGTAAAAGGACAAAGTCAAGTAAGACAGCAAGTCTCATTCATTCCAGAACATCCACTTAGTGTCTACAACACGGCAGCCATTCGTGTTGTGGACGCTTGGACATACAGCAAGCAGTACCCCACGGTCACTGTCCTTCCAGAGGTCCTAATATAAGTAGAAAGATAGATTTTTTTTTTAATATATTGAGTTGGTCTGGTGGCATGTGCCTGTAATCCTAGAACTTGGGAGGCTGAGACAATTGGATCACAAGTTCATGAATAGCGTCAGCATTGTAGCTAGAATCAGCAACCTAGCAAGGTCCTGATTGAAAACAAAACGTAAAAAGGGCTGAGGGCGTAGCTCGGAGGTAGAATGTCCCTGGGTTCAACCCCCAGTACCAAATAATAAAAAATAAATAAAATAGGAATATTACCCAACCCAGTTCCGATCAAGATAAAGTCAAGCACAACTTGTAAAGCAATAACCCAAGACGAGGGACATTAAGGCTCCAAAGGACAGTGACCCCTGAGAGATGAGAGTAATCCACATGAGCCTCAGCTTACTGCCTGATTAGTTAGCCCACAACACAGGGACCGGGATCTGAGCTGAGGGGCGGAGGAAAGGAGAGGGGAGAGAGGCAAACAAAGAGATCTGCGGAGGGTGCTCCCAAATATCCCACCAAGACACACAGCTCTGTACCCTCCCCAAAGAAGTGTCCTGCCCCTATGGAGTCAGTCCTGGTAACATGCCCCTTGCTCCCCACACCCTGCCTCTGGCAACAGGGCCCACAATTCTTCCATGATAGATTAAGACTGTCTGTTCGTAAGTGCATATGAAAGAAGCATATAGTAAGCTCTGGGGTCTGGTTTCCCTTTATCAGCATGGTGTTCTTGTTCCATGTGTCAGTAGTCTTTCCACCTCACTGATGAGCAGCTCTACATAGTACAGATGTATCATGACTCTGCCGATAGACAGCTGATCTGTTCCTTTCTATTGCTATTGTAATAAAACTGCTATGAATATTCTCATACATCTTTCTAAAACATATATTTTCATTCCCTGTATGTAAAAACCAACAGTAGTAGTGCCGGGTTATGGAGTATGTTTAACTATATGAGAAATGGCCTGACTGGTTTTCAAAGTGGCTGCACTGTTTTGCAAGTCCACCAACAGTGTGTAAGGAACCTAACCGACCCACATCCTCACCAACATTTGACGGCAGTATTTCAAGTTTTTGTCATTCTATTGGGTGTATGTGGTTGGAGTCTGCATTTCCCTGATGGTGTTGAATGGTTTATGTGCTTTGTTAGCCTTTTGCCCATTTCTCAGTTCAGCTATTTATTTTTCTTATTGAGCTATAGGAACTGCTTATGTATTCTGTATACAAATGCTCTGTCAGATATATATTTTACAAATGTTTTTTCTCTTTTTATTTTATTAATGGTATCTTTGATAAACACAAGTTTTAAATTTTGATGAAATCAATGCTTTTCCTGTTATGGTTATTTATGAATCTACTTATTTTCTGCCTCTCCATTCTAGAATGTGAACCATGGTTTATTTTATCTACCCCATATATCCCAAGAGCCCAGAACAATTCCAAGCACTTATAAGGTACTAAAATGAATGAATGCCTCTTTATGATGGAAGAAGTGTCTAATATCCAAGTATTTACAGATGGAATGAAAAATGTTTGAGATGGCTTCGAAACAGTCCAGGAGAGGAGCACCGGGAAGCTCAGCACTGATGATGACTTGAGCTGAGTGAGAGGCACACGGGGATTCATTACACTCTTCCATCAACTTTTGCGTACGTGGGCATGTGTTCCTGTTTCAATGTACCTGCAACAGAAGCTCTGTTTAAAAGCAAGCTGATGCTTGGTCTACCGTAGCACATCCTGCTTTATGTTGGATGCTGAGCCCAACCAATTCCTCCTCTGCAAACACAGTGTAGCCCACAGGCAGGCTCCACTCTCTGCAGAGCCTGTAGCGCACATGGAGAACCCTGCAAAGCCCACTCCCCTGCAGCACACGCCCTCCTCAGAGTGAATGTGCTGTGGAGGGCCTCGCCTTGAGCATTCCTAGAGACAGAAGAACAACTACATCAATGGGCAGAAGCAAAATAATGAGACCTTTATTATCTTCTATGCAATGACTCCAAAATTCTAAAACAAAAGGAAGCAATGTTTGAATATCTATTATTTCCCAACTCATTTTTCCAACTCATTTTTAAATTAATGAAGTAGCCCAATATCTCATTATGTCAAGGAACAACAAATATTCAACAGTATCTAGAGCCTACCATATGAAAGATAGAAATGCATTATTAGGATAACATTCGATGGGGAAGCCCATGACATATACACCAATGAACTCCTAATCCTAAACTAAGATCTACAGCAGCATAAATGTGTAAGACACACTTCCAAATAAAATATTCTAACAATTCAACAAATTTGTGCTAAAACCTGAAGAAACTAACCCACTTGATTTCTTTTACTGAGGAAGCAGGTAGGAAGAATTAAGCTCTCGAGGGGCAGGCAGGACTAACAAAGCTTTATACTCATACAGTGAGCATGCAGGGGCTCCGGCCAGAGCCACAGCTGGCCACTGCAGAGTAACTTACAAGGCAGGTGCTAGGCAGCACAGCCAGACCACAGACAGCTGTCACGTGGTGGCGCTTCCAAAAGGGAGTCACCAAGACACTGCTCCATTTTGGGAAGATGTAAAATGTAATTTTTCAAGATTTAAGACACACTGGAGACAGAGGAAGTCAAGAAGCAGAAAGAGCTCATAGTAATTGAAGTTACAAAGTCCAGAACTAAAAGGAAGTCGTGAACAGGAGAGCAGCACAATTTAATAATACCTTGGAGGACTCTACAAGCACCAGGTGGCAGTGAGTTTACCCTAATGTAATTTTTTAAAAATTCATTAGAAAAGGTTACTAGAACAAGTATCATACACCCAGTGGAGTGACAGGGAGGTCTGTTTTAAATAATTCAAAAACCACCTCACTGGGACAGCTTTCAGGGCTCATTTTTCTGAGGCATATTTCATTCATTCACTCGACCAACACTGAAAACTAACCACGTACCAAAAAAGCACGTCTGACTCTCGGGAAGAAAGATAAACAATAGAACAGACAGGGACTCGCTGCCACTGCTCAGGATGAGGGATAGTCTCCTGTCTTTCCAAAAGTATGGGCACCTGTAATCAAGTGGAGAAATAAAATGAGCACAGTGGACAGGGTGGCACACGCCTGTAATCTCAGGGCTTGAGAGGCTGAGACAGGAAGACGGCAGGTTGGAGGCCAGCCTCAGCAACTCAGCAAGGCCCTCCCCACTAAGTGAGATCCTGCTTCAAAGTTAATAAAAATAGGACTAGAGGTATAGCTCACAGGTAGAAAAGCTCTGGGCTCAACGCCCAGTACCAAAGAGAAGAAACAAATAAGTGAAAGATGGGAGGGAGCGAGGAAAGGGAGGTGGAGGGTAGAAGGGAATGAGTCTTGTATTGCTTTCCCACAGCAGGGTTTCAAGACTGAGAAGACCTGGGAGGTAGCTGTACTAAAATAGTAGCATGTATTATTAAACCCAACCTTTGTCAAGGTTTCCTATATAAAGTCACCATTCAGTATATAGCCTTTCTGTGCCACAAATCTTTCCAAATACACAAATATGTAAATATATATTTAGAATTTGAATAAGATGCATATATATATATATATATATATATATATATATATATATATATCTTATCCAATCCTCAAGTATTTGTTCCTTGACTTAAAAAATCGGTTACACTTAACTTTGTTATCTTCATTTGTTTCAAGAAAGAAATGAAAACACTCTATTTAAGAACAATAGTAAAACAAGTCAACAGCAGCTTTCTGAGGACACCTGGTGGCCACATCCCATAGGAAGTGTCTTTCTGTGTTTTAAAGAAAGCATTTCAGGAAGCATTAGAGCAAACGTAACAATTATTCAGCCCTCCAAATGCTAGCGGGGCAAGGAGCGCACGCTCCATGTTTTTCCCTTAATTTTACCCTTCCATTATTTCTACTCATCCACGGCTCGCCCTCGCCTTTCTCCGTTTTTCCTAAGTGGTATCCATGAGTTTCGCTGCAGCTCTCAGTCTCCCAGGGACAAAAACACACCCACTCACACCCAGGCACGGCTCTTGCTGGCATGACCATGCAAGCACATCTCCCTCCTCCTGCAGGCCTACCCAGGACAGCGGAGCACACGCTTCGCCGTTTCTCCAGGATCACACTAACTTCAGTCAGGTGCATGTGTGCCAGGGTAGGTGTGTACACACGCATGCACAGAAGTGCATCATGGTCTCTTGTCCTTTCCCTCTGAGGAGTTCAGAGAGAATGGACCCACATGTTGTGGTGATCCTACCCTAGAGAATCTCCCTTCCTGGAGGATCCTGGTAGGACTCTCTACAAATCGATGGAGAACTACAATGGCAAGGCTGAGCAGACAAGAGTAAATGGAAATCAGTGGCACACTAATGTGTCGTGTGTGTGTGTGTGTGTGTGTGTGTGTGTGTGTGTGTGTTACTGGGAGTAGAACCCAGGGGCTTTCTACCTTCAGATTACACTCCAAGACCTATTTTGTGTTTTATTTGAAAACAGGGTCTCACTAAGTTGTTGAGAGCCTAACCCAGTAGCTGAGGCTGGCATCGAACCTGCAAGATTCTCTTGTCTCAGCCTCCCAAGTACTGGGATCACAAGCATGCGCCACCATGCCCGGCTCGTGTCTTTCTTAATCTACCATTTCCAACTGTATCTCATATTGAAATTGCATCATTACGCTATTCCTTAATAAAGCTCACACATCTGTCAATAGGAAGCTCTATTCTACTGATGGTGTTATAGAATACCATATATGTAAGCTAAAGGCAACCACCATCCCTCCAGGCCTCTCCCATCAGGAACATCAGAATGCTTCTGATTCTACAAGGAAAAAGATTATTCTTGCTGGGCCAGGTGGTGCATGCCTGTAATTCCAGTCCTTGGGTGGCTGAGACAGGAGGATCACAAGTTTAAGACCAGCCTCAGAAACTCAGTAAGGTCCTCAGCAATTTTACCCTATTTCAAAAAAATAATTGTAAAATATACTGAACGTAGTGTCACATACTTGTAATCCCAATACTTGGGAGGCTGAGACAGGAGAATTACATGTTTGAGGACAGTCTCAGCAAGTAGTGAGACGCTCAGCAACCTAGCAAACCAGTGTTTAAAAAATAAAACATAAAAAGGGATGGCAGTATATAGCTCAGAGGTAGAATGCCCCAGAGTTCAGTCATCGGTACTAAAAGAAAAAAAAAAAAAAAGAGATAGAGAGAGAAAAGAAAAGAAAGGGAAATAGAGCTCAGGGTATAGCTCTGAAGTAGAATGCCCCTATGTTCAATCTCCAATACCAAAATGTAAAAAAAAAGTTGCTCTTCAGCCAGGCGTGGTGCATGCTTGTAATCCCAGCCTTTGAGAGGCTGAGACAGGAGGATCGAGGTTTGCAGCCAGCCTCAGCTACTTAGTGAGGCCCTCTGCAACTCAGTGAGACCCTGTTTCAAAATAAAGAATAAAAAATAGGGCAGGGAGTGTAGCTAGGAAGTAGAACGCCCCTGGGTTCCATCCCCAGTACCACAAAATAAATTAATTAATTAATTTAATTAAAAAATAAAAAGTACTCTTCTATGAGCATGCTTACAAACACAAGTTGAATGATTCCAACAAGAATATATTTAACACCCTAAAATATATTTACTAGAAACACCAAGGATGATTTTCCACAGAAATGTGCAACTGTTTTATTCACAGTTGGACTAGTTCATGATTATGAACATGTTGTTTAGTAATTCCACCTCCTCACTGTCCCCACAACAGACTATAACACATTCCCTCTCAGTTACAAGTTTGTAAACCTGTTTATAGAGCTACTCAAGAAGTGCCTGTCGTGGTTTAAATGAGCCTAAAAATGTTTTGATCCTCCTTTCAAAGAGTGTAACCTAGTGCCCTTCCCGGAGTTAGTGATGTGCTTAAAAGACAGGAAAAGTAAAAGGGAGAATATTCACTTGAACATTAAGTCCTAAGAGGCGTGTGGGGCCCGCTCGCCCTACCTTGGGTCACTACCCCTAAAGGAAGCCAGAAATGGCAGTACGGCCACCATGGAGAGGCCTAGATGGAGGCCCTGTGGCTCCTCCCTGCAGGGGCTTGTCTTAGGAGTGACTATAACCCTAGTCACTCCTTCGAAGGACAGCAGTCCTACAAAATCCCAGCTGAAGGTTGAGCCACAGCTACCCGGTGAGTCCCCTCCTGCATTCCTGACCCACAAAAACTACCAGGTGACAAATGCCTGCCACTGTTAGTGCTGCGTGTGGGAACAATTGGCTATGCAGCAGTAGATAACACCCTTCTCTCCTTCCATCCTATCAAAAACAGCAGGGCTGGAGTTCACACCTCCTTTACCTAGAGCTTACACACAATCCCTTCCTAGCAAGAAGCTCCTGAGACTGGCTACACTCTCTCTGCAGGATACTCTCCAGCTCCACCCATTTTCCGGCAAATGGCATGGTTTTGCTCTTTTTTATTATGGCCGAGTAACATTCCATCGTGTGTATATACCAAAATTCCGCAATCCATTCATCTGTCAATGGATATCTAGGTTAATCTCATAATTTGGCTATTGTAAATTGTGTTGCTATGAACATGGATATACAAATATCATTACAATATTCTGATTTCATTCCCTTTGGGAGGATGCCCAGGAACACTATCGTTGGGTCATATTGTGGTTCCAATCCAGTGTTCTGAGAAAACTCCACACTGACCTCCTGAACAGCTGTACTAGTCTGCAGTCTCACCAAAGGGTACTAGGGTTCCTATTTCCCCACAAGCTCACCAGCATTTATTATTATTTGTCATCCTGATGACCACCATTCTAACTGTAATTAGATGGAATCTCAGTGTAGTTTTGATTTGCATTTCCCTAATTGCTAAAGATGATGAACATTTTTTCATGGATATATTGGTCATTTGTATTTCTTCTTTTGAAAAGACTGTTCAGTTTGGCTGCCGATTTTTTATTAGGTCATTTGTTTTTTCAATGTTAAGCTTTTTAAGCTCCTCATATATTCTAGATATTAGACCTTTGTCTGAAAGGTAGGTAATAAAGACCTCCCTCTCTATAGGATTTTGATGATTCCTTTGCTTCACAAAAGCTTTCTTAATTAATGTATCCCATTCATTAAATCTTGTTTTAATTTCTTGAGCTTTCAGGGTCGTACTGAGGAAGTTTCTACTTGTACCTTTGTGTTGGTCCTAAGCCTTCTAGCGGTTTCAGATATTCTAAAAGAATATAGACAGTCTTGAAAAATGAATAGATGTATGTTTTTTCCTAGATGTGGAGCTAGAGAGATATTCAAAAGTTAAGGGCAACATCAGATAAATGGGCAGAGACTCCAGGAGCGTGACTAACGGGGATTAAGGAAACCATAAAGAATGTAACAGCTGAAATAATGCTATGAATGTATACAAAACTACCAATTCCAAAAGCAAAGGCATACAGGGAGGAGGAAAGTGGGGAGGGACCCAGTGGGGAGGGCACCAAGATCTGTGTGCATGTATTTGTCTGACGCTTTGTACCCGACTATGATAAAATTAAAAAAAAAAAAAAAAAAAAAAACTTCTGTACTCTATACCACACAAGATCACTGAGGCACAGGGGACACCAGCAAGAAAGGTCAACTGAATGACACCAGTCACAGTCACACAAAATGTGCTATGGAGCACCATTCCCATCGACTCTTTATCACTGTAATAATAAGCTTACATTTATATATCTCCCACTACCAAATTCTGATGTGATAAAAAAGATATGAAAAAATCAAGAGCTATTAAAGAGCTACCTAATAGATGAAGTGGAGGTTTTAAATTTAGATTCGTATGACATAAAGGAAATATCTTAATGTTTCCAGGAAAATCTGCTCATTTAGGTGGAAATATCTGTCTTATAGACTACTAGGATCTGTGGAACAGGGTCCTGCCTCCTCCCCTGCCAGGCTGTGCCCTTTGAAGGGAGTATCAAACCCACAGCAGACATGGCTCCTTCCCAGAGGCTCAGAGACTTCAGCCTACTGTTCCAGCACACCAGAATCTGAGAAGGCAGGACACCCAGCGGACACATCAGAGTCACAGTCCTTCAGTTAACGACACTACACAACTCACCTTCACCTAGGACAAGGGTTTTGAGCTTGGATGTAGGGGCCTCTGACTCAGAAAATGGGTGTTTAAGTCCCACCTCCAAAGCCCCTGCATGCCATTTCCACCTTGATGCCTCTCTAGCCAAAGTATCAGGACATTTGTAGCAAGCAGGCCTAGGAGATCAGAGTATAGGAGGTCTCGCTCAAGTCAGAACAGTGTTCCTATTTCAGAGGAAACCTAGGTTATATTTTAAATATCCAATCCAATTTTGCTTGCAAGTTAAAATTTTTAATATTTGCTTAGTGCTTAAATTAGGGCAAAATTAATCACTAAAAATGACCCTATTGCTGGGGATCAAACCTGGATGATAAAAACAGAATAGGTAGACCATCATCTCTCATTATCAAAGATTCTCACCCTTCCAACATTACTTAGGACGCTATGAAGATAAATTCGTAGCAATATAAAACAACAGATGACATGGAAAAAGTAAACCACGAAACTGGCCCAGACACTACACTTGGTATTTTTAATACCTTCCTACACTTCAAATATTATTTTCCAAATACATTAAATTGTCTAGTAAAGGAAGTTACTGTTATTAAAACCTTATATCAACCACCTCTGACAAATACCTTTGGTAATCAGAAATATTTTACAAAACAATTTTTAATTTAATATCTCCTTTCAAAAAGTATTTTAGACCCATGCTGTGGTAGTATTCCCAGATAATATTTTAAGAAAGAAAATTCTTAATGCAACAGGAATAAAAAGGACAAGAGAAAGGACTGAAGACTCTATGAGTAAAAATGAAAAAAATTCAGTGTCATTAAAAGCAGACACGACCGCTTGTATCTCATGCCATTTGAAAAGGGTTGTTTTATTATCAATGTAACTAATCACAATGAAACCATCTCTTACAACTAAAGACATTATAATGAATTTTCTTTACAGCTACAGAGAAATGGGATTTGCTGTTTCACATCAAATAGAACAGGCTGTATAAATTCTTCTTCCTATTTATTGTAAAATATAATTTCATCTATAAAATCAGTCATGAAATATTAAAACTGAAACAACAGAATTTATATCCTTTACTTAATTTAGTTTAAACGGTCTATTCACTAAAAAAGTGGGTGGAGAGGTTACATGTAATAGAGCCCCTCCTTTCTCATTAAGTGTTTCCATTAGACTCTTTATTTTCAAGAATTTACAGTGCAGTCATAAAAAAAGCATTCCATGATAAAAGTTAGTCTATATTCCTTAAATTTTCCTTTCTTCTGCTTCAAAAGGCATGAAAATGAAGCATATAATATATGGATGCTGATGAAAGCAAAAAAATAAGAGTATAAAATTAAGGTAAATATATTTACATTGAAAATTTCAAACACCAGTGGAAAAGAACATTAAACTATAAATACTTTAATATAATAATGTAATAATATTATATATAATATTATATATAATATAAAATAATATTTAATATATAATAATATAATAAATATCACAATTATACCAATAATCAGCTCTAAGACATATGAAGATCCACATAACTTTTTTGAGCCTCAGCTTCTTTGTAAAGCAAAAGACAAACTAACATTCCTAAATGCAAAGAGAAAAATCCCTCACCAATATTAACAAGTTGAAGATTCAAAAAGAAAAAAAAAACTGTATTGTTAATAGTGAATGTTTTTCATTACAGCAGGAAAAATAGTAAAAAAAAAAAAAAGGTATTTCCAAAATATAAATCTAGAGGCAATATAGCCAAAAAGGGCTGAAGACATGTTCCACATTGCTTTCGCTCAGACAGACTCGTCAGGTCCACAAGAAGAGATGGAATACAATGGCTAATCAAAGAACTGCAGGGAAAAAAGACTAAAACTACTAATTTTGGAAGAAATCTGAAAAACACTGTAATTCCAAATGTCAATAAGCTAACATACCACATAAAACTATCAAGCCTCAAGACATTTGGAATATAAATTATTAGGTACCATAGATCAGAATGTTTAAAAAGTACACTTAGAAAAGAGAACAACTTCAGTACTAAATTTTTTAAATAAATAAGGTTCTACTCAAATTAATTTACATAATAAGGTTAATAGTTCCCTCCTTCTGGGCAGTAAATTACAGGTGATTTTTTTCTCCTCTTCCTGGAATTTCTACACTATCCAAAACATATTACTTTGGGAGAGTAAACTGAGTAAGAAGCCTAAAAAGAAATCTCACACATTGTTAAAGTAATAGAAAGTGACAACTCCCAAGGAAAAGTGCATTTCTTCTTTACTTTGAAACAGGGTCTCACTGAGTTGCAAAGAGCCACACTAAGTAGCTGAGGCTGTCTGTGAACCGCCAGCCTCCAGTCTCAGCCTCCCAAATGCTGGGATGACAAGCGTGTGCCACCACGCCCAGCGAAAAGTGCATCTCTATAGAAATGCAGTTTCAAAGAAAGGGGGAAAGCAACTCAGTAACTGGGCAATGGATAAAATGGGAGTACCTTGCCTGGGTGATAAGAATTCAACCTCCTCAATGAAGGCAGGTGGGCATGGTGACCACATCACCACATACATCATCACAGAGGGGAATGCAAAACACCCACCAAACATAATCAGAGGAGACAGCAAACACACCCATGAATGTTTTATTTACAGTAACACATGCATGCCCATGTTTGTAGCAGCATAATTCGTAATAGCCAAAATGTGAAAACAGATGGATGGATTGTAAAATTATGGGAAATACACACAATGGAATTCTACTCAACAATAAAGAAAAACAAAATCATATCATTCACATGAAGATGGAAAGACCTGGAGAGCATTATGTTAAGTGCGATCAGCCAAGCACAGAAAGAGAAGGGACATATGTTTTCTCTAATATGCTCAAGCTAGGGAGTATTAAGGATACCAGAGGGACTCCAGACAATGGAGGGGAAACCTCAGCAAAGCCAGAAAGGAAGGGTAGGAGAGGAAGAAGGCTGAGGTTGATTAATGGAGGAGCTACATTTGATATGTGTATAAGTGTGAATGCAGCATGGCCAACCTGGACACTCATTGTTGGGAGGGGGGAGGGGAAGCAGGAGGAGGGCACCAAGTACTGTGTGAATGTATGCCACTGTCAACATAATTAATCTACATTATGATGTGAATCTCTACTGTGCCAATAAAAAATTTAAAAACACACATTTAAGCACAGAGAAAAAAGAAAAAATGGTAAGGAGGTCTGCATTTCTCAAAACTGTCAATGCTACAAAACACAAAGAAAGGCTATGGAAATGTTTCCGATTAAAGGAGGCTAAAGAGGCATTAAACTAAATGCAATATCTGCTCTCAGAATGGATTTTTTGTTTTTTTGTGTGTGTTTCTTTTTTACAGGTCTGGGATGGAATTCGGGCATTCAACCTCCAAGCTACACCCCCCTGCCCTATTTTTTAGTCTTTATTTTGAAACCAGGTCTCACTGAGTTGTAGAGGACCTCACTAAGTCACTGAGGCTGTCCGCGAACCGCAATCCTCCAGTCTCAGCCTCCTGAATGCTGGGATGACAAGCATGCACCACCACGCCCAGCTCAGACTGGATTTTGTACTGGCAGGAAAAAAACGTTTTACCACATTATAGGTCAACTGACAAAAAAGTACCAATGTGAATTTATAAAACTGAAAACAATACTATGGTTATATCAGAGCATATCCCCTTCTTAGAAGATATCAACTGAGTACTCATGGGAAAAGGGTCACTATGTATTTAACTTGCTCTTAAATAGTTCAAAAAGAAGAGCAAAGTTTATGTAAGAGTGTATAGATATGTGCATGGACGTAGATGTACATATGTGTATAGACTGTATACATGAAAAAGAAAAAAATGATAAAACAGTGGGGCAGGGCTCGTAGTGAAAGAACACTTGCCTAGCATTCATGAGGCCCTGGGTTTCAACCCCAGCACCACAAAAGGATGGGGAGAGGGGAGTGACAGTAGATGAATCAGGATAAAGGTTACATAGATATTCTAAAGCAGCTTTCTTCTTTTCACATTTTCCAATAAATGTGAAACTATTCTCAAGTTTTAAATGGCTGATTTTGTGTCATGTCTTACAAAGACCTCTGTAAAGTCTTGAAGAACTGTTAGAAAAGTCACAGGAATATAAAGCTCCCTAAAAAGAAAAAGAGGTTTTCTTGGACCAGTACTCCACATAGTTATTAGCATCCATGAAGAATTCCAGAAATCCAAAAGGCTTTATCTTCAACTAAAAAGGCCTACTCCCTCTTCTGCATACTGTTACATGCATATGTGTATATGAATGTATGTACATATATATGTATATATACATATATATGATTTTATTAACTCTCTATAGCCACAGGTAGGTTGGGTTGAAAAAAGGCAGGCAAGATACACAAAGGAAAGGTGGTAGAATTTCAGCTATTACTGTAAATTATTTTTTTCTGAGTATAGCTGTGCTTCAACCTCTAAGATACTTCAAACCTTTCTGCTATTTAAAAATAACTGCTGAAAGCTATCAATTCCTGTCCACTACAGCTCCCACACCAACCTTCAAAAAGATCAGGGAGACACTGACACAAACAAAATGGTACTCATGAAAGAGCTGTAAGGTCATGAAAGGGCTGTAAGGTCCCACCATGAAAGGGCTGTAAGATCCCACCATGAAAGGACTGTAAGGTCCTGCCATGTGCCTTTATAAACCTTCAGTGGTACCAATTTGCCACCTACAAAAGATAAACCTTCTTTCTGCCCCAAACAAAAGGATGTGTTGGCACAGGCATATGGTATAAATCAAGATTGTGTTTGTAAGAGCAAGGTTCATTGCTTTTAGGGGTTCTCTTGGTAGAAAAAAAAAAGTGGCTTCAGATGCTAATTATGCTAGCCTGGTGTTTCAGCTTTTAAGACTAATCTCTAAAAGACTTAGAAATAAGCTGGGTAAATGGGAATGAAGGCTTTGAAATGTTCTTGGCTTCATCAGGTCAACAAAAAACTTATCTGGGTCTGTTAAAAGTGCCTATGGACTGCTAAAAAACCATGTGAGATTTGTCCTTGGGTCTACATTGCTGGAATTCAGGTTCTAGACAGTGAAATTTTATATACAAAGTTTATGCAAGGCTTTGATGAGGTAGTGATGAGAACTTAGGTGTTTTCATTGATAAAAGTAATTTTGCCTAAATTCAAATGTTTCATAGCACTGCTTTATATGTAAATTTAAAGAAGAATTAAGGCAAAAAGAAACTAGTACACAGGAATGAAAGTTTGAGGTACAGAAGTATCAGGACATTGTAGGTAAGGAAGATAAAAGAAAAGGAGAACATTTTGGAGCAAAGAAAGTATCATATATGATAAAATGAAGTTTTGTCCTAAAGACCGTCCAAAATGGGGGGAAAAAGATATAAGGACAAAATCAAAAGGTTAAAGAAAATCACATACGGTTTGAGTCAGTTGCAAAAAGTGTGTGGCATATCAACCTTATAAAAAGGATCTTTGTGAGTAAGACAAAACTGCTTAGACTTAAAAGACAAATTACTCAAGTGAGATCTTTTTTGTTTTTTTTTTTTGGGGGGGGGTATGGGCATGGAAACCAGGGGCATTCGACCTCTGAGCCACACCTCCTGCCCTATTTTTTATTCTTTATTTTGAAACAGGGTTTCACTAAGTTGCAGAGGGCCACACTAAGTAGGTGAGGCTGTCCGCGAACCGCGATCCTCCAGTCTCAGCTTCCCAAATGCTGGGATTACAAGCGTGCGCCACCATGCCCGGCTAAGTGAGGTCTTTAATCTATAGATCTCTTGACCTATTCATGGAAAGAGGAATTCCTGAATATGAATTCCACCCATATTACACCTACCTTTGCATCTCTGAGCGCACGTGAAACCTCTCTTTCCTTTGCTTTTCATGGACTAGTGTTTTTCTCCAGGGTCAGTCCTCCTCCAATTCTGGCCATGCTATGCACACCCTCGAGGTCTTTCTTCTATCAATGTTCTAGGGTCAGTTAAGAGGGAAGTGTATCTCTCTCATCTAAGACTCCCACCAAAGTCTCTACCAGTCTGGCATATAAATGCATAAGAAATCAGAAGCAGGCTTACTTTTTTCTTATGAACAGTGTTGACTAAAACCACCTCTGGACATGAAGATATCACATCTCTCCCAACATCTCTGGCTCCCCTTGTCAAAACAATAGAGATTTCAGGATTCACTGTAAGGCTTCACATCCAAAGAATAGATAAAGGTGCCAGCTACTCGTACCACACAGAGCTCCGAAGAAATGCCTCTGATAAAAGGGTCCTGCTTAGACTGAGATGCTAATCCACAGGCATTTCACTTGTTTTCCTTGTAGGTGGAAAACTCCAATTCGAAGGCTCAAGTCTCCTTAAATGCATTCTCCACGAAGGGGAGGCTTCAGCTTCAGACCCATCTGAAACGCCTCATCTCCCGCACAGTAGTCTGGCCTGCATACAAATTAGAGCTGATGAAACCTGGCCTTCAGAGAGAAGTATAAATCCCAGTACCTCTAATAACCAGCTCTCTTCTATAAGCATTTGGGGAAGTGGTCTCCTGTGTCCTATGTGCAATCATTCTTTGCTCTCCCTGAGAATCCCACCTTTGTAAGAAAACCAAGGCAAGTCCCATACAGGCCTGCACCAGGAGCCTGCCAAACTGCAAAAACAGGATTGAAAATGGATCAATGAGGCCCAATTCAATAAACAATCACACAATGGATTCAAATGAGGGACAAAAATGAATACCCAGTCTATAAAAGCTGGCCTCCCCAGATCCCAGAAGAAAAAGAGAGCAGCAACCATGAGACCAGCAGAGGAGAAAGCGAAGTGTTGACAGCGGTGGCTGCAGTAGGAGCAGCAACAGTAGGAGCAGCGACAGCAGCGGGTGCTCCACAGCGGCAGTTCCTCAGCAGGAGCAGGAGCTCCTTGCTGGAGGTGGTGGCCAAGGCGTCTTAGTTGGGCAACCCTTCTCTGCACAGGAACTTTGCTGCCTTTCCCTGTCTGCTATCAAACACGGCACTCTAATCTCCACATAAGATCTGGGGCTGAGACTTCCTATAGAACGTGCCCTGAAGAGATCAGGGTTGATATAAGCAGCCCATGAGGGTTGTAATCTCATCAGTAGACACAGCCATTGTGATGGGTTTATCTGGGTGGCAGCCTAGGCCAGTGTGGTACAGATGGAGAAGGTGGTCCCTGGAAGTGTGGCCTTAGGTACTGTGTTTGTATCTCTGAGTCGGCTTGCTTGCTCTCTTTCTCTCTCTCCCTCCCTCTCTTGCTTCCGGACTCCATGATGTGAGAACAGAGCCTTGCTCTCTCATTTTCTGTTTCTATTGTCATGCTCTGAGATTCACAGACCACGGCCTCGCATGGTCTGAACCTGAAATTTCCGAGAATCTGTGAGCAGTAAGTCTTCCTTCCTCTAAATCAAGTGGCCAGTCACTTTGGATTACAATAGTGAAAATGCTGGCTGAGGCATGGCCCAAGCCACAGTGGCCCCATCTCAGTTCCAGCACCCAACACAGCTCTTCTCTGTGTCCCCTCAACACAGGCTCCATCTTCTCTACTCCAGACACCAAGGTGCTGCTGAGGACTTCCGGTGACTAGTTAAACTGGGCATCTGTAAGGGCGGTTCTGCAGTCACACTTGCCTCTGGCTTCTCTTGCCACCTCTCAAGGGTCTCTCCATGCGAGCCATGCTGTTCATGAAAGAATGCTATCATTCTTCTCTAAACTCTTTTCTTAATCCCCCTGCCCAGTGCTTTTGCCTAGGAAAGCTATCTCCATCTTCAACTTTTCCATCTGAATTCCATTTTCCTACTTCTCACTAAACTTTTCTGAATGATTCTCACAACTCACTCTCAATTAACTGTTAAAAATAAGAAAAAGGTAACCTCCAAACCTTAAATAATCATTCTTTGAATCTTCTAATATATTCCTCTTTTACCTCATCTAAAAATTAGTCATCTTATATTTACCACATTTCTTTATCTCACCTGCTATTATTCCTGTCTGCTAGCTATTAATGAATTCAAAAAATAAAAATAAAACATGAATAAAAGCAGTCAAGAAAAGATATAGGATTAAATATGAGTTAAAGATGAGCATGGTGGTACATACCTGTAATCCCAGTACTTGAGAGGCTGAGACTGAAGAAGCACAGGTTTGCGGCCAGCCTCAGTAACTTAGTGAAGCCCTGCACAACTTAGTGAGACCCTGTTGCAAAATAAAAATTAAAATAGAGCTGAAAGTATAATTTGGAGGTATAATGCCCCTGGATTCAATCCCCAGTGCCACCAAATTATTTTTTAAATTAAAAATAAATAATAATAAATGTGCGTGCATGTGTTTGTGGGTATGAGTTAAATCTCAAAAGAAAAACCAAGAAATCCTAAATTTCAATATACTCAATGGCTCCAGTACATATAAGACTCTCCTACAAAACTATAGAACATCTGAAATAGGAGGCCTCCTCTTTTCTTTTATTTTCTTTTTTTTTTTTTTTTTGGTGGTACTGGGGTTCCTGGAAACCCTTCTACCTCCGGGCTACACTCCCAGACCTATTTTTTAATTTTTGGAAACAGGGTCTCTTAAGCCAGCATGGCTGACTTCGAACCTGCGCGATCCTCCTGTCTCTGCGTCCCAAGTGCGGGAATTACAAGCGTGCGCCACCACGCCTGGCGGGAGGCTTCCTCTTTAACTGAAAACAGATGTTTCATAAAAAATTTTTTAAAGTATTAACATATATTAAGAGGAAAACTTATAAAAATGAATGGAGAGGTTAAAACCAAAATTATACACAAGACCAATGGTTTAGGTGAATTCTAAAACTTTAAGACTCTCAAGTGAGGGAAGGAAGGTGTTGTGCACTTGGTCAGCTACCAAGGATGGTGAGCCTCTCCTCTGGCACAGCTTTCTGCTGGCCTGGGCACAGGAGACCCCAGGATGGCATCTTCCATATCCTTTTTTTTCTTTTTGGGGGTACTGGAGATGGAACCCAGGGGCATTTTACCTCCGAACTATACCCCCAGCCCTATTTATTTTCTTTATTTCGAAACAGGGTCTCACTGAGTTGCAAAGGGCCTAAGTAGCTGAGGCTGTCCGCAAACCATAATCTTCCTGTCTCAGCCTCCCCAATGCTGGGATTACAAGTGTGTGCCACCACGCCCGGTTTCCATATTCTTAAGTGACAAGAGAATACAGACAACCAGAAGGAAAAAGAGGCATGTGACAACGCTTGGCTGAAAGTCCTTCAAATGCTGATCTAAACAAGTAACCCAGCAACGCTTTTGGCCTCCAGACAACAGCATCTTCTTCCACTTGGGATCATCATAAAGATCTTCTACCAACGGCCTCCATGTCCTCCAAGAATTCTCATTTTAATTTCACTGAGTCTCATGCTCATTAAAACTTCCTTAGGTACAGTATTTACCAATTTAGAAGATCCTGTTTAATGCTACAAATTTTTAATATAGTATTTTTCTTATCCCTCAATAACAAATGTAGATAGTAACCAAACAGAATCCTAAATATTGCAATAGGAAAAAGCTATACCCAAAGCCCCATTAGACATAGTATGCCTGCTAGCTTGTTTTCCTTCTTTCTTTCATATTTATGTATATATTTATTTACTTATTGTTACTGTGTTTATGTAGTACTGAGGTTTAAATACAGGGGCATACTACCTCTAAGTTACATCTCAGCCTTATTTAATTTTTTTTATTTTAAAACAGTATCTAAGTCAAAACAGCTGGCCTTGAATCCTTGACCTTCCTTCTTTGGCCTCCCAAGTGCTGAGGTTGCAGGCATCCACCACCTTGCCCAGCTTTCCTAGTTTTCACATAGCTGCATTTAGTTCTATTAGGACTTTATGGGTTAAGCACTGCTGGCACTAAAAAGTAGTATTCTTCACATATACAGTGTTTCCCATAGTGACAGAAATACCACCACCAGCACCTCAAAGTTATGTGCCACAAGTAAGGGGCTTTAAAAAGTATATACTATTCAAATTTACTTTAGTAAAAATAATACGCAAATTTAAGACTTCACATATCTACTTCTTATGACAAGACTAAATATATTACAAAATATAGCAAAACAATGAGGGAGCAATAAAAGACTAAAGTCTGGGGGAAACCATATTACACAATAAACCTCGTCATTCACTAATTTTAAAACTATAAAAATTACAAACATTCCATCAAAATAGAGAGCTCTCTCAGCTCTACATTTATTACTGCATAAGAGTGTTCTAAAAACCAATCCCTTCCTCATTGCCGGTTAACCTTTCACATGTAGCAGCACAAGTTGCCACTAATTTTCACACCTGATTATTATATTCCAAATTATACTTCCAAGAACATAATGTAATCTAATAAAATGGCCTAACTCTTTAATACTATTCTTTTACAGTATAAAGAATAAATAAGAGAAATTTCATACACTGTGAGAAAACGCTACGGACTACTAATTTTCTACATATTCATAATCTGCCATTTCCTTCAAATTTGGCTATAGTAGCTAGAATGAAAATAGTAAGAACTCAATGATTCATCCTAACTGCTGCAATAAGATGATCTAAAAGTGGCCCAAACACAGTGCAGTTTAAATCTCACTCTTGCAAACTTCCAAGGCAAGCTCGGTCAGCAAGCATTCTGTCCAGGCTGTGCTCCGGGAATTCAGGCTCCTCTGTCTTAAAGCTCTGCTCTGAGCTTTCTTATTCCCTGCACGCAGCTGATAAAAGAAAGTATGCATCAAAGCAGCAGCTGATCATTGCCGTTAAAAAGCCTTGACTCAGAAGTGGCATCTGTCGCTCCCACTCACACTCACTCAGCTGCAAGGAAACATAAAGTGTAACCTGAAGTTATGCAAGTCATGTTTTGGGAAGGAAGAAATGACTTGAGGTAGACAACTAGCCATTTCTGTCACAGCCAGTCAAAAAATCACCAGCTTCCTGTCATTAACGAAGGCTTTTAGCTTTTATAAGACTTGCAAAAACCTTTTCTCAGAAATGTAGCTATGCCTAGAAGACCTATTACTTGTATTTTAGAAAAATAAGGGAATTACAGATGTTCGGCGAAATGAGGAGAGGCCACTGTTTTAAACAGAGTCTTGCACCAGGCCCCAAAGACAGAATCAAAGGCAAATGAGTAGGTCATCAACTGGAGCTTTAAGTAAGCAGAGATATCAAAAAAAACACTTTTCCTGAAAACAGGAGACTCCAGACTGCCGGAGTCGGCACAATAAATGTGTCTCCTCTACGTTAACTGTTACAAATATATAACTTGGAAGTAACCTGAGGCTGACACACTTTTTTCCTATCTCCTTCCTTCATCCCACCTTACAAACTCACTGTCCTACTACTGCTCGGTGGCAGTTTGTATTCAGTTCATGAATCATAAATAATCCAATGAGATCTATGACTATATGTGTTATGATTTTGTCTTTTGAAAATTTAAAACTTAGCTAATCACCAAGAGTACAAATCCCTAGACCTTCCGCGTGGAGAGATTGTGATGAAGTCTGACACAAGGACATGAATCTGTACATTGAATTCTCTGGGTGATTCTCGTGAGCTAGAGTTGCAAACTACTGGATGAAAATTCCTCCTAACTGTTCAAAGAAACTCATATGTACCTAGTGTACTATTTACTGACCTAATGCTTTGGTCAGGAGAGAGAGAGAAGAAAAAATACTGTACATGTATGGAGTGTGAATCAAAAGGGATAATAAATGCACTTTAACAGGGCCATTATGCAGGGATTCCAAGGACATTTGCCTGCATCATAACTTGCCACAAAAAAATTACTCTGTGAGTTTCAGCAAATAGTGCCCCAACTTACCATCTTTGAAATCCTTTGGTGTTATAGTGAAATATAAAAAAAACCACCCATAAGGGAAACCAGATTTTGTATCCTTAAGATTCCTAATGAAAACCATCTGATCTCATTTTTGGAATATTACAATTCTTGCTCTCTTCTTTTCAATGATCTAAATTTTCTAAGCTATTTTTAAAACTACATTATCACCTTAGTTTAAATCCTAATGGTTTTATAATTATATTTTAAATTAGCATGCGCTCCTATAACTGGTACTTCTCATCCTATGATAATTGATCTAATAATTATATATCAAATTCTGATCCATAATTCAAAATCAGCAGAATTCACAAGCAAACTGCACACTTCCAAAGTAGGTTGTTGCTTGTTCTAGGTTTAAAACACAGTTTCCATTACATTTAATAACTAAAAAGCATGTTGGACTTTGGTTACTTCAACCATGTTAAGCAATGTCTTTTCCCTATCTTGCTGCTTTTTTTTTTTTTTTTTTTTTTTTTTGTGGTACTGGGAGTGGAACCAAGGGGCATTCTACCTCAGAGCTACACCCCCAGCCCTATTTTTTATTCTTTATTTTGAAACAGGGTCTCATTGAAGTTGCAAAGGGCCTAACGAAGTAGTGGCTAAGGCTGTATAAGAACCACCATCCTCCTATCAAACCTCCCATATGCGGGGATTACAAGTGTGCACCACCACAGCTTCTATCCTGCTTCTTATAGCCTTATTTTTTAAAAACTATTATTAATGCAAGACAAAAGCATAGCACATATAAAAGGAAATCCAAGAGAAGTATGAACACTGAACACATGCTGAGAAGTACGGCTGCTATTACCCAGCTCTGGCACAAAATGTACTAAAACTAGAAGAGATGAGGCACCTGAAATCAGCGCGAGGAGCCTGCTCCACCAGTGCCCATGTGGGACTCCTGCCATCACTGCAGTGTGTCTGAAACGCAGACATCCCTGCCACGGAAGGGTTTTCATGGGCTGTCAACTTCATGGTGAGGAGCCGAGTCCGCCACAAAGTATGACGTTGCATAACTACAAGTGCTTGACAGTTCTCGTGGTTTAGAGACAATTTTAGTGCTCTGAATTTCAAAGAAAAACACATAGGGATGTTAGAACCAATTTTTATTTCTCCTATACTTATTAATTTCAAGGGGGGACTGTGATACCATAATGGCTTACATTTACAGTATAAACAGCATTACGAGAATGTCTACCACGCTGTACACAGTGGTGCACGCCTACACTCCTAGAGCTTGAGAGGCTGAGAGAGGAAGATGGCAGGTTCTAGACCAGCATGCAGTAGTTTAGCAAGGCTCTGTTTCAAAATAAAATAAAATAGTGTAGTTAAAAGTAGAATGCCCATGTGTTCAATCCCCAGTACCAAAAAAAAAAAAATGAAAGAAAGAAAACACCTACTAGGCACAGTATATATTCCAGCTACTAAGGCAAGAGAATTGCAAGTTCAAAACCAGTGTGAATAACTTAGACCCTGTTTCAAAACAAAATAAAAATTGCTAACAGTGTAGGTCAGTGATGGAGTGCTTGCCTAGTATGTGTGAGGTCATGGGTTCAGTCCCCAGTACCACAAAAAAAAGAAAGACCCTAAAACAGGATAAATAAGTACAACAAAAGAAAATAAAGTTATCAAAGGCTAGGAAAAAAAGGCAAATGCTGACTTCCCAAAGTAGACCTTTTTGCTAGGCACAGTGGTATGTGTCTGCAATCAGAACAACTCTAGAGGCTGAGGCAGGAGGACTGCAAGATGGAGAGCAGCTGGAAACTTAGCATGACCCTGTAATATGAAAACAGGAAATGCTAGGAATGTAGCTGGGTGGTACAGCACCCCGAGCTCAAACCCAGTACTGAAAAAAACAAAGTGCCCTGTTTAAAACAATAAACTGCCTAAGCAGAAAAGTATGATTTCCCAAGCCAAATGGCACGATGCCACCTCTTCCTAATGAACTGGAATGCAGACTTCTAGGACCTGTTGTCTGCGAGAATGATAAAGTCATATATGTTTCCTACTAGAGAAAGGATAACTTTGAAAAAGGGAGTTCCGGGAAGATGGCGGCACCACATTCGCATTGGCGACCACGGCCACATTCAACAATAGCTGGCAGCAGCCAAATAGGACAGATATTCCTCTGAGAAACCCTGGACATCAGATTTTGGGTTAAAATCTGATTGGGACAATATATAGAGAGACATTTATAGCCATGACTTCCTAACTAAAATATAGGAAAGAAGAGAAGGACCAAGATGATGAAGACAGTGGAGGCAGTGACGGCCAGTATTTGGGAAAGGTAGATAAAATCAATCCAACCCATCTTGAACTGTTGGAGGAATCTCCCCCCAAAAAAGACTGCTCCTGCCCTACATGCTCAGGAATTCTGGACAACATACTGTGTAAGAAAAATGCTAGGGAGGAGGGCCAAAATGGAGGCAGCGGCAGCGGCCAGTATTGGGAAGAGGCAGGTAAATTAACTCTAATCCATCCTGAACTTTTGAGGAAATCTCACCAAAAGTAGACTGTACCTGCCTCGCATGCTCAGGAACTCTGGACAACATACTATGTAAGAAAAATGTTCAGGACATGTCACATGGAGCCTGGCATAGTCGGGTCAGCCGGCGCCGCACGTCCTGGGAGACAAGGGCACTCCTCTGTGCAGTGCTGGGGCTGGGTGTGCTCGGAGCAGCAGAACCCGCTCTCCACGGTGAAGCTGTGGGCCTCCGCTCTTGGCAGGGAGATAAAACACACTGCTACTAAGTACTTGGGCCCCCAACTCCTGCAAAAGATACGTACTGCTTTCTTTTATTAAAAAATATTGAAGGAAGGAAGATGGTGGCAGCTGCACTGCAGCTGTAGCAGCAACCACACCGCAGCGGTGATGGTCAGCAGCAGTCAAATAGGATATGGATCCCCTGAGAAACCCAGGACAACAGATTTTATTTAATATCTGACAGGGACAACACACAGAAACATTTCCAGTCATCACATCCTATCTGAAATATAGGAGAGAGAATGGAAAATGGCGGAATTACAGGCAAGACTGCAGCGCGGCACCCGCCAATGCAAGAAAAGTGAGTTTTGGAGGGGTATCCCAGAAGAGATCAGAAAGCAGACTGCTCCTGCCACCCATGCACAGGAATACTTAACAACAACATACCCCAGGAGAGAACAAGAAGGCGGCAGCAGCCAGTATTCAGGAGAGGCAGACAGATCCAACCAAATCCACCTTGAATTTTTGAAGAAATCTCTCCAAAAGTAGACTGTTCCTGCTCCACATGCTCAGGAACTCTGAACAACATACTATGTAAGAAAAAGTTTTGCGGAGACGGACCAAAATGGTGGTAGCAACGTCGGACAGTATTTGGGAAAGGCAGAAAGATCCAATCCAATCCACCTTGAATTTTTGAAAATATCTTCCCAAAAGTAGACTGCTCTGGCCGTACATGTGCAGGAATTGGACAACACACTATGTAAGAAAAATGTGGCGAGTTGGAGGGAGCCCCGCCCAATTCGCTGTACAGGAGGTCCCAGGAGACCTCAACTCATGGCCGTTCTGCTCCTCTACGCTGCGCTGCGCTGTGGGTCAGGATGTGCTTTGAGCAGTAGATCCCACTCTCTAATGTGAGGCTGTGAGCCTCCACTTTCAGTTGGGAGATAAAAATCCATTGCTGCTAAGGAACTGGGCTCTCAGCTTCTGCAAATGACATCTGGTATTTTCTCCTACTAATATATATACACTAATATATACATACATATATATGGAGGAAAATAGGAATGTCTGTAAACATCATGCCTACAGTGACAGTAACCAGAGACTGCCGTGCGGCGAGGCCAGGTCTGGAGCCAGCTGGCCAGACCCAGAGTCTGCCGTGGGCGAGGCTGGGTTTGGAGCCAGCAGGACAGGCCTGGAGCCTGCCTCACAGGACAAGGTCGGGTCTGAAGCCAGCAGGCCGGGCCCAGTGCCTGTCACAGGGCAAGGCCAGGTCTGAAGCCAGTGGGCTGGGCCCAGAGCCTGCCACAGGGAGAGCCCGGGTCTGAAGCCAGCGAGGGCAGGCCCGGAGCATGCCACAGGGAGAGCCCAGGTCTGAAGCCAGCGAGGGCAGGCCCGGAGCATGCCATGGGGGCAAGAACAGGTCTGGAGCCAACGGGCCGGGCCCGGAGCCTGCCGTGGAGTGAGGGCGGGTCTGGAGCCAGCAAGGCTGGGCCCAGAACTGTGGCATGGCAGGCTTGGAACTGGGTCCTGCTTCACAGCAAAGGGCCAGCAGGTTTCTTCAACTGTATGGCCAGGAAGCAAAAGAAGCTGCCACTGCCTCACCTAATCTCTAAGCAGATTTCCAGATCCAAGTGACCTCTATTTAAAAAAAAAAAATTCAGGCAGGCGAGGTGGCACACGCTTGTAATCCCAGCGCTTGGGAGGCGGAGACAGGAGGATCGTGCTGGTTCGGAGCCAGGCTAGCTGGCTTAAGAGACCCTGTTTCCAAATAAAAATGTAAAAAAAAATAGGTCTGGGAGTGTAGCCCAGAGGTAGAAGGGCTTCCAGGAACCCCAGTACCACCAAAAAAAAAAGTTAAAAAAATTGGTTGTGAGTGGATCATCTTGTCAAAGTTACTCACCTTCTGACTTTCAGGTTTTCAGTAAGTGGGAATAAGTGTGAAGAAATAGAAGCTCTAATACATTGTAGGTGGGATTGCAAGTTAGTAAAACCACTTTGGAGAACATATAGAAGATCCTCAGAAGAAGCAAAACGAACTTACCTTGAATTTTTGAAGAAATCTCTCCAAAAGTAGACTGTTCCTGCCCCACATGCTCAGGAACTCTGAACAACATACTATGTAAAAAAAAGATTTTCAGAGATGGACCAAAATGGCGGTAGCGGCAGCGGCCAGTATTCGGGAGAGGCAGACAGATCCAATCTAATCCACCTTGAACTTTTAAAAATATCTCCCCAAAAGTAGACTGCTCTTGCCACACATGTGCAGGAATTCTAGACAACACATTATGTAAGAAGGATGCTCAGGGCAAGTTGGAGGGAGCCCCACCCGTATTGCTGGGCTGATTCGCTGCACCCAGTGTCCCGGGAAACCTCAGCTCATGGCCACTATGCTCCTCTGAGCTGTGCTGAGGGTCAGAATGTGCTTGGAGTAGCAGATCCCGCTCTCCATGGTGAAGCTGTGAGCCTCCACTTTCAGTGGGGAGATAAAATCCATTGCTGCTAGGGAATTGGGCTCTCAGCTTCTGCAAATGACACGTGCTGTTTTCTCCTACTAAAAAAAATATATATGTATACACATATGTGTGTGTGTGTGTGCGTGTGTATGTATGTGTATGTACATATATATACATACATATGTGTATGTGTGTACACACACACACACACACACACACACACACACACACACAGTGACAGTAACCAGAGCCTGCTGGGCTGTGAGGCCAGGCGTGGGGCGAGGCCGGGCCTGCAGCCAGCGAGGCTGGACCCTGAGCCTGTTGCTCAGCAGCCCTGGAACTGGGGCCTGCTTCACAGCAAAGGGCCAGCAGGTTTCTTCAACTGTGTTGCCAGGAAGCAATAGAAGCTGCCACTGCCTCACCTCATCTCTCAGCAGATTTCCAGATCCAAGTGGCCTCTATTTTAAAAAAAATTGGTTGTGAGTGGATCATCCTGTCAAAGTTCTGTTACTCACCTTCTGGCTCTCAGGTTTTCAGTAAGTGGGAATAAGTGTGGAGAAATAGAAGCTCTAATACATTGTTGGTGATTGGAGAACAGTATGGAAGACCCTCAGAAGAAGGAAAATGAACTTACCATATGATCCAGCAAGACCACCTCTGGGTGTCTACCAAAAGAATGAAAACCAAAACACCAAACTAATGCATGAGCAACCATGGTCATAGCTGCACAGTTCATAATTGCCAAACTGTGGGACCTGCCAAGATGTCCTTCAATGATGAGTGGATTTCAAAACTATGGGATATGTACACAATGGAATTTCGCTCGGCAATAAGGGAAAACAAAATTATGGCATTTACAGTGAAATGTCACACACACAAAAAAATAAGGAATCAGATGCTTTTCTTAATGTGCAAAACATTAGGGGGAAATGGGTAACAGGAGGAACTCTAGATGAAGAAGGGACCCTGTAGAGGAGCAATGAAGGTGACATATCTGAGGGGATAAGAAGACGGATAAGGGAAATTCTTTAAAGCACATGATGTACTTAAACATATTAAAGTCAATCAGGAAGCCAAGCATAGGTAGGTAACAGGAAGAGGGGAGAGGAGAGATTGGGTAGGGGTTGACTGGGTGATGTGTGCATGTATATCTCCACAAGTTTTTGTTCCTATTGAGATGCATGACTACAATGTACCAATAAAAATTTACTTAAAAAAAAAAAAGAAAAAAGAAAAAGGGGAGTCAATACCTCCTTTACTGGACTTCCTCTACACTCCCCATTCCTACCTTGACTTGTCTTTTGTTTTTCTTCCATCTCTTCAGCCTATTACAATTTAAATTTAAAATATCCCCAAAAGCTCATTTCTTTTTTGTTGTTTTTGGGGGGTTTTGGATTTTTTTCCTGGTCCTGCGGGTGGAACAAAGGTGCTTTTCTACCTCCAAGCTATACTCCAGACCTATTTTTATACTTTATTTGGAAACAAGGTCTCACTAAATTGCTGAGAGCCTCACTAAATAGCTGAGGCTGGCTTTGAACCTGTACAATTCTCCTGTCTCACCCTCCCAACCGCTCCCAAGCGTGCCCCACCACACTAGGCTAAAAGCTCATTTCTTTTTTTTTTCTTTTTCTTTTTTTCTTTTTTTACAGTACTGTGGATGGAATCCAGGGGCATTCTACCTCCAAGCTGCACCCCCAGCCCTATTTCTTATTCTTTATTTTGAAACCGGGTCTCAATGAGTTGCAAAGGGGCTCACTAAATAGCTGAGGCTGTCTGCGAACTGCGATCCTCTGGTCTCAGCCTCCCAAATGCTGGGATTACAAGTGTGCGCCACCACATCTGGCTTAAAAGCTCATTTCTTGAAAGCATGAGCCCACGGCAGCAAGGTGCAAGGCGAGGGTATGACTGGAGGAGACCCGTTGAGGGTATGGTCTTGGGGACCATATATGCCCAAGGCCCGTTTTCCCTCAGCTTTTGACTATAATGATGTAACAGGCAGGCTCCTCTGCATTTACCACAGCAAAACCACCTTGGTTTCTGCCAATCCTTTGGAGCCAGTTCTAGGGACTGGAACTTCTGAAGCCATGAAGAGCCCCAGTAACGCTTGCCTTCTCTACGTTGATCTTGTTGGGTGTTGTGGTCACCGCTACCGAAAAGCTAACTAAAACAGAGACTGATACCAGACGAATGGGGCTACTACTGTATTTGAGTCTGACCACGTGATCTGAAATTGAAACTGATTTGTGAGAGGAAGCTTAAGGAGCCACGATGTGATGAGAAGGTGGATGGTAAAGACTGTGCTCAAGAGATATCAGATAGCAAAGAAGACTCCACAGGGAAACAGAGCAAAGGCCACATGTGCTACATTCTAGCACAAAACTTACTGGATTTTGCCAGTATCCTGAAACTGTGTGAGACTAAATTTAAAAATGATGGACTGATCGATCTGAAATCTCAAGAAAAGGAAACAAATGAACTGTGGCATGGTTATTAATGTTGGCCCTTAGCTAATTATAAGAAAATAGAAAAGAGAAAGCAATACAGAGAGACATGAGAGATTTGTACTTTGGCCAGAAGGACATGTGTAAAATTGGAGGCCAGAGAAATGGTACTGTGGAAAAAACTAAGAGGGATGGGATGCTGTGTATAAAAACAAAGAAATACAGTGAAAGCAATTTAAAATGTGGCAGGACCCCACCCATCACGGACCTAAGGGGGTCACCATGGGAATGCCTTCACGGCAGTCATTTTTAAAAAGGCACTGAGCTGGGCGTGGGGGCACACGCTTGTAATCCCTGCACTTGGGAGGCGGAGACAGGAGGATCGCGCAGGTTCGAAGCCAGCCTCGCTGGCTTAAGAGACCCTGTTTCCAAATAAAAATATAAAAATATAGGTCTGGGAGTGTAGTCCGGAGGTAGAAGGGTTTCCAGGAACCCCAGTACCACCAAAAAATTTTAAAAAATAAAAATAAGAAAGGCACTAAGATTCAGTCCCAGCAGGATAAAGATGGTAGGAGAGGGGCCATCATTGAGTAGGGTCTGGCAGCCTTGACTGGAAAGGATACAGGGGCCATGATTAAAGAACATGGAACTACCCTTCATGCTGGCCGTAGATCTTGGTACACATGTAATACTTTGTTGAAATAAATGGGTTATGAGTTTCCTCCCAGGGTTCAAAGGAAGGCCTGGGTGGCCAGGCAACCTACAACAGGGTTGGAATCCCTGCAAGTAGGCCAGAGAGGGCAATCTGTGAAGCTGTAAGGGCGGAACCAAAGTTGCAAGGGGGAGCCCCAGAACTGTCAGCTCCAGCAATGGGGGATGACTAGAAACCCGAAATGCCAAATATAACCAGCCTGGCTGTGGGGAAGGGCTGCCAGGGCCCTTTGGAGATCACATCTCACCACTGTGTTTCACGGATGCCCTATCTAAACTTTGCCCTTCTGGACTTCAATCCTGCTTTACTCCCATTCCTTATTTCTATGCCACCATTTCTCCCTTCTGGAATACAAACTATCACGTTATGCAATTGTATGTTAGAAGTATGTAACTTGTTTCATTTTTACAGGGGCTCACCTGAAAGTTTGCCTTTAGTTTCAGAGGCATTTTTGAGCAGTGCTGACACTAAAATTTTTAAGAATCTTGGATGGACTGATGCATTTTGCATTGTGAGATGGGGTCCTAAGGGCCAGGAGAGAAATGCTATGTCCCTCAGACCTCATCCTCTGAAGGCAGTCACGGTACGAGGCAGAGCTCTGCTGCTATGGAGAGATCCGTAGGAGTGTGGCAAGGCCAGTTTCTAGGGCAGGCTGCAATGGCGTCCTCCTCCTCCCTCGCTACTGCCTCCAGGAGCTGGTAACAAGCTAGCTCTCCCTCTCAGCCGCTCACCATCATGCCCTTAGGACATATAGCCCTGGCTCCTACTTGGTAATCAGCATAAATGGACTAATATATATGAGCTGAAATTCCCAGATGAGTGAGCTAATAAATCTTCCCTTTACACTTTGGTCAGTTTGGGTCACAGTGGTGGGAACACCGACTGAAACACAGACATAACAATTTTGCCCACTCTTGTTTTCTTCCTCTAACCATGCCTGATAGTGAATGAAGAGTTGCACTGCCCCTCCCCCTCATATCTGCGCCCATACGCAAGTTGCTGCTTCTGTAAGGCAAGGAGAGTAACAATGTGTAGTTCCACAGGACCACTGCAGGATGCGGTCCTCATTTATTTAAAGGCACACAAACTCAACATACAATAGACTTAAGCCAGCGAGTGCCCGGCATAGCGAGTGCCCTTAAGGATTAACCAGTTTTCATCAAAACCAGTTTTCCTAATGGTTCTTAGAATAAGTGGTACCATACTTCAAGAGCACAGCCTCACCTCCATGTCTCTCCCATACAAACTGAACAGTCTCTGTGTAAAGACTTTGCAAAAATACATGCTTTTAAATAATTATAGATACAATAACCTCTAATATGTGCAAGGTGCTGGCAGTCTCTCCTTCTGTAAACTGTGACAATGTGCATCCTTGCATGTCTCCAGGCACTTAGGTCCATAAGTATCCCTAGGGCGACAGTTTTTATATCTTAGCATCAAGTTCCCTGGAGGGCTTGATAAGCCAGAAATATGGCCCATTCCCAAAGCTGCTACTTCAGTAGGTCTTGAGCAGAACCCAAATATCTGCCTTTTGAACAAGTTCCTATGTGGGGCTGGAAAAACTGCTCCAAGATAAAAACTAAGTGGAATTAATGACTTGAAGTGTGCATGCATTTCAATTTTACTAGGTAAGTCTGGTTATCAATTCACACTTGCATCACTGTGCATAAGCATTCTGGTTGTTCACCTCTCCTCCCAGCCATACTGCCAGGCTTCTGTGTTGTTGCCAACCTAATGTTTATGAAGCTTTACATTATCTTGGTCCTAATTTAATTTGTATTTCCCTAATAATAATAAAGATGAATCTTTTTACCTTCAGGCTTCCTCATCTATTGGGTCCATATTTCTATTGTTCTTACTAATTTGGAGTTGCTTACCTTTCTGGATACTATTTCTTTATCAGAAAGACGTACTATGCATACACAGGTATTCTCCTGATGATGTGTCTGATCATTTTAATGGTTTTTCTTAATAAACACAAGTTGTTATTAATGTTGTCATACATTTTGATCTCTTCTCTTGTGATTTACACCTTCTGTGATTCCCCCCCCCGCCCTTTGGTAGTACTGGGGGTGGAACCCAGAGGCTTTCTACCTCTGGGCTATACTCCCAGACCTTTTTTTTAATATATATTTTATTTGGAAACAGGGTCTCACTAAGTTGCTGAGAGCCTCACTAAGCAGCTGAGGCTGGCTTCGAACCGTGGGATCCTCCTTTCTCAGCCTCCCAAGCGCGGGGATTACAAGCATGCGGCACCACGCCCGGCTTTCTGTGATGTTTAAGAAACTCTTACCTGTACCAGAGTCACACAACTATCTTCTACTTGTACCTAGTCACACAACTAGATTATCTTCTAAATATTTCATGGCTTTCTCTTCCATTTTTAAACCCTTATCTGTAGTTAAACTTTTTTAATGAACTGGAAATCTCTCTCACCCAAACCAGGTGCAAGTGCCTTACGCCTACAATCCCAGTACTTGGAAAGCTGAGATGCGATTGCAGGTTTAAGGCCAGCCTCAGCAAATACTGGGATTACAGACATGTACATTCAAATTTTTTAATGTAGCAGTAGCAGCTATTCTAAGCAATCATCACACTTGGTACTAGAAATCAGCTACTCCAGAGTTTTGCCCTGTGCCCTTTAGTAATTTTGCTTGTGGCAAGCTTGAAAAAGAATGAGTAACAAAATCACTAGAGCTTAGAGCCGGTCCACACAAATTTGCTTCAAGTTGTTTAATCTGCGTCCGTTTGTAAAAAGGGAATAATTTCTTCGATACAAGGTTGCTGCGCACGAAAAGTATACACAATATGTCAAACGGCGTACGGGCTCTTCTGATGACGTTTCCATCCATGTGTTCGTGCCCTACCCCATACAGTGTCCTAGTGGACTCAGACCTCACCATACAGCTGGTACTCTAGTCCCACGAGCCACCGCTGTTAGGACTGATTACCTAAAAAGTAAAGAGCCCACACGTGTGTCCAGGAGCAGCACCCTCGGCCAGGATGTTCTCTACCCTACGAGTGCTCCGGTGACAGCCGGCCACTCCAAGCCCGACGCGACCGACAGGGGTCAGCCGCGCGGCCACCTCTGCCCGGCCGTCTCCAGCTGGAGCGGGCTGCGGGCAGGAGCGGTCTCCACGGAGACGGGGCCCCGCCCACGCCCGGCGCCCAACGGAAGGGCGCGAGCGGCGGCCTGGGTCGGCGCGGCAGCCGCAGCCCGCGATCGCGGCGGAGGGGCGCGGACGGGCGGCGCGGCGAGGGCGGGCGGCGGGCGTGGGTCTGGGCGGCGCCCGGCGGCGGCGGGAGGGGCGGGGGCGGGCGCGGGGGGAGGGGACGGGGCGGAGGGCCGCGATCGCGCTCGGGGCGGCCGGCCGGCGGGCCCGGGGCCGCGAGCCGCCGCCCCCCGGGCCTGCGCCGACGCCGGACGGTCCCCGCCCCCAGGCCCCCCGCCCCGCCCGAGAATCACTCACCTGTTTGCCGGCGGGATCGCTCCTGCTCGCCCCTCTGACTGACTCCTCCGGCTCACCGTCTTCCCTCTGGGAGGAAGAGGCGGGACTTCCGGGCCCCGCTCGGCGACTTCCGGCCGTCCCCGGGCGGCCGTGAGCCGAACGCGGCGCCGGACGCCACCGCCGAAGAGCGGGGTCTGGCAGCTGCCCGAATGAGACGGGGGTGGGCTTTCTGGTTCTTTCCCCCGAGGGACCGGCGGCCCTGTGTGTCGACTTTTCAGCCGATTGCCTCCGGCAGGAAGTCGCGCACATCCGACAGGAAGTCCCGCCTTTCCCCAGGAGAAGGGAAACGGAAAGCCAAAGGCGGCAGTGCAGAGGAGAGGAGCGCTGCGGCGGGGCACGGGCGGCGGCGGGGCACGGGCGGCGGCGGGCCCGGCGGCCGCTGGGGCTCCTTCTCGCCCGCCCTCCGCCCTGGGCCCTCCTGGCGGCGCCGGGAGCTGGGGCTGTGCGAGCTTCTTGCCAGAGCTGACCTGCAGGCGTTCGCGGCCCCGGGTGCCCTGCTGCAAAGGATGGAGAATGGGTCTGTGCGAGGCGCCATGTGCCGCTCCAGAGTTGAGCAGGACCCATCGAGTGACACCTAAGTGGGGCCCTCCACTCGCGGGCCCCGAGAGCCACAGCGGACGGCCGGTGGTGGCGCATGCCTGCCTGCTAGACAGTTTGGCACCGCAACTGAAGCCCCCTTGGGTGTTGAAAATGTGCCCATAGGGACGTTTTATAATGAACGTTAAGGGCGCCTTTACAAGGAGCTGTTCAGAAAAGGCCTGGCTCCAGGATACAGTGGTTATCCCCGATGCCACGTGAAACCAGTTTAGAACCTTTTCTTAAAGAGATCTAGTAGGAAGGTCCTTCGAGGACATAAATACATCACACCGAAGTGCTGTGACATAAATGGCCGCTGATACTCGGGGTCTGACTGAAGATGGGAGGAATTGGGGCTTTAATTTGGTAGGCTAAGGAACAGACTAATAAGGTTATCCCACTTATATTTAGAAAGATAACTCTAAGTAAATGGGATAAAAATGTCCTGAAGACAAGTTTTCTGTGTCAAGTCGTTCATAGTCTGCATCAGAATACTCCCAGTTGATACTCCTTTCCTTTTTAAATACGGTTTAGAGAGCACTTCTTGGGGGGGGAGGCGGGTACTTGGATTCCTGGAAACCCTTCTACCTCCGGGCTACACTCCCAGGCCTATTTTATATTTTTTTAAATTTTTAAACAGGGTCTCAAGCCAGGGAGGCTAGCTTCAAACCAGTCCGATCCTGTCTCCGCCTCCCAAGGTGGGGGGTGGATTATTAGCCACCACACCCAGCCCGAGTACTTTTCATAGACATTTGAATTCTTGTAATGCACATGCGCTCGCATTATCCTTGGTAGAGGACTGCAGCTTAGAAAACTCAAGTAACAGTCCCAGGATCACACATATAGGAGAATTAGTACTCAACGTTCAACTCTATAGTCCTCCTCTTCTCTCATACTGACTAAATTAAGTAATAGTTAAAAATTCTAAAGACGTGGAAAATCATTTCTCCAGAAGAGGTGACCAGCCTGTCAATGTTATATCATGGATTGGGTGGCTGTTACATATAAGTAAAATTAGATCTTGTCTTCAGAAAGTTGACATGAAATTTATTTAAATTTTACTTTAAAATGTAGTACCTAATCCAGTCCTAACAGCTATCTCGACAGGGTTAGATTTTACAAGATGATAAATCTCTTGACAATTAACCGTACCCAGCACAGGTAGCCACATGGATTGGGCACTCTGTTGGTCTTTGGGTGATTTATCACCCTAAATTTCTTACCTTGGCACTTTAGATAACATGCTTTTTCTTAAGCAATTGAATAAAAATTTGCTCATTTTTCAGTTCTGTCATGGGTTATTTTCCTGAGACAGGACCTTTGCATTATAATGTGATCTTAAGGAAGTCAACAATTTGAACTCATTTCCAACTGATAAATTCCACTAATCTGATTGAAGATGAATTTTCTGATTAAGAGTGACATTCAAGCCAGGCGTGGTGGCGCATGCCTGTAATCCCAGCACTCAGGAGGCTGAGACGAGGATCACTCCTTAAGCCTTTTGCAACTTAGTGAAGCCCTTTGCAACTCAGTGAGACCCTGTTTCAAAATAAAGAATAAAAATGGAAGCCAGGCGTGATGGCACACGCTTGTAATCCCCACACTTGGGAGGCGGAGACAGGAGGATCACACAGGTTCGAAGCCAGCCGTGCTGGCTTAAGAGACCCTGTTTCCAAATAAAAATATTTAAAAAATAGGTCTGGGAGTGTAGCTTGGAGGTAGAAGGGCTTCCAGGAACCCCAGTACCACCAAAAAGAAAAGAATAAAAATAGGGCTGAGGGTGTAGCTCAGAGGTAGAATTCCCCTGGGTTCCATCCCAGTACCACCAAAAAAAAAAAAAAAGTGACATTCAGAGCAACTTCTTGTTTCCCTCCCTCTGTTCCTCCCAGTTATGTTCCTTATGGACCCCCATGACCCATGGTGAAGGCAAGGAGCAGTGGTGACTCGGGGTACCTCGCTCCAAACAAGCCCCGATTGTGACTTTCACCTATGCATCAAAATAAATCATTTTATTGTTTAAGTCAAGCTTCTTTGGTTTTGTATTTTTTAGTTACATCATGAAAGTCTAAATGATACCAACTGCAGTCTAAGAAAAACAAAGATTTTCAGACTCCATAAGTGTGTGTGTGTGTGTGTGTAACTTAATATGTTAAAGGTGAAACTAGGCATGGTGACGCACACTTGTAATCCCCATGCTTGGGAGGCTGAGACAGGAGGATCACGCAGTTTCAAAGCCAGCCTCAGCTATTTAGTGAGACTCTCAGCAACTTAGTGAGACCCTGTTTCTAATAAAATATAAAAAATAGGTGTGGGATTGTAACCCAGAGGTAGAAAGCCCCTGGGTTCCATCTCCAGTACCACAAAAAAAGTTGAATGAGAAATTATTTCTATATGAATCCCTTCTGGTATTTTCTTCCTTCTCCTCCTCTTCTTTTTTTTTTTTTCAGAGAATACTTTTCAGCGCTCTTCATTAAATGTTTTCTTTGTCACATACAAGAACTATACTTCCCCATTACTTATTATATGTTAAAAATAAGTAAAAATCTCCAGGCGTGGTGGCTCACACTTGTAACCCCAGCATTTGGGAGGCTGAGACCAGAGGATCGCGGTTTCTGGACAGCCTCAGCTATTTAGTGAGGCCCTTCGCAACTCAGTGAGACCCTGTTTCAAAATAAAGAATAAAAATAGAGCTGGAGGTGTAGCTCAGAGGTAGAATATCCCTGAGTTCCATCCCCAGTACAAAAATAAATAAATAAATAAATAAATAGTAAAATACATCCAATAGTAACTTGCTGTTACTTCATAACAAAGTAATATACCCACTTCTATGAGTGTATCAGTCAGGAAAGGCTAAATTATATTGTGTTAACAAACACTGGATTCAGTGGTTTATAAACAAATGTTCATTCTGAATTCCCACTATCACAATATTGCTAGATGCTATACTCCATGTATTCTCACTATGGGATCCAGAATAATGGAATACCCACTGAATTTTGTGAGAACACAAACAGAATATGGACTGATCCTTAAGGCTCTACTCCAGAAGTAAAATACATCTTATCTATTCCTATTCCCTTGAGCCAAGGCAGCTCACATGGCTAGAACTGACTTCAAGAGGATGGGGACGTATAGTCCTTCTATGTGACAAAGAAAACACTTGATGAAGAGCATTGATAATATTCTTTGCAAAAAAAAAAGAAAAAGAAAAAGGAGGAGGAAGAAGAAAATACCAAAAGAGATTCATATAGGCATAATTTCTTGTTTCAATTTCATGATTTATTACCCAGTTACCTAAATTTTCTAAGACTGTTATCAGTCACATAGGTATAAGAGTAAGAAGGATATCCACTTCAAATATGTGGATATTAACTTTAACTAGTGTAAAGAAATTAGAAAATTGTATAAAGTTATACAAATTAAAAATACATCATTGACAACCCGGGCATGGGGGTGCATGCTTGTAATCCCAGCATTTGGGAGGCTGAGACAGGAGGATCACAGCGGCCAGCCTCAGCTACTTAGTGAGGCCCTTTGCAGCTCAGTGAGACCCTGCTTCATAATAAAGAATAAAACATAGGGCTGAGGGTGGAGCTCGGGGTTAGAATTCCCCTGGGTTCATTCCCTAGTACTGAAAAAAAAAAAAAGCATCATTGCCTTAAAACTGATGGTGAGGTATAGAATAATTAGAAGGATAACACAAAGTACTTACAGCTTTTAGCTGTAGATACAAAATGAATCTCTACTGATTTAATCCATAAAACTCTTGGCTTACAGAACTCCATGTCCAGAGGCTAAAGGAGCCTCTGATTGATTCAGGAGCTGAGTCTTTCTAATTTATCTCTTCCCCAATTCTCAATGTCAGATTCAGCTTTAGGTGGTTAAAGTGATTCCGGGATCATATTTGGAGAAAAAAATGTTTCAAGAAGAAATGATAACACCACACAATTTTCTCTTGTGAAGTAAAACTCCCCAAAAGCCCCAGCCAGCAATCCCTCACATCTCATGACCTCTGGAAACAGGAACAGGATTCCCTGTGGGACTATGAGGTTCCCGTGGATCTTGGGATAGGGATTAATGTTGCCTCCAGTACTTAGCTGAATAGAAAAGGGGTGGATAAAGGAACAAAGGTATGGAGGGACAGGCTAATCACCTCAGAATGTGGATGAATTCACCTCTGTGACTGCCAAATTTTAACACATTTGACAACCAATTGGGGAAAAGTAGGTGTGGGGACGATATGACTGCTCGCCTTCTCTGGACGCTCAGGATGTAAAAGTACCAACTTAGGATGCTTGGTAACTCGGTCTTCGCTGCCAGGAGGTCCTGCCTTTCTGTAACTGGACACTTCCTAGAAAAAGACTTCAATGTCAGAACAAAGAAGAGCCAACTGGATCTGCAACATATGTACCCCAACAGCACCAATAAGTCTATTTCTAATCATCATTCCTCTTTAAGAAATGGTGTAGCTCATGGGGCCGGGATGTAGCTCAGCGGCAAAGCACCTGCTTTGCAGGTGTGGCACTCTGGGTTTGATCCTCGGTTCCAAAAAGACAAAAAAAGAACCCCTTTTAAAAATAAGCTAAGAAGAAATGGTGTACCTCAGAAGTAGATTTCCCATGGATTAAATCCCCCAGTACCATGAGGAAAAGAAGGAGGAGGAGGAGGAGGAGGAGGAGGAGGAGGAGGAGGAGGAGGAGGAGGAGGAGGAGGAGGAGGAGGAAAGGAAGGAAGGAAGGAAGGAAGGAAGGAAGGAAGGAAGGAAGGAAGGAAGGAAGATTTTCAAAACATTTTTCTCCTATTTCTTTTCTATTTCTCCATTTATAAACGGAAACACAGTTAGCAAATAACAAAGCTAAGTACTGTATATTAGCAGGGCTCAATGGCACATGCTTGTAATCCCAGCTATTCAAGAGGCTTAGCTAGGAGGATGTGAGTTCAAGACCATCCCAGGCAACATAGCAAGACCCCGATCTTGAAAATAAATACTATATATTGAGTATCTAATATGCACTTGCATTGTGCTAAATGTTCTAAGTATATTATCTAAGTGTGTTATCACTTTGCTGTAAACAACCCTGCAATGAGGACATTCTCATTCTTATAAAACATCTATAGAATCTAAGGCTCAGAAAGATGATAAGTTTCCCTAAGATTATTCAACTGGTGAGATCTAGAGTCTGGATTTGAACTGGAATCCTTTCAACAGGTTTGCATCTCTTTGCAAGTGGTTTACATGTTTGCTGCACATTAGAATCATCTTAGGAACTTTTAAAACTCCCAATGCCCAAGTGATACCAGAATCAAGAAAACGAGTACGTTGTTAGCTATACTTCCAGCTGGGTGCCACAGCACAGTCTCCATACAGCGTCTTCATCTGCCCCAGGGGTGTGAGTTGTGGTCCAAGGGGACACATGTTGACAGAGCAAGTAAATTAGTTGAACACTGGGGCATTGGCAGACATCACTACTTTTCATATAACTGCAGGTAAATTGGACATGGAGAAGAGTTTAGGAACCACTCTGTTATGTATTATGTTTCCTCTTCAGGCAGAAATTTAAGGCAAAATCTTGATCTTCCAAAACCAAAAGCTGTGAATGATATAGTGCATAATCTCATTCCCACGAGTTCCTCCTCTACAAGAATTTTACCTTAGGGTAACTAATTTTGAGTTCCTTTTTGTTTTTCTCACCTGTTATTAGGAGGAAAAAGGAGGAGGAGGAGGAAGAGGAGGAGGGGGAGGAGGAGGAGGAGGAGGAGCCAGGCTTGGTGGTGCACACTTGTAATCCCAGCGCTTGGGAGGCTGAGACAGGAGGATCACACAGGTTTGAAGCCAGCCTCAGCTACTAAGTGAGGCTCTCAGCAACTTAGTGAGACCCTGTTTCCAAATATAAAATAGGTCTGGGAGTATAGCCCAGAGGTAGAAAGCCTCTGGGTTCCATCCCAGTACCACCAAAAAAAGAAATCTCACAGGAGGCCCATTCCACAGAAAAGCTGAGCATCTGGACCATCTCAGAACTTCTGAATCTGTGATAGTTGAGGTGTTTTCACTAATTAGAAAAAAATGCAAGAAGACCATTCACTTTAATTTTGTTCTTAAAAGCTACTCATTCATACTGAGATGGATGTTAGAGAACATTTAGCTTCTGACCTTATTTCTTTTAACTTGACTTTGTGTGTGTGTGTGCGTGTGCGTGTGCGTGTGCGTGTGCGTGTGTGTGTGTGTGTGTGTGTGTGTGTGTGTGTGTGGTACTGGAGTTCCTGGAAACCCTTCTACTTCCGGGCTACACTCCCAGACCTATTTTTTACTTTTTTATTAGGAAACAGTGACTCTTAAGCCAGCGCAACTGGGGATTGATTACAAGCCTGTGCCACCACGCCCAGCTTAACTTGACTTTTTAAATCTCAAAATAATTACTGGCTTACAATAAAATTGAAAGATATGTGTAAACAATTCCCAGATACCCAGATTCTACAATTGTCCACATTTTATCATGTGTAATTCAACGAATTTCTCTATTTTTGGTTTTCAGTAGTTCATGATGTGACTATACATACTATTCTGAGCTTTTTTTAAATCTGCAAATATGTATCTTTCATCAGGTTTGGAAAACTGAAGGCCTTTGTTTCTTCAAATATTTTATGCCTATTTTCTGTTAATGTCACTTGATCTCCAATTAAATCTCTCTCTCTCTCTCTCTCTCTCTCTCTCTCTCTCTCTCTCTCTTTCCCTCCCTCCCTCCCTCCCTCCCTCCCTCCCTCCCTCCCTCCCTCTCCCTCCCTCCCTCCCTCCCTCCCTCCCTCCCTCCGTGATTAACCCAGGGGCATCTTAGCACTGAGTTACACCCCAGCCCCATTTTGTTTATTTTGAAACAGGGTCTCACTAAGTTGCTGATGCTGGCTGCTAACCTGTGATCCTCTTATCTCAACCTCCCAAGTGCTGGAATTACAAATGTGTGCCACCATACCCAGCTTTATGTCTTTGGGTGCTATAGACAGCTCACTTAAATTGTCCTGTTTTGTTTTGCTTTTGTTTTTACTCTTTTTCTTCCTCTGACCTTCAGATTGAATAAATTCTATTGGTCTAACTCCCATGTTCTCTGATTCTTTCTTAGTCTGCAGCCTGTTGAAACCACCCAGTGACTTCCTTATTTTAGATATTACATGTTTAATTTTTTCAAATTCCCATTTAAATGCCAGACATGGTGGTGCAGGCTTGTAACCCCAGCCTTCAGGAGGCTGAGACAGGAGGACCCTGGTTCGCAAACAGCCTCAGTTACTTAGTGAGGCCCTTTGCAACTCAGAGAGACCCTGCTTCAAAATAAAGAATAAAAATAGGGCAGGGGATGTGGCTCGGAGGTCAAATGCCCCTGGGTTCCATCCCCAGACCCACAAAAAAAACCCAACAAATTTCCATTTAAGTTTTTCTTATAATTTCTGTTTCTCTGAGAAGAGTTTCTATTTGCTTATTACAGGCATCTTCTCCTTTATATCTTTGAACACGATTACAATAGCCGCTGATGTAATATCTGGATGATCATGAATTGATCCTCATTGATTTTTCTCATTTCTTTTTGTCATGATTCATGTTATCCTTTACTTCTTAAATGTCTAGTCATTTTGAATTATGTTTTAAACATTTGAAAAAATAGCACAGTTTCCCAATTCAATGTTTACCCCTGGTAAACACTGGAGTGTTGTTGTTGTTGTTGTTGTTGTTGTTGTTGGGGTGTTTAGCATACAGTTGGGGCAGTATTTTTACTCCCTACTTTGTCATAGTGAGCAACTAAATCTCAGTTATTTCCTTTAGCCTTAGATGGAAGGAGTGAATCTTCCTCACACACGCCTAATCCAGAGACCGTCCAGTGGTATAGACTGAGAGTACAGAATTTGGGACTCTCTTCTTTCTAGAACCTCATCCCTTCCTTTTACCTGCTGAAGTATCCCAGAACTCTGCCTTCAGGTTCTACAAGGGGGGTTGTAAATAGACTTTAAATAGCCCTTTTATTTTATTATAATTATTTAAAATTTAAAAGGACACATTGGTCATTTAGGGAGTGATTAGTCATTTTTTATGACTAATTTACTTTTAACAACCCCGTGTGAAGTTCTAATTTTCATTAAATTAACATTTTTTTCATTGTGTTCAAATGTCTACTTACAATAACATTGAGAATATGCTATGAGCAGTTAAACACCCACACTAGATTTTAAATCTTAGCTCCTTTTGAATGCTGTTATGGCGAATTTCACTGTGGGAGGTGAGATGATTTGAAGCTTGATATTTTCTATTATAGTCAAAGGCATAATTTCTCTGACATCTTTTTCACTTGGAATAAGGATTACACTAGAATAATGTTTTTAAATAAAATTTGTCCACATAATGACATTTTTCTCTTCCATTCTCCCCAAACTAAAATAGCTCAGAAACATTTATTTACTCATCATAACTGTTAAGAAATTATAGTCATTACACCTACCATCACTTTTCTTCTATATCATACTGGGAAAAAAAGAATTCATCTTTTTTTCTGCAGAAAATATGCTGCTTTATCCTTTATCAATTGACAAAGCCTTTGGACAGATGAGCAAGGTACCAGTCATCTCACCCAGCCTCCAGCCCCACCTTTCCCCAAGAGCTCTTATCCTCAAGAAGGAAGTTCTCTTGATGTTGTAAAGAGGGTCATCTTTCCTACTTGTTAAGGGCTTTACAGTATAGACTGTACCATTACAGAGTTGGTCAACGGGAGAACAGAAGGAAGAGGTCCCAGTCGTGGGCCTTGGTTTAAATTTAACTTATTATGAGAGGCATCAGCACATCAAAACCTCAAATCATGATGTAGTTCATTATCCATTACATGTTCGGTTAATATGCAAGGTTAAATTGAACCTGAAGGTTGCAAGTTCAAGGCCAGTGCTCAGTAACTTATCCAGACTCTATCCCAGTAAAAAGTAACAAGGAGTAGCTGGCAAAGATTCTCTCCCATTCTTTTGGTACAGACATACATACAGTGAAGATTTCGTCAGCTGTAAAGAAGAACAAAATTATGCCATTTGGAGGAAAATGGATGGAAGTAGACCGCGTTATGCTAAGTGAGATCAGCCAGTCTCTGAAAGTTAAGGGTTGTGTGTTTACTTCCATATGCGAGAGCTAGAGGGGGAAGAAAGGAAAGAAAAAAGACTTCATGAAAATGAGACAATTAGCCGGGCGTGGTGGCGCACGCTTATAATCCCCGCGCTCGGGAGGCTGAGGCAGGAGGATCGCACAGGTTCGAGCCAGCCTCAGCTACTTAGTGAGACCCTGTTTCCAAATAAAATATAAAATAGGTCTGGGAGTATAGCCCAGAGGTAGAAAAGCCCCTGGGTTCCACCTCCAGCACCACAACACAAAAGAAAGAAAATGAGATGGAGAACCATTAGAATAGTGGAAGAGAATCAAAGGATGGGGAGGAGAGGGGGAAGGCTTACAGAGGAAACCAAACAATAATGTCGTGTTCCTAAACAGAGGTATCACAGCCGATCTTAATAACACGTATGGGAAGGCGAGAGGGGAAGCTTGGCACGGTGTGGAAGAAAATACGCCAAGAAATGTTGTGCACACACATGAATACGTCATTTTGAATCTCACTATGATGAATAATTACATTGTACCAATGTAACTGGTAAAAGGGCCAGGGGTGCAGCTCAGAGGTAGAGCGCTTCTGGGTTCAAAACCCAGAACCACACACACACAAAAAGCTAAATTGATAAATAATATTAAAATTACTAGGTGATGCTGGGAATGGTGGCACACATCTTTAATCTCAGTACTTGGGAGGCTGAGACAGGAGGATCACAGGTTCAAGGCCAGCTTGAGCAGGGTCTCTTAGTTAGACCTTGTTTCAAAATAAAAAAGTTTTAAAACTTTTTTTTGCTCTACCTCTGAGAATCAGAGGTAGAATTCCCCTGGGTTCAATTCCTAATACCAAAAAAAAGTAAGATAAATGAAATAACAGATACCACTGAATACATTTTTTGTGTGCGGTACTGGGGATTAAACCCAGGGACATTCTACCTCCAAGCTAAACCCTCAGCCCTATTTTATTCTTTATTTTGAAACAGGGTCTCACTAGGTTGCAGAGGGCCTCACAAGTAGCTGAGGCTGGCCAGGAACCTACGACCCTCCTGTCTCAAGCCTCCCAAGTACTGGGATTACAAACATGTACCACCAGGCCTAGCTAACATTGAATACATTTAAAACTAGACATTTAGTAGTGCTTGATGACCTTTACTAGTAGTACTAGCAGACATTTAGTATGATAACCACTAAAAAAGTATTTGACAAGCCAGGCATGGTGACTCACGCTTGTAATCCCAGCATTCAGGAGGCTGAGACCGGAGGATCGCGGTTTGCCAACAGCCTCAGCTACTTAATGAGGCCCTCCACAACTTACTGAGACCCTGTTTCAAAGTAAAGAATAAAAACCAGGGCAGGAGGTATAGCTTGGAGGTTAAATGCCCCTGGCTTCCATCCCCAGACCCACACACATAAACAAAAAAGTATTTGACAATCACTTGACCCTTTCGAAAATCAGAGCTTGAGGGCTTTTTTCTTTCTCGTGGTATTAGGGGTGGAACCCAGGGGCACTCTAACTCCGAGCTACACCCCAGGCCTATTTTTTATTCTTTATTTTGAAACTGAGTCTCACTGAGTTGCAAAGGGCCTCGCTAAGCAGCTGAGGCTGTCTGCAAGCCATGATCTTCCTATCTTAGCCTCCCAGAATCTGGGCTGGGGGCTTGTTTTTAAGTGAGATTGGCTCCGGATAGAAGCAATAAGCCACACAGCATGCCATTCACTTTCTTTTGTGAGCGTCCTCCCATTCGACTTCTTTTGCGAAGCGTGTTGAGCACATGTTCTGGCCAGGCACTGTCTGTGGTGCTTCGAGGGAGCGAACTCTCCTGCTCAGGAAGGATGGTGAGCATCAGCGTGTTGACCCCGCGCGGCCCGCTCTGTGTGCTCTTTCCCAGCAGAGCAGTGCTCCCAGGAATACTTCAAACCAGAAACGATGGGAAGCAAAGAGTCTAGGAAGATAGACGTCCAGGAATGAGGCAGCTTCCCTGGAGCGGAAATTGCAGCTAGAGGATCCAGAGGAAGATTTAGTACCTACTGTGTGCCGCACCTTCAGCTGGATTCCCCCATGTGATCGATGCAGAGAAAAACTTAGGAACCACTGTGCTATATACTGAGTGATACTTCTAGTCCAGCTCCTACATATTATAGCCTGACTGGGATAGGAAGGGGCATGGAGTCGGTAGAAACTAGGAGGGAAGAGCTGGGAGACCACACTGACTCTGGCTGGCAGCAAAACATGAACTCTGGACTCTCTGACACTCCACGGTTGGGACCTTCTAGGTTCAACACCCTCAATAACCAACCTTCCTTCTCTGCTGGTACTGGAGTAATGAACAGACACTTTTGGTCTCTGAGATTCTACCGGGATGAGAATAGGTCAAAACATATTATTATTTAACGACTTCATAAAACTGACCATCACACGCCCAGACATGGTTACAATGTATTTTATATAAAAAAACTTTTGTTAATCAACTGGGATGAATACTTACCAAAACACAAATTGGCACCATTCATCTTTGACTCTCACATGATGCATAATTACACGGCATCAATAAAAGTATCTTAAAATAATAAAATAAGTCTTTTGCTCTGTAAATTCTCAGGAATGGTGCAAAATACATCAGGTGGGTGTGATAAAATCCAGAAATGCTCCCAAATCCAACATCATCTGTTGCGCATAAAGTGCATAGTGGCACCGAAGACCAGATACCTGTCACTGTCCTGCAAAAGCACGGGCTATTGCCCAGCCTCGGGAGGGGGAGCGATCTGAAGTCTCCTACTGCAAGAGCAAACAGTAAGTGGAATCCTTGATGAATTTCCTAAAAAGGCTAGTCTTTCTGGGTGGACACTATTTCTGTAACTAAGTCAGGGTAAACTGAGCCACATGGTGCAATGATTGATCCTTTGATCCTGTGATCCAGCAAGGTTTTTGTTTTGTTTTGTTTTGTTTTTAAGGTACTGGGGATAGAACACAGGAACATTCTACCTTCCAGCTACATCCCCAGCCTTATTTTTTTCTCATTCTTTATTTTGAAACAGGGTCTCACTGAGTTGCAAAGGGCCTCACTAAGTAGCTGAGGCTGCCCACGAACCGAAATCCTCCTATCTTAGCCTCCCAAATGCTGGAATTACAAGTGTGCACCACCATGCCCGGCTCCAGCAAGTTTTAAAACTCAAAACATTTCAAGAACCAAAAGAAAGATGAAGAAAAAAAAAGTCAAAGGCAAATGTGTTATGCTTTGTTTTTATTTGGAATCATGAGAGAAATGTTTTTAATAAACCCTTAAATTCTTCACCATTAATATGATTTAAATAATGAGTTTATAAATATTGATTTATTTACATACTCTCGACTGTGGACAAATTGTGTCCTTTTTCTTGTGTGTGTGTTTACACCATCAAACCCAATCAAGTGAAACAAGATGGTTAACTGGAATGATTAATGAGTGCCGCTCTGGCTGATGGCTTTAAATTTAGAACGTGTTACTGATGTCAGGGCTGATTAGTTCTCTATCTAAAAACTGGTGCTATTAAAAGCTCCGAGCAATTTAGATGTAGTCGTTGAGTAAAATTCCAATGGGGTGAGAGAAATTCTATCAGGATTGATTTTGCTCTGGCAGATTTCCTTGTGTGCAGAAGTCAGAGGGAAAGGAAGAGAGCTTTTACTGATGGGGTAGGAAGAACGGGAGACAGAGGAGCTAGCCCGGTGACACTGATCACAGGTAGAGTCAAAGAAGCTTGGAATTAAAAAAAGGAAAAGCTCATCTCTGCACAAAGAACCCCAAATGACATAAGAGTATGAATACTGATCACTTCAGCTTCAGAACTCTTCAAGAAGCAGGAGAAAATAAAGGAAGTGAGACGAGAGGTTAATACAGCCCACACCTTAGTAACTCCTCTAAGAATGAGCCCACAGGGAAGTCAGAGCAGTCAGTGGCACTGATGAGATAAAAGCAAAGGTGACCTAAGTGCTGACATTCATAGGGTGGATGAAGATGTGCCAAGGGCACTTGGACCAGCAAGTGATCTGGAGGGACGGCACCAGCTGGAGGGAACCGCAAGGTGGGAGGCTAAGACACTGAAGACATGTCTGACTCAAGCTTTAAGGGAGGACTAAACCCCGTCTTAGGGATACTGCATAGGTCTTGGGGAAATGAAAATAAAGGAGCTGTGACAGCAAGGTGAGCGGCAGGAATGTTAAGCCAGGTCCAAGGACTTTGCCTTTCAAACACCTCACTCCTGGTCCAAATGTCACAAGACATTTTAAAGGAGCTTTTAAAATTTTTTCTCTGGCCGGGCGCGGTGGCGCACGCTTGTAATCCCTGCGCTTGGGAGGCTGTGACAGGAGGATCACATGGATTCGAAGCCAGCCTCAGCTACTTAGGCTCTCAGCAACTTAGTGAGACCCTGTTTCCAAATATAGTATAAAATAGGTCTGGAAATATAGCCCGGAGGTAGAAAGCCTCTGGGTTCCACTCCAGTACCACCAAAAATAAAATAAAATAAAATAATAAAATAAAATAATAAAATAAAGTAAAATTCTTTCTCTGGTTATTTAAATGTCTTCTCTGCCCGGAGGCATGGGAAGAGTTCTGTCTGTCAGTAGGTCGGAACATACTGGAAGCTTCCATTGTCATTAGTGCAACTTCGCTATCTCCAGGAAAAAGGCAGCGAATAACTTGATTCCCTCTATGTAGTTCCACCTAACAAAAGAAAGCATGGAGAAACTCTGTCATAGTGTTCACTCCGGAGAAGGAAGAAAACTATCCTGCCATCAGATGGGAGGGCTATGTTCAGTCTAAAGTAGTAAAATCCCAGGATGCAGCACTTGATTAAATTCAGCATGAAAATGGCATTGTTATTAAGAAGATGGAAATCAGTCCTGACCTCCAATCCAAAAATGTTCATTTTCCTTTTTCTTTTTAATCACTGACCTGACACAGATATCAGAGTAAGATGTGCTCTCGATTCTCCCCACTGTGGGAGACGTAGGCTTGTGGATCTGCCAATATTCCACCTTTCAAATATTCATAAGCATCCTTTGTCATGGGGTGAATGTCACAGCCCCCCAAATTCATACATTGAAGCCCTAACCCCTAAGATAACAGTACTTGGAAGCGGGGCTTGGAGAAGATGCAAAGGTCAGGTACAGACACTAACTCTGTGGAAGTTAACTCTCAGAAAGAAGGGATGTGGGGATTTCCGGGGACTTCCTCGCACCCAGAACTGTAAGGAAACAAATGTCTGTTTCTTAAGCCACCTGGTCTGATGATCTTCACCCTCTCCTGTGGAGACCAGTGGAGCCCAGTGGAGACCCTGGGCTCATGCAGTGAGGCCCTGCCCACTGACTGACCTGTTGATTTTCTCATTCTGAGAGTGCTCCCCGTCATCCACGGCTCCCAGGGGGAGCATCATCACACTTTTTTGGATGATATCCTGGAATATTTTGGCAATTGGAATGGTCGATCCATCCTGGATCATGTCAGGTTCTATTCCAAACACTGAAAAACAGGAAAAGAAGGCACTGGAATAAATAATGGTGACTAACTAATGGAGCGTTTGCTTTATCTTTCTTTATCTTTTTTTTCCCTTGGTGACTGGACTTGGTGACTGGGATGAGTAAGCTCCTTGATATCATGTAGCTCTGGACAGAGGTGAGTTCAAACCCTCCAGCTCAGAGGAAAGATTGCCAGTGACAGAGCAGGAATGAGAAATAAAACAAAGAAACGACAGCGAGCGTGCCACCTTTCTATTCACAAAGCGAGGTGTGGAGAGCTGACCGAGGTAACACTTTGACCAATGTAGATGAAAGGTGTCCTGTGCATTCCCTCCAGAGATCTTCAAACCATCTCATGGTCATTAACCTTCACATTCCAAACAGGCTTCTCTCAGCTGGCAATATGCTTGCCTTTCTAATTCTCCCTCTTTTCTTCTCTCTTTAATTTTTTTTTTTTTTTGTGTGTGTGGGGGGGGGTTCTGGGGATGAAACCCAGGGAGCTACATCTCCTGCCCTGTTTTTTATTCTTTATTTTGAAACAGGGTCTCACTAAGTTTCAGAGGGCCTCACTAAGTAGCTGAGGCTGTCCACAAACTGCCATCCTCCAGTCTCAGCCTCCCAAATGCTGGGATTATAAGTGTGGGCCACCACACCCGGCTCCCTCTTTAATTTTACTAATAAACTACCTGCTAAAGAGGAAGGGCAACATGGATGATGATGTAGATAAAGATGGCTCTGGGTCTTGGACTTGTCTAATTTTACATGTCTGTGTCCCTTAAACTGGTAGCTGCAGTAGAGAGTTAGGACTTCAGTGAGGTTTGGGCTTCCAGTTTCCATTCTGCCATTACTAGTAGTGAAACCTCAGGCCATATCTGTAACATAATGTTATAGGTCTCTATATACTCTTACCTGTGTTTTCCCATCTAGCTTTTTGGTACACTCAAAACCCTCCCTGTGTTTTGGGAAGGTTACATTTTGCTATTATTGGTAGGGGTATCGCTTTTGCCCCCAGAAATCTAAGAGACTGGCTATTTCTTCTTCTTGCCCTGGTATCCAGAACCCCGGCACATTTCTTCTGTTCATACATCATATATCCTGCCTAGGATTTTGAAGTACATGGCATTAAAATAGGCACCACCAAGAAAAGTTCAAACAAGACTAGTCTGCCTTCTTTGGGAGCAACGTGGCCTTTACAAAAAGATCACTGGTTTTGTGGTCAGATGGAGTGGCATCGGGCTTCCAGTGTGCCCGTAATTTTACACAGTGAGGTCAGCTCTGGGAAGCCCTTCCAAGGAAATGCAACATGGCCTGACTGGGCCCATGTCCCTCCACAAGGGCACGGGCTGATCCAATGTATCAGCCAGGCAGTTCAGCTGTGGGGTTAGGAAGAGCTGAAGTAGGAATTAAAGACTCAAACCCACCTGAGAATGGGTCCATGGTTAAAAGTTCTCAGGAGAGATTTTGTGTTCAGCAAAAGCACAAGTAAAAATGGTCAAGGTTCTTCCGGGAAGAAGGTGACCAAGGGCCACAGCACATACCAGTCCTGCTGACACCAGATCTCCATTGCCTTAAAAACAGTGTTCTAAGCCAGGCGTGGTGGCGCACGCTTGTAATCCCCACGCTTGGGAGGCTGAGACAGGAGGATCGCATGGGTTTGAAGCCAGCCTCAGCTACTTAGTGAGGCTCTCAGCAACTTAGTGAGACCCTGTTTCCAAATTAAATATTTAAAAAAAGGTCTGGGAGGATAGCCCAGAGGTAGAAAGCCTCTGGGTTCCACCCCCAGTACCACCAAAAAACAAAAACAATGTTCTACAAAGCCAGAAAATACTACCAGTAGAGGAATAACACAATAGGTACAGGCGGCAGGGGAAAAAAAAAAAAGGTTAGAAGACCAATCAGAGAGCAGGAAAGATACCTGCCCACCTTGTAGCCATAGACACCACAACAGAGCCATCTTGCCTTACTGCACCTGACTCCAGAGACAAACAGAAAAACAATCAGGACATGAAGTGAGCAGCTGCACATTATCAGAGTTGTAAGCCATCAGTTCTTCCTTGCAAACACTGGCTACAACTTTAGCAGTGGCAGCCAAGCTCACCACACCCTCCAGGGATCCAGAGTAGTGCTCAACAATACCAAAAAAGAAACTCACCTGCCTTGTGGCCAAGTGTACCACGGCAGCACCATCTTGCCTCCCTGTACCTGACTCCAGATACAAATAGGAAAACAACCAAGGACCTGATGTAAGCAGCTGCAGATCATTGGAACTGTAAGTCATAAATTCTTCTTGTGCAAACACCAGCTACAACTTGCAGCAGTGGCAGCCAAGCCTACCACACCCTCCAGAGATCCAGATCACTGCTCATCAACACCAAAAGTGAAGCTGCAGTCCCCATGGGACAACACCCAGCATGGTGCCCCAGGGACTTTCCCAACCACCATAAACACCCTGGGTCTGAGACTTTGTGGTTCAACCCAGAAAGAGTGTGATGGAGTCTACAATTTGCAACAGTGGTAGCCTAGCTTACCACACCCACCAGGGATCCATACTGGTGCTCAGCAACACTGTAAGTGAAGCCACCACCTCGTGGGAGAAAGCTCAGCATGGTACCCCCAAGGAATCACATAGCCACGATAAACTCCCTAGGTCTGACACTTTGTGGTTCAACCCAGCAAAGGTGGGAATAGAGTCTGCTATTGAACATAGCAGAGGCTCAGACAGACTCAGGCTCTGCATCAATGAAAAGTGGGGGGGAGGCCTATGGTTAACACTAGACCCAAATAGTAGGATCTCTGGGATCACCACAGACCACCCAATTGTAGTAAATGGGGAGAAGTCAGACCAGACCAGTCCTAGTTGTGGAAAACAGAGACTCTTATATAAGAGTTTAGTCTCAGAGGCATCTGCCACCTATGGAGGTGGGGAGAAACCAAGATTCCACATCTGTGGAAAGTATGGAGGGTGGCCTGAACTTAACACTAGATCCAACTCCATTGATACAAGTCTGCTGGAGCCAGCCGGCAAGAATACGGGTTCTGAAGTGAGGCGTGAGGATGAAGAGTTTTTAACCCTAACGTGGGGGAGCCACCAGCCTACTATCTCTACTGGTCGACCCCTATTCGTGGGTCAATATTTCCTACAGGTCGACGACTATGCCTGGGTCAGTATTCTCTATCACGCGGACACTCCTGGCCAACGCAGCTTCTGGGTCAATCTCGTCTTTATTGCGCTGACCCTGCCTTTGTTTTCCCAGAGGTATTTATACACAGCTACAGGTCAATTAACATTCTCGTGCTACCACCACCAGAATACAATAAAGACCAATACAAAACACATCATTACAGAGAGGTCTATCAGCACCTTCATGTCATCACCACCTGATCTTCTCTCAGACCTCTTTGAATTTTCCATAACCCCAAACCTTGTTGACTCTGGGCGAAAGATAATCAGCTGAGTCAGAGACACCAATCTAGGGAAAACCCTTAATGGCTCCCAACACAAGCCATCTGCATAGACTGAGAAAGAGTCAGAGAACCAGGCTTACAGCAGGAAAGGTGCCAGTGACACTCAGTGTCTGCACAGAGAGAGACTACAGAGGTCCAGTCTGCTGAATATTCATTTACTTGTAGAGTTGCATCAACTTGTTGTGGGTGTTGTTTTGGTTTTCTGTTCTTTTTCTGTGTGTGTGAATGTGTATGCCTATTTTCTTTACCAACTCTTCCCAAACCCTCTCTCAAGCTTCTGCCCTTGTACTCTCTTCTTTCTATCCCTTTGTGTTCTTTTTTCTCTCTTCTCTCTTCCTTGTCTTGTGTTAATCCACTTCATAGCACTATACCAGAAGCTCTACATTGATTACTAGAATACTACTATATATGCACTATCTCAAATATATACTACCTTACCAAACTCACTTTCATTCTATTCGATCCTATCTGAGGCTTTACCCTATTCTTGAATTTACAACTTTGCTTCCCTCCTTACTCAACCTTCACTGTTGAATACAATACAACTTGCCCTTGAATATACCAGCTAACACCTACAGACTGAGAGAAATCTATCAAAAGCAACAGATACAAACTTCTAAAATCATGAGAAAGAGGAATAACAAGAAAGCAATGAGCTCCAACACCACAATAACAGAACATGACAACGCACAATTACAAAGATCTCCAGACGGTCAAATCAGTAATGTAACTGTAGAAATAATACAGGACCTCTGAAAAGAATTTATTTATTTATTTATTTATTTATTTATTTATTTATTGCGGGTCTAGGGATGGAACCCAGAGGCATTTGACCTCCAAGCTACATCCCCTGCCCAATTTTTTTTTTCAGGTCTGGGGCTGGAACCCAGTGGTATTTGACCTCTGAGCTACAACCCCTGCCCAATTTTTTATTCTTTATTTTGAAACAGGGTCTCACCAAGTTGCAGAGGGCCTCACTAAGTAGCTGAGGCTTTCTGTGAACCACAATACTCCAGTCTTAGCCTCCCAAATGCTGGGATTACAAGAGTGCGCCACCATGCCTGGCTTGAAAATAATTTTAGAGAGAGAGTCCGAAGGATATAAAGGATGCAATCATTGAAGTGAAGGCATCAGTTCAATCTATAAACAATTGATTAGACCACATGGAAAAGAGAATCTCAATCCTAGAAGATGATCACTTCAAAAACAAATGCATAATATAGAACTTATAAAAAGCAATCCAACAGCATGAATTGGACATTGAAGAAATATGGGCCCATTTCAAAAGAACTAACCTAAGAATAATTGGCATAGAAGAGGGGATAAAAAGGGTCAAACCCAAGGGATCAACAATCTTTTCAAAGAAGTAATGTTGGAAAATTTTCTAAGTATAGAGCAAGAAGTCAATACACAGGTACAGGAAACTTATAGAACCCCCTTTATACAAGATCAGAGAAAAGCTCCATCATGCCACATAATAGTCAAACTGACCAATGTAGAAGCCAAGGAGCAAAACTTAAAGGAAAAAACAAACAAACAAACAAACAAAAAACAACGATCAAGTGAAATTCAGAGGCAAAACAATTAGAATGACTCCAGACTTTCCAAACAAGTCATGAAAGCCAGAAGGGCCTGGTGTGGCATATTCCAAATTCTGAAAGCAAACAATGTACAGCCAAAAATTTCAAATATATGGGGAAATAAAAATCTTCTATGACAAGGAGAAGCTGAAGGAATTTATGTCTTCTGAACCAGCACTAGAGAAAATACTCAAAGAGATTAACTGCAAAGTAGAAATATGTAATACATGCCAGGACCAGAGAAATAAGAATTTTCATCCAGCAAACAACTAAGCAAAAAAGAACAAACACTACCTCATACAGAAGTTAAATCTCAATATGTTAGGAATTAAAAATCATCTCTCAGTAATCACACTGAACATAAATGACCTCAGCTACCCAATAAAAAGACATAAGGTGGCAGCCCGGTGTGGTGGTGCACGCTTGTAATCCTGGCATTCAGGAGGCTGGATCAGGACAATCTGAGTTTTCAGCCAGTTTCAGCTACTTAGTGAGGCCCTTTGCAACTCTGTGAGACCCTGTTTCAAAATAAAGAATAAAAAATAGGGCTGGGGGTGTTGCTCAGAGGTAGAATGCCCTTGGGTTCCATTCCCAGTACTGCAAAACCAAACAAAAAAAGGCATAAGATGGAAAAATGGATTAAAAACCAGAATCCATCCATCTGCTGCTTACAAGAAACACACCTTACAAGTAAAGATAGTAACAAACTTAAGGTAAAGGGCTGGAGCAAGGTAATCCATGCCAATGGAACTCAAAGACAAGCAAGAGTAGCAACTATGATATCAGACAAGTTAGACTTCAAGACCAAGATTATTAGAAGAGACAAAGCAGGTCATTTTTTACTGATATTTTACTTGCAAAAATCCAGCAAGAGGAAATAATGATAGCCAATATTTATGCCCCAAACATAGCTGCAGGTATGTTTATAAAATAAACTTTTTGTGACATTAAGTCACATATAATTCCCAATACAATAATAGTGGGAGACTTCAACACCTGTCTCATACCATTAGATTCATCTTATAGATAAAAGTTCAGTAAAGATGCCTCAGACCTAAAGAACACCATCAACCAAATGACCTGTTGGACACATATAGATTATTTCACCCAACTACAGTGGAGTTCACATTTTTCTCAGCTGTTCATGGAACCTTATGCAAAATAGATCATCCTGGACCACAAAGTAAACACTAGCCAATTTTTAAAATGTGAAATACTGCTGGGCGTGGTGGTGTACACTTGTAATCCCTGTGCTTGGGAGGCAGAGACAGGAGGATGACACAGGTTTGAAGCAACCCTGTTTCCAAATAAAAATATAAAAATAGGTGTCTGGGAGTGTAGCCCAGAGGTAGAAGGGTTTCCAGGAACCCCAGTACCACCAAAAAAAAAGTGAAATACTTCCCTGTGTCTTTTCAGATCATAATGGGATGAAACTAGAAATAAACTATAAGACACAGAGAAACTACATAAACATGTGGAGACTGAACACCACACTGCTGAATGAATAATGGGTCATAGAAAAAATAAAGGATGAAATCAAGAAATTTCTAGAAACAAATGAAAATAGAGATACAACATAACAAAAACTCTGGGACACTTTTTGTTGTTGTTGTTGTTGTTGTTGTTGTTGTTGTTGTTGTTGTTGTTTTGGTGGTACTGGGGGTGGAACCCAGAGTCTTTCTACCTCTGGGCTATACTCCCAGGCCTTTTTTATATTTTATTTGGAAACAGGGTCTCACTAAGTTACTGAGAGCCTCACTAAGTAGCTGAGGCTGGCTTCGAACCCATGTGATCCTCCTGTTTCAGCCTCCCAAGCGCGGGGATTACAAGTGTGCACCACCACGCCTGGCAAACTCTGGGACACTTTGAAGGCAGTATTAAGAGGAAAATTCATAGCACTGAGTGCCCACATAAAAAGAGAAAATCACCAAATAATACCCTAATGATACACCTCAAAGCCCTTGAAAAACAGGAACAGTCTAAGCCCAAAGCCAGTAGAAGACAGGAAATTATTAAAATCAGAGCAGAAATCAACAAAGTAGAAAATAGAAAAACAATACAGAAAATCAACAAAACCAAAAGCTGGTTTCTCAAAAAAATTAACAAGATAGATAAACCACTAGCCAACTTAACCAAAAAGAAGAGAGAGAATCAACCCAAATTACAAAGATAAGAGATGAAAAAGGAGATATTACTATTGACAGAAATCCAGAGGATTTTCATAAACTACTTTGAAAAACTATACTCCAACAAAATAGAAAATCTGGAAATAAACAACTTTCTAAATAAATACAACCTTCGCTAACTGAGTCAAGAAGATATAAAAAATTTAAACCAAATAATAGCAATCAAAGAGATTAAAACAACAATAAAGAGTCTACCATCAAAGAAAAGCCCAGGACCAGATGGTTTCCCAAGTGAATTTTTCTTTTTTTGGTGGTACTGAGGTTCCTGGAAGCCCTTCTACCTCCGGGATATACTCCCAGACCTCTATATATATATATATATATATATATATATATATATATATATTTTTTTTTTTTTTTTATTTGGAAACAGGGTCTCTTAAGCCAGAGATTCTGGCTCCGAACCAGCACGATCCTCCTGTCTCTGCCTCCCAAGAGCAGGGATTACAAGCGTGCGCCACCACGCCCAGCCCAAGTGAATTTTATAAAACCTTTACAGAAAAGCTAATTCTGATACTCCTGAATCTATTTCGTGAAAGAGAAAGAAATGGGACTCTCCCAAATATATTTTATGAAGCCAATATCACATTAATACCAAAACCAAATAAAAACATCTTAAGGAAGGAAAACTATAGGCCTATATAACTGATGAACTTAAATGCAGAACTGCTAAACAGAATACTAGCAACATACATTCAAAACCACATCAAGAAAACCATACACCATGACCAGGTAAGGTTCATCCCAGGGATGCAAGGCTGGTTCAACATATGAAAATCAATTCATGTAATTCATCACATAAATAGAACCGAAGACAAAAATCACGTGATCATTTCAATAGACACTGAAAAGCATTTGACAAAATCCAACATCTATTTATGCTAAAAGCACTGCAAAGAATTGAAATAGAAGTAACATTTCTCAACATTTTAAAGGCAATCTACAATAGGCCCACAGCCAACATATTAAATGAGAAAAAATTGCGAGAATTTCCCCTAAAAGCAAGAACATTATCACCACTTCTTTTCAATACAGTACTTGAGACTCTAGCCAGAGAAATAAGGCAAGAAAAGGAAATCAAAGGAGTACAAATAGAAAAAAAAATCAAACTTTCACTATTTGCAGATGACATGATACTTAGAAGGCCCAACAAACTCAACCAAAAGGCTTATAGACCTGATCAACAAATTCAGGAAAGTGTCTGGATACAAAATCAATCATAAAAAATTAGAAACTTTTCTGTATACCAACCATAAATCCACTGATAATCAAATCCATAAAATACTTTTACTTAGGATATCCCACAAAAATATAAAATACTTAAAAATAAAATTAACCAAGGAGGTAAAAGACCTCTATGAAGAAAATTACAAAACACAGAAAAAAGAAATTGAAGAAGACCTTAGAAGATGGAAAGATCTTCCATATTTATGAATAAGCAGAATAAATATCATCCAAATGGCCATACTTCCAAAAGCGATCTACAGATTGAATGCAATACCCATTAAATTACCAAGATCATTCCTCACAGACATAGAAAAATCAGTCTTTAGCCGGGCATGGTGGCGTACGCTTGTAATCCCCGCGCTTGGGAGGCAGAGACAGGAGGATCGCACAGGTTCAAAGCCAGCTGTGCTGGCTTAAGAGACCCTGTTTCCAAATTAAAAAAACTATAAAATAGGTCTGAGAGTGTAGCCTGCAGGTGGACGGGCTTCCAGGAACCCCAGTACCACCAAAAAAAAAAAAAAAAAAATCAGTCTTTAAATTTATTTGGAACAGCAAAACCCAGCCAAAGTAGTTCTCAGCAACAAAAATCATACAGGAGAAATCACAATACATGGCTTTAAAATATACTGCAAAGCCATAGTAACAAAAACAGCATGATACTGGCACAAAAACAGATACACAGACCAATGGAGCAGAATACAAGACTCAGAAAGAAATCCACCTATTTTCAGCCAATTGATTTTTTTCAGAGGGGCCAAAAACATAGACTGGAAAAAAGATACCCTGTTCAACAAATGGTGTTGGCAAAACTGGTTAACCATATTCAGAAAAATGTAAATAAATTCCACTTTCTCACCCTTCACAAGAGTCAATTAAAGACGGATCAAAGACTTGGAAATTAGGCCAGAGACCTTGAGGCTCCTTGAAGAGAGCATAGGTCTAACACTGCAACACATAGGCACAGATAAAAACTTTTTCAACAAGACCCCAAAGGCACAAGAAACTAAAAGGTAAATCAATACATGATTTGTATTCATATGTGGGATTGCATGAAACTGAAGAGCTTCTGTGCAGCAAAGGAAACTACCAAGAACCTCAACCAAGAGCCAACAGAATGGGAGAAGATTTTTGCCAACTACTCCTCCAATAGAGGACAAATATCTAGACTATCCAGAGAACTCAAGAAACTCAGCACTAAGAAAATAAATAACCCAATCAAAAATGAGTAAGTGAACTAAATAGATACTGCACAAAAGAAGAAATTCAAATGGCCAATAATTGCATGAAAAAATGCTCAACATCATTAGCAATCAGAGAGATGCAAATCAAAACTACCCTGAAATTTCACCTAACTCAACCTAGAATGACAATCATTCAAAACACAAACAACAACAAATTCTGGCAAGGATGTGGAGAAGTGGGAAATCTAATACATTGTCAGTGGGATTGCAAATTAGTGCAACCACTTTGGAAAACAGTTTAGAAGATCCTTAGAAGAATGGGAATGAACTTACCATGTGATCTGGCAATACCACTTCTGGGTATCTACCCCCAAAATGCAAACCAAACTCCCAAACTAATGCATGTGTACCTATGTTCATAGCTGCACAATTCATCATTTTCAAACTATGAAACCAGCCAAGATGTCCATCAACAGATGAATGGATTACAAAAGTATGGGATATGCACACAATGGAATTTTACTCAGCCATAAAGAAAAACACAATTAAGTCATTTATAGGGAAATGGATGGAACTGGAGGACATTATGCTAGGTGAGATTAGTCAGTCACAAAAAAATAAGAAATCAGATGCTTTCCCAAATATGCAGAAGCTAGGGAGAAAATGGGTCATAGGAGAAACTCTAGACGAAGAAGGAGATACTATAGATGAGAAAATAAAGCTACCTACCTGAGGGGATGGGAGGGTGGAAGAGGGAAATTCTTTAATGCACATGATGTACTTTAACAAATATATCAATATCAAGCACTATGCCAAACATGAGAAGGAGGGAGGGGATGGGAATTGGGTAAGGGCTAACTGGGTGATGTGTGCATGTATGTCTCCACCATCTTGTATCCCATTAAGATGTATGATTACAATGCACCAATAAAAAATTTAAAAAGAAAAGATTGTCAAGCTTGGTGCCCATGAATAGGCATGTGCAGAATACACACACACACATAGACACACACACACACACACACACACACACACACACACACGCACATTGCTAAACAGGAATCTTGGGGAATAACAGCTTTTCTGTTGTAGGTGTCATTTTCTTTTTCTTTTGTGTTACTGGGGATGGAACCCAGGGGCATTCTACCTCTGAGAGACACCCTCAGCCTTATTTTTTATTCTTTATTTTGAAATAAGGTCTCACTAAGTTGCAAAGAGCCTCCCTAAGTAGATGAGGCTGGCCATGAATCATGACCCTCCTGTCTCAGCCTCTCAAATGCTGGGATTATAAGTATGCGCCACCATGCCCAGCTCCTAGGTCTCACTGTTACTGCCCTGCTTCCTGTTCCCTGGAGCCATTAGAGCCTAGCCTGTCTGTGATCAGGGAGAGCAGACACCCAAGGGGCAGCCAGCGTTGTTAACTTAGTTCTTAGTTTGTAGCTTATCTTTAATTTTTGACCTCAGATGACTTCAGATGACCTCAGATGAGGTCAAAATCCTGTTGGATTTTGATATGTTGGCCAACATTTCTTTCTTTCTTTTTTTTGGAACTGGGATTACAAGTGTATACTACCCTGCTTGGCTCATCAGCCAACATTTCTATGAGTTTTGGATCAGGAGTTTGATGTTTTTCTTGTCATCATTTTCCCCAAAAGTCTAGTCTCCAACCTTGAATTTGTAACCTGGCTTTGCCACTTATTAGCTGGGTGCCCTTTAGTAAAGTACTTTGTTTCTTTAAATCTTATCTTCCCCCTCTGCAAAATAGGGCAGGTGGTTAGAAAGATCAGATAGGATAGCCACCCACAGTACCCTGCACCTTGTGTACCAATTCGTCCTACAATAAAGAGGAGAGTCAATACTTGAGTTTCAAAAGTATCTGCTGATCACTGACCCACGAGCTCCAGCCCTTGGTCTCATTGTAAACTTAGTTCCAAAACATCTTCGGGTCCTACCTGTTCTGATGGCTCTCTTTGCTGCAAGGTACTGAGTATCATTTATATTTGCAATCCATGGGTGAAGTCCTATTGGCATAGAAACAGCCATCTGGTTGGAACTATTTCTTTTGGAGAATATGGCTTCAAGATGCTGCGTCACCTAGAAGATGGCATTTTCGATAATAAAGAAAGAATTTCAAGGTATTTTCTCATGAGGTGAATATGGTCTTTCAATAAGAAACAGACTGGAATCACAGCCTGGCAAATTGGAATGCTGTGATTTTCCCCCTTTGTTCTGCCAGAGGGCTCCACAGAGTGCGCAGGATCTTCAGAACAGACCTTGGGCTTCGCCCACTGGAGACCCGCTTGGTCTCCTCCCCTCCCACCTCTGTGCCTGTGATCCCCAACCCTGTCACCACCCCATTCTTATCAAGGTGTCTGATGCATAGTGATGTTTGAGCAATGTTTGCTGAATATTGTGAAATCTAATACAAGCCCAACTTCCCAATCAGAATGCCCTGTTTTTTATTTATTGATACTCTAATAGATATCTTAGGAACATTAAACATTCTGGAAATTTCCAAAAAGAGGGAGCAACTCCCAGCTAAGCGGTAAAGGGGATTATTTCGCCATCTCTCTCTTCCCATTGCCCTTTTCCGATGGCTGCAGTGGAAATCCTCCCAGGGAGAATTCCATCCTCTGAAGCATTTGTTTATCTACACCTGCATGTGCCAGGGGCTTCTCTCAGTGCGAGGGGAGAGCCTAAACCTGGTGGAATGAAAGCCGTGTGAGAAAGAGCAGCTATGCATCCAAAGGAAGAAGTGAGAGGAGGAAGGGGAGGAGGAGCAAGAAGGGAAGGGCGCTGTTTCAGAATGCAATTAGTGCTAACAAGACAATGAAAGAAAATAATAGGGTGGAGAGTGACTGTGCGTTGGAGTGAGGGTTTTCTTTAGTTCATTTATTCCAGAGTCTACTTTCTATTGGACTAGCTTGAGTTAAATGGATGGTGACTTGATAATTTAGACATATAACTCCTTCCAAATAGCATTTTCATTAAAATGGCTGCTTTCAAAGTGTTGATCTCAGACATCATGAAAAAACTGATGATTTGGCCCGAGATTGGCTGGCTCCAGCCAAGCGTAGGCAGTTACCTACTCCATCTATGTGTAAAAGCAATCTTGCCTTTATAGCCACCATCTAATTTTTAAAAATTTTCTATCGCTTCCACTTTCAATGGTTATTTATCTGACTGCTGTAATTGCATATAATTGAGGGAAGAGAGTTTTGCTGAACAAGACTGATGCTGGCTTCTTGATGTTTGTTTCAGTTTCTTTGTATTGGAAAAAATGAGATGTCGGTGGTAACAACCCAAATGCTCGCTGCACCCTGACGTGCAGGACTCAGAAACGGTGCTGTCAGGCAGAGTGACAATCAACGTTTGTTACCTGTTTCTCCACCACAGATACATTCATATGGGGGACTAGACGGATGGAAAATTTTCCTGTAACCCGGCCAGGTATGACTGTCTTTGCTCCAGCCTCATCAAATGCTCCCTCAATCCCATGAATGGAAAGAGAGGGATACCTCCAGAGGTGCATTAGAATTTCCTCCTAAATTAAAAGCATCCAAAGAATAGCTGATTAAAACACATGTGAACTCTATTGCTTGTATCACCAACATCTGCACACCTGAGACCCACTTATGACAGCTAATTAGCACCTACCTTAGATATGTCTGGACTAACAACCCCATGGGGGCTTTGCTCTAGGACACGAGACTTCCCCTCCTGGGCCTCCACCTGCCTGTGCAGCTGCCTACTGCCAAGCACCTGCTGCCCAATTTCTGGTGTTTCTGAACAGTAATTAGCTTGTTCAGAAATTTGAGTTCAATTATAAAACATCCATGATGGTTGCAGTGATAACTTGTTCACCAGATTGTTCAGAAAACACCCAGAGAACTCTCCAAAGCTGAGAGTCGGTTTCGTTTTTTCAGTTGTAACCATCATGGACTCATTCTGGAACAATAAACTCTACCACTTGCATTCTTTCTGACTTTTTGTAGTTTTGGCAGTTGAACCCAGGGGCATTCTATCCGCAAGCTATACCCCCAGCTCTATTTTATATTTTACGTTGAAACAGGGTTTCACTAAGTTGCTCAGGGCCTCACTAAGTTGCTGAGGCTGGTCTCCAATCTGTGATCCTCTTGTCTCAATTTCCCAATGCTAGAATTACAGGAGGTGCCACCATGCCCAACTTCTACCACTTCTTGTCAGCATGATTTTGCTGAAAAATCATTCTTGTTGCTCCCCCAAGAATCGGCCATAGCTACCAAATGCCTTAGTAAGCAAGTATTTTTACAAGAAGGAGAAAGCCGGGCATGGTGGCGCTTGGGAGGCGGAGACAGGAGGATCACGCAGGTTTGAAGCCAGCCGCTCTGGCTTAAGAGACTCTGTTTCCAAATAAAAAAGAAATATAAGAAATCTAAAATAGGTCTGGGAGTGTATCCGGAGGTAGAAGGGCTTCCAGGAACCCCAGTACCACCAAATAAATAAATAAATAAATAAATAAATAAATAAAAAGTGAGAAAAGAAAAAAAATTCAACATATGCCCATAACAAATGCATCTGGCTCTGGATTTTGCTAGTATACAGAGAAAGTGATGTATTAACTTTCATACCAACCACTCAGGCTTTTGGTTCAGCCTGGAAAAAGAAGCTTTGAACTAGAAAGTCTCAACCTCTTTCCAATCTTTTTTTTTTTTTTTTTTTTTTTTTGCAGTACTAGAGATGGAACCCAGGGGCATTCGACCTCTTAGCTACGCCCCCCCCACCCTATTTTTTATTCTTTATTTTGAAACAGGGTCTCACTGAGTTGCAAAGGGCTTCACTAACTAGCTGAGGCTGTCTGCGAACCGTGATCCTCTAGTCTCGGCCTCACAAATGCGGAGATTACAAGTGTGCTTTGAACAACCTTTGAACAATTAAGAAGTCTAGCTCACTGGCTGCAGGTGGCATAGGATTTACATTAATAGACCAGTTTATAAAAGCATGGCTGTGCAATTAATTGTTTCTCATCATTCTGTGCCTGAAGCCAGTGCCAACTGAACCCAGGAACCAGACTGGTTGATCTAGAGCAAAGAAAAGTAGATGTGAAAGTCAAAATCTGCCAGGAATTAACATCTGCTCTGGGGTCTAAGATGTGCAGAGCAACACCACCTGGTGCTAATTAGACATTGGCAAATATGATTGATCATCACCATTCCTCACGCAGATATTTTCATCAACTTGCATCATACCTTGGTATCGAATAGAAACTTCTCAACCTGGCTGTTATTCCGGTACTCTTCTAGGTCCAGGTCAATGGCTTCATACAACCTTTTTTCCTCTTCTGTAAGTGGAGACACTTGGTCATAGATTCCAGGGACCAGAATATGACCTGATGAGTCCACCAGGCTACCTACATAGAGAGTAAGGCAGAGTAGAAATTACGACTGTACTGACACTGTGGCCCAGGAGCCAGACCAGGAAAGGGCTCTCCTAGGTGGCAGTGGGCCTTGTAACTGTCCCTGGGACCCCTGGCCAAGCTTTGGCAGGAACTCTGTCCAAGAGGTGATTGCCAGAGGAAGGACCTGGCCACCAGATGGACCCAACTGGAGCTAGACCTGAGAACCTGAAAAGTCCATCATCCCTTCTCAATGCTCCTCCCCCTCATGCAGGATGCAATGAACACTCATATTTAAACCAGAACATAATACCCTGAGGTCTACTCTAGCATGACCACAAAGCCTTTTACTTCAAATAAGCACACACTCTAGTCTGCTCTTTATGAGAGAGTTCTTAGATCAGTAAGAAAGGAGACAACTATGGACAAAGATACAGAAGCTCAGATTGTAAACAGTGCTCACCCTCTGAAGAAAACATTAAAGATAAGAAAGTAGATTGACATAAAAGACATAAAAATGTTTCAAGGTGAGCTAACTTAACCTTCAATCAATTGGAGGCTTTTATTCAAATAGAGGCAGTTCACAAATATATATGCCATATTCATGTGTGTGTGCATGTGTGCTAGTTACTAGGGGTTGAACCCAGAGGCAGTGTACCCGAAAGCTACACCCGCTAGCCTTTAAATAAAATGTTTTTTTTTAAATAGCATCTTGCTAAGTTGCTAAGGGTCCCGCTAAGCTATTGAGGCTGACTTGCAACCTATGATCCTCCTGTCTCAGCCTCCCAAGTGCTTGGATTACAGGCATGTACCACCATGCCAGGCAGATATTCTTAATACGATTGCAATTTGACAATGTCAGGGAAGGGACATTACTATGAAACACTGGATTTCAAGATCTTTAGGCTAATGTCAACAATTACAAAGCACACCCGGAAGACTGTAGATGCCACTAGACACCTCCTCTCCTCTGGGAACTGGGTCGATGCTGAGATACAGAGACACATACCACCCTCAGCTGCTGTCAAGAAGGAACCATCTCCATTCACTAAGAAGCAAGTGTGACACTCCCTGAGCAGATCAACAAGTTTCCTGGTTCTGCATAGACACAATGAAAGCCAGGAAAAATGTCCTCCCCAAATCTACAGAGATAAGAGGCTGTGGGGTCTGTAGTAGGATTCCTACAATCTTGAGAATGCTCAAAGGAAGCCAAGCTTGACTGGAGTGTGTTGAGGCCACAGAACAAGACAGGGGTTGTCCTTCTGATTTTATCCAGCTCCTCCTTTCTCCCCTCTCCTGGTCCCAGGGAACTTCCCAGACACCCATGCCCTTTCTGACCACACTAGAGGACAGTATGGCAGACCACTGTGCTCTGCGTCCTGAGTTATGGAACTCCCTCTTCCTATTTTGGCCAGTGGACCATACTGTATATTGGATAAATGATTCAAACCCACCAGTTAGACTTAAAGTTGGCGCAGAAGAATTGGGACTGGCTGTTATCATTTACAATCCACCCTCTCTTATCCCCCCCAAATGTGGAAACCCCTCCAGTAATCACTAAATCGTCCCTTGAGCGTCCATCCTTGAACTTTGGCCAAGAGTGTCCTAGGTAAGGACAGAGCTGTGGAAATGGCTATGGCACAGACCCTGCTGCTGTCCAGCCAGAAGACACCTTGTCAGGAAATGTGTGTGGCTCAATGAGAAGGGCTCTGGAGAGGAAGGAGCTGTGTGGAAGCACAGATGACCTCCACAAAGCCTGCAAGGCCACCAGCTGTGAGGCGGGACCAGGAGGGTGAGTGGGCAGGATGGGCACAATTGTGGCCAAAAGTTGTGTAATAATTTGGCAAAACTGCTAGTGTCTTTGACAAGTACATTTCAATACCACAGACACCAAAATCAGAGTTCCCAGGAGCCAGTGTGTTCACACACATATTATGACCCTGAATAGTGACATTTTCTCCAGTCCATTAGCTATATTGCCAGATGTTGTCCACTGCAAGGATGATGTTGACCCAGGAATCCTTAGCAACTCAGTCTGGGATCTGAGTAGGACTAGCTTTTTCAGCACTTACTGTCCTTGGCAGCAAAGGGCTGGGGCCTCGGTCCTCAGCATCATTTTTTTTTTTTTTTGGTGGTATTGGGGTTCCTGGAAACCCTTCTACCTCTGGGCTATACTCCCAAACGCCCATTTTTTTATATTTTTATTTGGAAACAGGGTCTCTTAAGCCAGCAAGGCTGGCTTCAAATCTGCGCAATCCTCCTCCCAAGTGCGGGGATTACAAGCGTGTGCCACCACGCCTGGCCTCGGCATCATTTTGAATTATTATTTCATCTTCTCGGGAGCAGGCACCTTCCTCAACTTTGGAGAAGCGCCATTGGACATGCATTTTTCACTTCCTTTCCCTTTAATCAACCTGTGGAGAATCTGATTAAGGAGAGCCATGGAGTGAGGCTGGGTCCTTTTGCTCTGAAACTCGGTGGGGACAGGGAAGCACAGATGTCTGTGCTGTGCAGAAATGAATCTGCTTCACATATCCCAGGCCGCATCTTCCCATGCCCTGCTTCCTTCACACCGATGCTTTGTCTCTGTTCAGAGATTGTCTCCTAGCAGGGCATGGTGGTACACACCTGTAATCCTAGAGCTTGAGAGACTGAGACAGGAGGATCGCAGGTTCACGGCCAGCCTCAGCCACTTAGTGAGGCCTTTCTCAACTTAGTGAGACACCGTTTCAAAGTAAAAAAATACAGCAGGTCTGGGGATGTAGCTCAGAAGCAGAATACCCCTGAGTTCAGTCCATAGTACCACGATAAACAGGTAAATAGATAAATAAGTAAAATCATTCATCCCCTCTCCATAGCCACTTTCCACTCGAAATCATGATCCTTGGAATGTGATGCAGTGTTTTGTATTTGTGTGTGTGTGTGTGTGTGTGTGTGTGTGTGTGTGTGTGTGTGTGGTGTGTGTGTGGTATGTGTGTTTGTGTGTGTGTATTGTGTGTGTGTGTTTGTGTGTGTGTTGTGGTGTGTTTGTGTGTGTGTGTGTGTGTGTGTGTGTGTGTGTGTGTGTGGTACTGGGGATAGAACCCAGGGGTTTTCTACCTCCAGGCTATACTCCCAGCCCTATTTTATATTTTATTTGGAAACAGTCTCACTAAGCTGCTGAGAGCCTCACTAAGTAGCTGAGGCTGGCTTCAAACCTGCAGGATCCTCCTATCTCAGCCTTTTAAGCACTGGGATTACAAGCGTGCGCCTCCACACCCCACTGATGCAGTTTTTGAAGCCACCTCTGCTGTCTTTGGAAACTGGTGGGGGGCCAAGGGGGAGGCTTGAAAGACTGTCCACAGGAGACAGAATTTGTGATGTCCAGGAGTGCTCGGGCGTATCAACATTAGAAATAATACAGGACACCAGGGGTTATGAATGTGCCCTTGGTTCAAGGTCTTTTCTGCTTTGTGGCTTTTAGAAAATAAGGAGTTCAATATCTGCGAAGGGGAAGCACAGAAGCCTCCTCCCCCACCTTCCATTTAAGTCGCCTTAAAGAGAAAACTTCTGTGACCCCATTTTGTACCCCCAGGGAAGATTATTGTGTGCTTTACTCAACTGGTGCTCAACGACCTTTGCTGCTGTTAGCAATTAAGATGGTCATCAGCATCATGTAGCCAAGGACCCTAAAGGACAAAGTCAGGAGACTCGCACAGGCCAGGCTGTCCTCTGGATTCCCAGCTTGCTGAGGAGCACAAACTTGCCGTCAGCCAGCAGGGAGGGACGAAGCCAGCACCCCCTGACATTGTGGCCTGCAGACGCCTCAGGGACACCGGGGTGGTCAGCATGCTGTCTGAGTTTCTCCACTGCAGACCAGCATCCCAGCAAGCAAAAGTCCCATTTGTCTAACCAACAATAACACTCAACCCCTGGTCCCTAGGGTTTTGTACCAAGCATATGGAAACCACATAGAGAAATGATCTAGAAATCACTTTTTCATGAACTATTTGATCTGTATAAAAAAAAAACTAACAAAAGTGAAACCATGTGTTTTTATTCTGTTCCTGACCCTGATTTGACTTTTCCTTAAGAGAGCGAGCGATACGCATTTGTGGGCTAAATGAAGTGAGGTGCCTGGCTAAAGTCACACCGTCTGAGGGAGTGTCACGCAGCCATCGTGCCAGAGGAGAAACTTGGAATGTAGCACCAAAGATTTTATGATGCAATTCTTAGGGAACAAGAAATTCATTCTGGTTAAACAGAAAATGAACCATTTTCCAACCAAAAACACTAGGTTGCGTACCATCTGAATTCTTCTGGGAACTATTTAAATTTTTTAAAGGAAAACAGTGTGTTGCATTCTGCCTGAAATGGCCAAGCATAGAAAATACTGTTATATTTCAGGAAAAAAAAGCCATAAGAATAGGTAGATAATAATAGGTCGATAGAAAAACACATAGAAAATATTAGCAATATAGATCAATTTTGCCATTTAGTTTGGGGCACTGACAAAGGAAGTCTACAACTAAGGATGTTGTCGAGGACCTTGAAGAGCCTCCACCTGCTCTGCCAGCAGCTTGGCCATGTGGGCGGCTTGTGCCCTGTCTAGGACTACCAAGAACAAAGGGGACCACATGATTTGGGGGAGTTTTTCCTGCCCAAAAGTACATGAGGTAAAATTTGGTTAAAGAGCCACCCACACACAAATTGAGGTCTTGTGGGGCCTGAAGCTTATACAATTTCTGAACTTCTTTAAAAAAAAAAAAAAAGAATACTAAGTATGGATGTAGAATTGGGTTGTTCCTGCCAGGATGTGGAAGGGGTGCCGACAAATGAGGTCCCTGGAATTTAGGCTTGCTTAGCTTTCTGGGGAATCTACCCTGGTCAGCCTGATGCTGAGAATTATCAGGCAGACCAAGCTTGGGCCATTGGCTCCCCGAGAAAAACCTTCTGCTTGTTCACTTTTGCCAACCCATAGGAGGTCGGAAGCAGAGGTTTGGTGTCAGGCACAATCAGCCAATATAGTGGCATCTCTGTGCCAACTGGGGCCACGGCAACCTTGAGAAATGAAGCCAAGTGACACAGTAATTTGGCCCTATCTCTGGAGTCCTTGGTAAGATAAGAGCTGCTCTCAGGCTGGTGGAACATTAGTCACCCACGGACATTCTGAGTTCCAGACACGTGGTACTCAATCCCAGGCTTCATCTCCCTAGATCCTCAAAACAACACTTGCCAGGCAAATATATGATTGTGCTCATTTTCACATGAAAATATTGAAAACTACACAGCTTAAGGGACTTGCCCAGTGACATGCAGCCAGTCTGTGCAAAAGGAACGCAACCTAGTCACTCCACCCAGAAGCCACGGGCTACGGTGTGTGGCTCTATGTGCCAAGGGCCAGGCACCCATGGGATCCCGCTATGGAACTGCACAGGGGCTGCTGGGAGAGCATCAAGTGCCTCCCTGAGAGGTCACTTGGTTCCTTTCCACTTTGGTTATGGCTTTGTTGAATTATCTGCTGTCAAAAAAAAAAAAGTCATGCCGGGCGTGGTGGTGCACACTTGTAATCCCCGCGCTTGGGAGGCAGAGACAGGAGGACCACACAGGTTCGAAGCCAGCCATGCTGACTTAAGAGACCCTGTTTCCAAAAGTAAAAAGTATAAAATAGGTCTGGGAGTGTAGCCCAGAGGTAGAAGGGTTTCCAGGAACCCCAGTACCACCAAAAAAAAAAAAAAAGTCATGCCCAGTCCCCTGAAGTGGTTCAGCTACCTGAGGAATCCCATCCTCTCTTGCCCCATGTTCTGGAAGCTTCTGAAAGTCCACATAGAGCTTCTTGAATCCTTTGGGTCTCTATGGTGTCTTCCTACTGTACAGCTGGATGGGTTACAATATCCAGTATTAAAAAAACAAAAAACGTTTTGTTAGTTAGCTAGGCAGATATGAATGAGAAGTGAGGATCAGGACTCACTCCATGGGGAATGAAGAAAGATGACCCGTCCATTCTGAAGAAGAGCCTCACCCGTGAATTGGCCAGACCCCACCTTCTCACGCCTAAAAGGAACCAGTTATAACTGGGCCAAAGCGTGGTCCAGCTTTGGAGCAGGTGCAGAGTGCTAGCCTGTGGGTTTTTATTAGTAACAACGGGAAATCGTCTGGCATGGTGGACACAACGCAGATGCACAGAGCAGTGACACGAAGTAACAGTAACTGCCCAGATCCATGATGTGTGAGGAGGGAGGTTTTCAGATCAAATATAAAACTCACCCTGTGGCAGATGCCAGGGCTTCTCTGCTCTTGGAACAGTTCATCCCACCATGCCTTGGGGTGGACTTTGTACTTAACTTTTATGTTTTGAACACAAACCTCCTCTCTTAAAACAGCCCACTCACTTTACTAAATAAATTCTTTATGCTTATCCCATGTGTGTCTCTAACTGAAATCTGCCCTTTGGAAAGACAAAACCCGGGAACCACTACCCAATAACAGTTTCATTCCATGAAAAGAAATATTGTGGACTTAGTTCTCAGCCCAGGAAGCCTGTGTCCTATACTCTTACTCAGAGCTGATTCAAACCCAAAGGAGAGACCAAGCAAGTCAAATGGAACCGAGTGTTAGTCAATTTCTTAATGCTCAAAAAGAGAAAGGAAATAATGCGTTACCGAGAAGAGCAACCAAGTCCGCCATTGGCTCATTGAGGATTCCACCAAAGGTTCCAGAGTGGAAATCCTGGTCTCTGCACTTCACCTGTAAAGTGGGGAAAGAAGAAGAGATGCAGTCAGTGTGTTAGCTCCTGCAGGGAGAGCCTTTCACCGGAGGAAGCTGCGCCTGGTGGAGCCCTTAGCACTCAGGCGAACTTCAGGCTGGGCCCCACTCCTTAGTCACACGCGTTGGAGACTCTATCCTTCTCTGTTTCTTCCTCTCCCACTGTTTCTTGAATCCCCTGAAACTGATTTCCTTCCCCCACTATTCCACGTCTACCCACAATCACCAGGCCCTCCTTGGTCCAATTATTGATATTCATAGAGCTGTGTTGATCTTGGCTTCAGCCTACACTATAAATGACCTCCCTAGAAAAAACTCCCTGTCTGTACTTAGTCTCAGAGAGACTTTCTCTTCTTCTCTTCACTCTCTTCTTGCCTGCAGGACAACTTTCCTGATGTCTCCTTGATAACTTCTTTTTTCCTCCCAGCATCATCTCCCATCTATGGCTGGTTCCTCCTTTTTAGGCAAAGCTTAGAGGACACACGTGGTCCCATTTACCATCTCATACCCTCAAAGGCTCATCCACGTAGGCCTGACCTTTGAGCTACACCAGGACCTAAAATCTGTGGTTGTTTACAGTACAGTCCACTTGAGTGTGCTTCCAGTTTCTGAAATGCAATAATTTAGAACCAAAATCCAATGTCTTTTCCTACCACTACTTTTTACCAGCTTTATTTCTCCTCTGTATACCATACACAATCAGCTATGTACTCATAATGAGCTAAGTTTTAAAAGTTCTCTCTTTTGTTAATTTCTTCCCATTGTTCCTTCCTAGCTGGTCTTTCCTTGTGTTGCCACAATGATTCTGTCTTTTATGTGTTGCCAGATCAATCTTTCATTTAGTCACATTAGCACAAGACCTTAATTTTATTAGATAATTATACTAAGTAAAGCACTTTTTTATGGCCAGGCATGGTGGCGCACGCTTGTAATTCCCGTGCTTGGGAGGCAGAGACAGGAGGATCGTACAGGTTCGAAGCCAGCCACGCTGGCTTATGGGACCTTGTTTCCAAATTAAAAAAAAAAATAGATCTGGGAGTATAGCCTGGAGGTAGAAGGGTTTCCAGGAACCCCAGTACCACCAACATAAATAAATAAATAAATAAATAAATAAAGCACTTTTTTCATCTCTGAAACATATAACGCCCTAGTCTTGCCTCTAATCATGATTTTATTCCCCTGTTCTATTTCCACTTTATTGTTATTATTATTATTATTATTATTAGTAGTAGTAGTAGTAGTAGTCGCAGCAGTGTTTTTGGTATTGGGGATTGAGCCCAGGGGCATTCTACCTCCTGCCTATACCCCCAGCCCTATTTTTATTACTTAATTTTGAAACAGGATCTCACTAGGTTAATGAAAGTCTTCCTACTTGCCAAGGCTGGCCTTGAACCTGAGCTCCTCCTGTCTCAGCCTCCCAAGTACTAGGATTGCTGGCCCGTGCCACCATGCCTTAGCCCTTTCCAGGTTTCCTAACCTATTGTCCAGCCTTTATTCCCCTCCATCCATTCTAAATACCACTGCACATTGCCTTGGATCTCTGTGGTCCACATCTTGATTTGCTTCTCCCCACTTTCTACGGTACATCCTTCTGGGATCCCCTCAAGCTAGGTCAACCACACCTTCCTGGCCCTTCTCCAGACCTGGCTGCCAAACCCAGCTGTGGAAGATGACCAGCGACTGGTGACACCCACCCTTTGTACTGCCTGATGCTTCGTGCTCTGGTCAGTCCTCTTACCCTTGCCCATAGCAATCACATCAGATCCTCTCAAGTATATTACATCCTCTCAGCAGAAAGGAAAAAGAGACAGAGTCCAATACCGACAAAAGAAGATGCTCTGCCACTTTTGTTCCTCAAGCTATCTGCCACCCTTGCAGAAGAAGTTAATTCCTTCCCTTGGCTCAGAACTCACTCCCTCCCACCTCCTTAATGCCTAAAGGAGCAGCTAGATAATGAGTTAGTTACCAGCAAGGGCCTTTCTGATTCTAAGTTGTATATACGATCACAGGTCATCTGTATTAGTAGAAGAGGAAAAGAAGAAACTACCTGTTAGACCTGAACTCAGTATCCCACATGGTGGTCACAACAATCCTGGGGCAGGTATGACGCCAAGTTTCTAGGTAGAAAACTAAGACCTGGAGTTTGAGGCATCAGCACGGGGCATGAGTCTCGGGTGCCTCAGAAGCCAGCGCCCCCCTCCCTTTCCCTATGACTATGACACCAGGCTTCCCACCCGTCCGACTCAGCAGGCACACGCCTTGGTAATGTTACAGTGTCGCCTGCCTCTGACCAGGTTCCTGCCTCTAAAATCTACAAATCTAGGTGGGCATGGTGGCACACACAGCATTTAGGAGGCTGAGACAGGAGGATCGCCGTTCGCGGCCAGCCTCAGCTACTTAGTGACGCCTTTTGCAACTCAGTGAGGCTCTGTTTCAAAGAATAAAATATAAAAATAGGGCTGGGGGTGTAGCTTGGAGGTAAAATGTCCCTGGAATCCATCCCCAGTATCGCCAAAACAAAAACAAAAAAATAATAAAATCCACAAACGTGGCTCTTAAATCACATGGTGTGTAAGCCCCAAACGCCTACACATCCTCTTTCCAGAAAAAATTGTACACAAGCACATTTACTCTGATGTTTATAGAGCTCATCAGCTTCACTCTCAAACATCAAGACCTCTGTGACTACCAGGCTATGTCCCAGGTAAGAGTCTTCTGTTTTCTGCTCCAAGATCCCAGTGAATTCCTCCGTACCAGCCACGGCCCCAGGTGTATGCTGTCTACCAGTACCTCCACCATGAAGTAGCTGTTCCCTCGGGTTCCGTAGGTGAGCGCAGGCTTCTTCTGGCTGATCCACAGATTGTCTGAAATCACGATGTAGTCCACGCTGGAGAAGAACCGGTCCTTTTCTCTTTCAACAAGTTCCTCCAGGGCGACAGAACCGGCTTCTTCCATCCCTTCAAGGATGAACTTGATATTCACGGGGAGATCCTGGGTAAAGGACAAAACAAAACCATTGTACCACTGCCTGCTCTCCTTTTAAACCCAGGGTTTGTTTGTGTTTACCATAGATGCATTAAATCGTCATTGTTTACATTTGGTGTGTGGATCATTTACGTCCCCAATAGCTCTGTTTACAGCAATGAAGTTTTAGCCAAGACTATGGACAAGAATTTATGGTGATGCCCACTGTACACATTCCAATATGCCTGTCCACTTAATGCGAAGACGAGGAACTGGGGAAGGAATTCCCAAGGTGAGAGCTGCAATCATACTACAGAGCTGCGCGGGGCTGCAGGGGGAGGCGTTTTCCTCTCCCAAAAGGAGCCTTTGAAGAAAGGTTACTCAATTACAATCGTTCTTCTAGCCTCATATTTTGCACATGAAAAATGAGAACTTTTGCCTTTGAAAGACTGTTAAGCCTCAGGACAATTTTTATTTCGAGTATCTGTTATTTTTCAGCTATGATTTCCATCTGCCTTTTAACTTATTCAAAGGCTTTCATCTGGCAGCAAAGTGGAGCTTGAGTTTTTCTCTAGTTAATATCAGGGCATGGAACAGCTCCTTTAAAATTTTTACAACATGCCTCTTTCCCCATACAGTTTTGATCTTTTGTCCCCCTCTGTATAATTTATAGCTTCATATCCTTGAGAGCCATGGTAAGAGGAGAGATCAAGGTCTTTTTCTAAAGCACAGAACACTTGTAGGAGCAATTATATGTGGATAATCAACATAGCACAAACATTTTAACCAGTCCCAGTGAGTGGGCTTGGCTCACGGATCAACAAACGCAGGATGAGTCGAGGATTATGTATTAGAAAGTAAATGACCTTCGGTCATTCTGTTGGACGAGAGCATCTGGGGATAATGCTTCATTCAAAGTTCATATGTCAATTGCACTTCTGTGAGTCTTAGTAGAGCTGAGGTTCTAAAACCTGTGTGTGTGTGTGTGTGTGTGTGTGTGTGTGTGTGTGTGTGTGTGTGTGTTACTGAGGATGGAACCCAGGGGCACTCTACCTCCGAGCTACACCCTCAGCCCTACCTATATTTTATTCTTTATTTTGAAACAGGGTCTCACTGAGTTACAAAGGACCTCACTAAGTATCTGAGGCTGTCCATCCTGTCTCAGCCTCCTGAATGCTGGGATTTCAAATGTGCGCCACCACACCCGGCACTAAAATGTTTCTTTTTTAATGTACTTTTATTGGTGTGTTGTCGTCTCGCTTCATAACGTAAATCACATTGATAATGACACACGTGCACACAGCACGTGGTGCCCATCCCCTGCCTCCCCATCCCCCCCCCAATAGAGTACCAAGATTGACATTAGTCTATTCACACATACACATAGTTGATGGTAGTATTTCCATCAATGAACCTCAGTCTTCCTCCTCACCTGCCCTGGCTCTCCTCCCTGCCTCCACTGAGGTTTCTTCTCCATTATGTGGAGTTCCCTACTTGTAACTCAATTACTTCCTATCCTGCACATAATATTTTTTAATTTTTATTTATTTTTTGTGGCACTAGGGATGGAACCCAGGGGCATTCTACCTCCAAGCCACACCTTCAGTCCTAGTTTTTATTGTTTATTTTGAAACAGGGTCTCATTGAGTTGCAAAGGACCTCACTAAGTAGCTGAGGCTGTCTGAGAACCACGATCCTCCTGTCTCAGCCTCCCGAATGCTGGGATTACAAGTGTGCGCCACCACGGCTGGCTCTTCATGCACATATTGGAGAAAACGTAACCCTTCACTCTCTGTGATTGGCTAATCTCACTTAACACAATGTTCTCCTTTCATTTTCTTGCAAATTACATAATTTTGTTCTTTATCATTGAGTAAAATTCCATTGTGTGTGTTTCCCATAATTTTGTAATTCATTCTCTGTTGATGGACACCTGGGTTGCTTGCACAATTTGGCTATTGTGAATTGTGCTGCTGTGAACACGGGTATGCATCTACTACTGCAGTGTTCAGAAGTTTTTCATTAGCAGGGCATGGCAGCGCACGCTTGTAGTCCCAGCATTTGGGAGGCTGAGACAGGAGGATTGTGGTTCGTGGACAGCCTCAGCTACTTAGTGAGGCCCTTTGCAACTCAGTGAGACCCTGCTTCAAAATAAAAGAATAAAAAATAGGGCTGGGGTGTCGATCAGAGGTAGAATGCCGCTGGGTTCCATTCCTAGTACCACATCCCCCTCCCAAAAAAAATTGGGGGCTGGGTATGAGCAGAAGAGATACTGATCCGAAGATCCTGAGGAGTTTCTGGAATCCTAAGGCCATCTCAGCTTGTCCTTGGAGGGTCCAGTGAGAACTTTCTAGAGAGTGAGGTGTGAGTTCCCCTGACTAGGGCCTGGGCACTGATGCTTCAGCCCCAGGACCCCTCACGGTGCCGGGGGCTCGGTGTTGCCCCAACTCTACAGCAGAGGGAGCGGCTAGCAGTCGGTCTCCTTTGGGAAGAGGTCTGGGAGCTGCGGTGACGGTTCTCCCTTCCCCATGCCTCTGTCCTCATAAGGTTCCCAGAACACAGAGATGGCCCTGAAAGAGCGGGACACTTCTAAGAGTGAGTTGTCAAGTCCCATGAAGGGGGAATAGAAAGGGATGAGACTGATGGGCCAGCTCCTACCTCAAGCTAGTTTTATCTAGACAGGCCATTTCTGCAACAGAAGTAGGTGGTGGCTTCGTGGCCAAAGGCTGCCATCCTGATACAGGCACTTTCTTTTCCAGAACAGAATCCCAGGCCTAGAGAGATTAGGTCACTTGCCTATGGCTACACAGCTAGGTTCCAACCTCCATGGGTGTCTAAGCATGTTTCTTAGTACAGAAAGAGACAGAACCATCCTTGTGAGAACCTGATAGGAGATGCATTAAAGATAATCCAAGCCTGGACTCCCCAATAATGACCTCTGGTGGCCCCCCAAAGTGAGGCCGACCTCCTCAAAGAAATCCCAGCCTACAGTCCTTATTTGGACACCCCACCCTGGGCCTGGGATCTTAGGGAAAGAGACCCAAGAATTCAGACAGGAGGTCTAGCAGCAGAGATATCCCCCTTTATCATGTGTAAAATAGCTAGTAGGATTTTTAAAAATGTGTGTGTATCTCTAGTAACAAAGCCATGTTATATGATAAGAAAGCAGGGAAGATTAAAAGAGGGGGGACAAGCTAAGGATTTTAGAAAAAGACATTCCTTAGCAGATAGTGGCTCATCTCTTTCAGACCACAGGCTTACCATGGTACCTGCTGTTTTGTTTTTAATGTGGTTGACTCTATGCTAGGCCACGTGAGTCTGTGCAGAGGGTATGATGGGGCCACTAGCAGACCCGCTTTGAGTAGGTTTTCTAACTCCTCCAGCCTCACTCTTCCCATCTATAAAACAGGCATAGAAGTAATCCACACCTCTGAAGATCGCTGGAGGAAGTAAGTAACATACTGAGGTCTACTAGCGCCAACTCACGACATGTCGCTGTCACCACCATTACCAACGCCCCCCAACACAGCTGGCTACCTACTTGCTCTAGGTCTCCGAAGGCACGCACAGCATGAATCCAAGCTAAGACAGGGCCTTTGTTGTCGGTTGCTCCTCGTCCGTACAGCTTTCCTTTAAAAGTGGGAGAAGAATTAAAAAAAAATAATAATACACATGAACGGGCTGGGCGTGGTGGCGCACGCTTGTCATCCCAGCATTCGGGAGGCTGAGACTGGAGGATCGTAGTTCGCAGACAGCCTCAGCTACTTAGTGAGCCCTCTGCAACTTAGTGAGAGCCTGTTTTAAAATAAAGAATAAAAAATAGGGCTGGGTGTGTAGCTCAGAGGTAGAATGCCTCTGGGTTCGATCCCCAGTACTGCAAAATAATAATAATAATAATAAATAATAATAATAAATAATAATACATGCACTTCTCTACTAAGTTGAGTGAGTTAAGAACCACTGCTGTTTCATGGGTAATAATTTTAACATTACTTTCTAATATTCCAGGCCCAAATCTCATGGTTTCTTATATTACAATACAAACAACAGCTAGTCAGACAAAATAAGATAATTTGAAATATATGCATCCCATTGGCTACACAGTAACTAACCATTACATCCAAAATTGTTGAAGGGACCTGAGGGTCTGTTGAAAAACCAGTATGCAGCAGAGTCTCTCGTTTTGGGATTTTACAGTTGATGGAAGAATGAATCAAAGATGTACATAAATCTCCCTCAATCTTTTCTTCATAAAATATAAATTATGCTATTTGTGTGATTTACGTGCTTTTAAAAAACTAATTGGCGCATTATATACATATATATATATATATATATATGAGCAAGATCCATTGTGATATATTCATACATATGCACATAGCATAATTTAATCTATTTCCTTCTCTGCACCTCCCCCCATCCCCAGTGCCTTTCACTGGTCTCTCTCCTATCTTCCTGAGGTCTCCTTTATTTCCTTTTTTTCTTTCTTGTAGCTTCCACATATGAGAGAAAAATGCCACCCTTGACTTTCTGAGCCTGGCTTATCTCAAAACATTTTTTTGGTGGTACTGGGGGTGGAACCCAGAGGCTTTCTACCTCCAGGCTACACTCCCAGACCTTTTTTATATTTTATTTGGAAACAGGGTCTCACTAAGTTGCTGAGAGCCTCACTAAGTAACTGAGGCTGGCTTCGAACCTGTGCAATCCTCCTTTCTCAGCCTCCCAAGCGTGGGAATTACAAGCGTGCGCCACCATGCCCAGCGTTATTTTTTATTTTGAGGCAGGGTCTCACTAAGTTGCCCAATTGACCTTAAACCTGTGATCCTCCGGTCTCAGCCTCCTGAATACTTGGCTGACAGGCTTATGCCACCATACCTGACCCCTATTTATTCATTCTTTTTTTTTTTTTTTTTTTTTGCAGTACTGGGGATGGAACCCAGGGGCATTCTACCCCTGACCTACACCCCTGCCCTAATTTTTATTCTTTATTTTGAAACAGGGTCTCACTGAGTTGCAGAAGGCCCCACTAAGACATCATGAGGCTGTCCATGAACCATGATCCTCCTGTCTCAGCCTCCCAAATGCTGGGATTATAAGCGTGCACCACCACGCCCGGCTCCTTATTCAGTTTTTAAATTGTTACTAGTGCGTTGTAGTTATACATCTCAGTGGAGTACAAGGTGGGAGGCACACACACCACCCAATTAGCCTTTACCCAATTCCTGATCCATTTCCTCCCCTCCCCCCTCACGTTGGCCTTAGTGATTGACTTTGATATGTTTGTGAATCTTCATCATGAACATTAGAGGATTTTCCTCTTCCCCCTCCCACCCCCTCAGTGAGGTCGCCTTATTTGCTCATCTGTGGTTTCTTCTTCATCTAGAGTTCTTCCTGTGACCCATTTTCTCCCTAACTTCCGTACATTAGGGGAGCATCTGATTTCTTATTTTTTGTGACTGACTAATCTCACTTAGCGTAATGATCTCCGGTTCCATCCATTTCCTATAAATGATGTAATTGTATTTTTCTTTATGGCTGAGCAAAATTCCATTGTGTATGACAGTTCAACCTGAAGTCTGGGGAGAATCACATCCTAAATTCTTAAGCGTTGTGAGCAAGCCCTGTCCACAGCCGAGCTGGGCGCCGAGCAGCCAGCGCCTCACTGACCGTCCACCTCCGTCAGCGTGTAAGGGTCCGTGCGCCACCCGTCCTCCTGCTGGGCGGGCTGCACATCCAGGTGCCCGTAGAAGCACACCGTGGGTTTCCTCGGATCGTTTCCCAGTTCAGCCAGGAGGATGGGAGGTATGGGGAGACTCTGGCCGTCAGGCAGCTGCAGGAGGACGACAGATCACATTGCTTAAAAACTGTTGTTCTTCCAGAAAATCCAGAACCCAGCCTTAGGAGTCAGCCCCTTATTCTACCTCTGGGTCCCGGAGGAAGCCCACGCCATGTTTGTAAGCCTCATTTCCTCCATCTCTAAATTGAGTACCATGAGATAACTTTCATTAAAACAAAACATAACTGAAAGTACAGTACTTAGATGCACATTAACAGACAGTGTAGTTGCTAGGACACAGTCTTCAGTGGGAACTTGGACCTCAATTGGCTTAAAGTCGGTGGACAGGATCCTGCAGAACGTGGTTTATTTGGACGTTCTCAACGCTAAAGCAGGTGCGCCGGGACTTACATTTGGAATTGCCCTTTGTGATGGAGTGGCAGGTTTTCTGTTTTTATTGGTGCATTGTAGTCTTACATCATGATGTAAGTCATGTTGACCATGAAACATGCACACACTCTGGGTGCCCCCTTCCCATTTCCCTCCCTCCCTATACAGAGCACCCACATTGATGCTGGTGTATATTCACATGTATACATGTCTATGGTAGTGTTTCTATCAATGAACCTAAGCCTTCCTCCCGCCCTACCCTGAAATCTCCTCCCTGGCTCCCTGAGGTTTCTCCTCATTATCTGGAGTCACTCTTGTATCCCAGTTACTCCCTGTCCTGCCATTAGGAAGCTCAATGTGGACAGTCCTTAGAAAATGGGGAATGGATCCACCATATGATCTGGCTGTACCACTAAAGGGGTTGAAACCAGAGAACTACAGCAACATATGCATACCCATGTTCATAGCAGCACAATTCACAATGGCCAAACTATGGAACCAACCCAGGTGACCATCAACAGATAAATGGGTTACAAAACTATGGGAAATACACACAATGCAATTCTACTCAGCAATCAAGAAAGATAAAATTACATCATTTGCAAGAAAATGGAAGGACCAAGAACATTATCTTAAGTGAGATTAGCCAGTCACAGAGAGCGAAGGGCATGTGTTTTCTCTGATATGTGCAGGAGTGGCAGTTTAAGAGTGATTTTGATGCACCATGGCGTTGGTGACTCTCAATTGGGCCCTTTGCGGTGGCTGCATGGGAATCACACGTGCAGAAACTGAATGGAACAAGGGGTCTTCCCATGACATGTCGACCTGCCCTCACCTCCTCTGGTTGCTTCTGAGCCCCCATCTTCCTATGACTAGAAGTCAGTAATGCAGTCACGACTGGGACCAGATGGAATGTTCCATTTTTACTAGGAATTGGGAGCCCAGGGGGTTGGGGGTGAAGACCCGGGTAAGCCCATCTTGCCACTGCCGCAGGAAGGCCTGGCTGACGGCCACACAAGGGATGGCTCCTGAGCTGGGGGAGACCCGCCGGCACCTGCTGAGAGCCCAGGTCCACGGAGTCCACCCGGGCTCCCAGGCCCCGGAGCTTGTCTGCAGCCATGGTCATCATCCGGAAGAGCTCCTGCCTGAAATGGGGCACAGGCTGAATGGAATCGCTCTCAATGGCCACCCACTCCTTAAGCGTCTGTGAAGAAAGACAGCACGGTGTCAGCACGGGGCAGGGACAACGCCAGGGCAGGGACAGCCCCCAGATGCTCTTCAGGTGATGCGGACTGTGCTAGAAATGTGGGGCATTCAGAAGCAAATGCTGGGCAAGCTGGGGTCCGGTCGCGATCTGGGGACCAGATGGGTCAGCTCGCACTGAGGGTGTGGCGAGACAGGTAGGTGACCCCTCGCTGCACCTGCAGGGCCAGCGGGCAGTGTGGCCAGGGCTTAAACTCAGCGCCACGCAGGCATCAGCCTCGGTTCCTGAGCTGCTTCCCTGCTATAATCCTGTGGCTTCCAGTATATTGTGTGTGTGTGTGTGTGTGTGTGTGTGTGTGTGTGTGTGTGTGTTACTGAGGATTGAACTCAGGAGCACTTACCTCTGAGCTACATGACCAGCCCGACTGTCTTTTTTATTTGGAAACACTACCCCGCGGAGTTGCTGAGGCTGTTCTCAAATCTGCCATCCTCCTGTCTCAGCCTCCCAAGTACTGGAATTACCAGTGTGCACCACCATACGTGGCTGAGTGCGTTCTTCAAAACTCTCTCAGCATGGCGTTCTCTTCCGTCTAGGAGGGGGATGCCCCCTAACCTCATCCCCAGAGGGATGGTGACCTCTGGGATCCTGGGATTCTGTGTGCAGACAATTTGGCATGGTGCCTGGCACCTAGCAACCACTTGGTGAGTGACAGCTGATGTTGAATTATGAGTAATACATCTCAGTGTTGGAATCCGATGGCTTATTTGGGGATAGTATGATTTTGTGGAAAACTGCACATATTTTGGGTGGCTGGTCTTGATTTTACTTTCTAACTTATTTTTATTTGATCTCACCTTTTCTCCCTCCTGGTTGCAATACTGTTGTTTTTATTCTAAGGGGATTTTATTTAAGAAGGAATGTATTTATCTTTTTCATTTAGAATCTACAAAACAGCTGTTGCTGGGTTTTCCCCAGAGTGAATCTGGGTACCTTTGAGGAAGAGATGTTTTAACTAAAAAATCATCACTCCATCCCCAGGAGACTCTGCTTCTCAAGCCCCCGTTAATTCCAAACTATTCTGGAAGGCCCTCCCAGGGTCTGAAAATCCAAGACTTTAGGTCGGGTCAATATTCTAGTTGAAAGAAGGATTTCAGGAGGGTCAGTCTGAGGTCTATGGCCGGGACATTCAGCTTTGTGCCTTAGCATGAAGACGAAGGTTTCACATCCAACCCTGGCATGATAATGCCTCTAACTGGCCAATCGATCCAATAAAGCCAGGCGTGGTGGCACATGCTTGTAATCCCAGCATTTGGGAGGCTGAGACAGGAGGATCACAGTTCGAGGACAGCCTCGGCTACTCAGTGAGGCCCTTTGCAACTCAGTGAGACCCTGTTTCAAAATAAAGAAAAAATAGGGTTGAGGTGTAGCCCTGAGGTAGCATGCCCCTGGGTTTCATCCCCAGTACCATAAAAAACAAACAAGCAAACAAGCAAACATATACTGAGCCTCGTTGTGTGCCGGACTTTATGTGGATGGTGTTGATGCTGCCGGAACACATGAGCATGGGGAGGGCTGCGCTCGGAGGCCAGAGGCCCCGGAGGGCAGGAGGAATGAGCTGACGGCAGAGGACGTGGCCCGCTGAGCTGGGGCAGCCAGCACCCACTCCTCCTCACTTCTCTGCGTCCTCTCCCTGTCTGCTTCCTTCTCACCTCCTTTCTCTTCCCCTCCCATCTGCCGGCTTCACCTGAGACAGCCCTGTGCTGGGTCAGGAGAGAGGCAGAGGATCATGGGAAGGTAGGTGCAGAGCAGCCAAGTTGTGCTAAGCCAACGCTGACCACAGAGCTCTCCGGCTCACCAGTCTGGACCTCCCCAGGAGCCAGGTGGGACCACATGGGGGCCAGAGCGTGTGTGGTCTCCACAGACCTGCTGCTCATCTCTAAGTGGACATGAGTGTGCTGGGGGTGACGGGGAGTGTCCTTTCGAGGAGGAGCAACCCTTCCACAGATCTAATTAATAGTGATTGTCTCAACTCCAAGAGGAGTCACAGGCATTTAAAATGAAATCAAGCCAGGCGTGGTGGCACACGCTTGCAATCCCAGTACTTGGGAGGCTGAGACAGGAAGATCGCAGGTTCAAGACCAGCCTCAGGCCGGGTGTGGTGGTGCACGCTTGTAATCCCAGCATTTGAGAGGCTGAGACCAGAGGATCATGGTTCGTGGACAGCCTCAGCTACCTAAGTGAGGCCCTCTGTAACTTAGTGAGACCCTGTTTCAAAATAAAGAATTTTTAAAAAAAAGGGTAGGGGTGTAACTCAGAGGTTAAATCCCCCTGGGTTTCATACCCAGGCCCACAAAAAAAAAAAAAAAAAAGAAAAAAGAAAATAAAAGACCAGCCTCGGCAGATTCTTGAGGCTCATAGAAACATAGTAAGACCCTGTTTCCAAATAAAATATATAAAATAGGTCTGGTGGTGTAGACGACACTGGGTTCCATTCCCAGTTCCACACAAATAAATAAATAAATAAATAATAAATAAATAAAATGGAATCAAGCTGGCAAATAGTGATTGCGCCAGGTCCCTGGAGGGCGCAGCCAAGCAGGTGCGCGGCTTCTCCTACCTGCACAAACTCATCCTGGTGGAGGTCGATGTGCTGGAACAGCCTCTCCAGCAGCCCAGAGTGCGGAGGGGGCGGGGACGAGGAGAACATCCCGCCCTCCAGCAGCAGCAGCAAGGCCAGGAGAGATGAAGCCTGTCAATGGTTGATGGGAAGGAATAAGAACAGGTTTCAGACCTTTGACCTTTCATATGCGTCAAGAAAGGGTGGTCTCCAACCTTTATTCTGAAGGGCTCAAATAACTAGAGGTGGGACAGGTGGAAACGCGCCCCATGCTATAGCTTCCCCAACACCTCATTTTCAAAGCCGAAAGGGTTTTAATAAGACAGAAATCAAGTTACGAGCTTGTCTTGGAATTGTGTAAGTTGGGTTATGACTATGTTTCAGTCCTCTCCTTATGAAGAGCAGCCAGCGCTCTGCACCCTGGGTGCCCACATGGATGGGGCCATTCTGGACCCCAGCGGGGGGAAAAGCAAACACAGAGCAACACACGGAAACGGTCCCTGTGTGCAGCCGGGGGCATAGCTCAGTGATATGAGTGTGTGTGTGTGTGTGTGTGTGTGTGTGTGTGAGAGAGAGAGAGAGAGAGAGAGAGAGAGAGAGAGAGATAGAGGAAGAAGATGGAGGAGGAGGAGGAGGAGGAGGAGGAGGGAAACCACATGAGATTAGCCACTTAGGAAGTCCTAAGATCCTGCATACCATTGTAGGTTTTCTTCCCACCAGCTCCAGCAATGAGAATACTTAGGAGACTGAGACGGGGTACCTTACAGGGACATTTACTATGTCAAGATTACATAAACAAGATGGAGATCATGGGTATAAAAGGCCGGGTCCACATGTTGTATCTTTGGTGGTGGGGCATCCACTCGAGCTCCCGCCCCATGAAGGGCTTGGGGCTGAATGGCATGGGTCTGTAACTATCTTCTGTATTTCTATTTTTTTAATAAACTTCTTTAAATCTTCAGCAAGAGTCCTGGCTATTGTATACTTATCCTTAGCTCAGGACAAGGACCCATGCTTTTTCTGTTTTTCTGTTTTTTGTTTCTTTGGGGAGTTTTCAGGAAATTATTCCCAGGTGTCAAACAAAGATCCCTGGAGACAGTTTCCCAAACTGTAACATATTCTCAAACTTTGCAATTCAGTGAGACCCTGTTTCAAAATAAAGAATAAAAAACAGGGCTGGTGGTACAGCTTGGAGGTAGAATACTGCTGGGGGTTCTATCTCCAATACTGCAAAAAATAAAATAAAATAAAAATAAAGAAAAACCCAGTCATGGTGGCATATGTGTAAAATCCCAGACCTGGGAGGTTGAGACAGGAGGCTCCCGCAGGTTCGAAGCCAGCCTCTGCTACTTAGGCTCTCAGCAACTTAGTGAGACCCTGTTTCCAAATAAAATACAAAATAGGTCTGGGAGTGTAGCCCGGAGGTAGAAAGCCCCTGGGTAGCAGCCTCAGTACCACAAAAAAAAAAAAAAAAAAAAAGAGAGAGAGAGAAAACGAAAAGAAACAAGATCGTTGATTACCTAGAGGGAAAAGGGAGGGTGACTGCTGGTGATTAAAGGTTTTTTTTCAGGATGATGGGAATATCCCCAATCAGTGGTGATCAATGGTCATACCACACTGAACACTACAAACTACCAAGTGTTACACTTTACGTGGGTGATGACAGAATGCTCAAGTATTTTAAAACAATGCATTTGCTAGCAGGAGCACGTTATTGAGTATGAGCAGTGCATAGAGGAAGCTAAGTCCTGGTGAAGATAGAGGTCTCCATTTCCAGGAAGATGGCAGTGGCTGTGGTCGCATAGGCAACCATGGCCATAGCATCAATAGCTGACAGCGGCCAAATAGGACAGGTATTCCTCTGAGAAACCCCAGACATCAGATTTTGGTGTAATATCTTATTGGGACAATATATAGAGACATTTATAGCCATGACTTCCTAACTAAAATATAAGAAAGAATAGATGGACCAAGATGGCAGAAATGGAGGTGGCAGCGGTGGCCAGTATTCGGGAGAGGTAGATAAAACCAATCCAACCCATCTTGAACTGTTGGAGGAATCTCCCCCCAGAAAGACTGCTCCTACCCCACATGCTCAGGAATTCTGGACAACATACTATGTAAGAAAAATGATCGGGAGGAGGGCCAGGATGATGGTGGCAGCCAGTATCGGGGAGAGGCAGGTAGATTCATTCTAATCTGCCCTGAACTTTTGAGGAAATCTCCTTAAAAGTAGACTGCACCTGCCTCACCCGCTCAGGAACTCTGGACAACATACTATGTAAGAAAAATGCTCAGCTACTGTCAGATGGAGCCCTGCATAGTCGGGTCAGCCGGTGCCGTGCGTCCAGGCGTCCTGGGAGACAAGGGCACTCCTCTGTGCAGTGCTGGGGCTGGGTGTGCTCGGAGCAGCAGAACCCGCTCTCCATGGTGAAGCTGTGGGCCTCCGCTCTTGGCAGGGAGATAAAAACACATTGCTACTAAGTACTTGGGCCCCCAACTCCTGCAAAAGACACGTACTGCTTTCTTTTATTAAAAAATATTGAAGGAAGGAAGATGGTGGCGGCTGCACTGCAGCTGTAGCAGCAACCACACTGCAGCGGTGATGGTCAGCAGCAGTCGAATAGGATATGGATCCCCTGAGAAACCCAGGACAACAGATTTTATTTAATATCTGACTGGGACAACACACAGAAACATTTCCAGTCATCACATCCTATCTGAAATATAGGAGAGAGAATGGAAAATGGCGGAATTACAGGCAAGACTGCAGCGCGGCACCCGCCAATGCAAGAAAAGTGAGTTTTGGAGGGGCATCCCAGAAGAGATCAGAAAGCAGACTGCTCCTGCCACCCATGCACAGGAATACTTAACAACAACATACCCCAGGAGAGAACAAGAAGGCGGCAGCAGCCAGTATTCAGGAGAGGCAGACAGATCCAACCAAATCCACCTTGAATTTTTGAAGAAATCTCTCCAAAAGTAGACTGTTCCTGCTCCACATGCTCAGGAACTCTGAACAACATACTATGTAAGAAAAAGTTTTGCGGAGACGGACCAAAATGGTGGTAGCAACGTCGGACAGTATTTGGGAAAGGCAGAAAGATCCAATCCAATCCACCTTGAATTTTTGAAAATATCTCCCCAAAAGTAGACTGCTCTTGCTGCACATATGCAGGAATTCTAGACAACACACTATGTAAGAAGGATGCTCAGGGCAATTTGGAGGGAGCCACGCCCATATTGCTGGGCCAATTCACTGCGCCCAGTGTCCTGGGAGACCTCAGCTCATGGTGCTATGCTCCTCTCCTCTGAGCTGCAGTGAGGGTCAGGATGTGCTTGGAGCAGTGGATCCCGCTCTCCAATGTGAGGCTGTGAGCCTCCACTTTCAGTGGGGAGATAAAAATCCATTGTTGCTAGGGAATTGGGCTCTCAGCTTTTGCAAATGACCCGCACTATTTTCTCCTTCTAAAATGTATATATGTATATATATGTATATGCATATACGTGTGTGTGTGTGTGTGTGTGTGTGTGTGTGTGTAGAACCTCTGTAAATGTCATGCCCACAGTGACAGTAACCAGAGCCCCCCAGGCGGCGAGGCCAGGGCTGGAGCCAGTGGGCCAGGCCCGGAGCCTGTTGCTCAGCAGCCCCAGAACTGGGGCCTGCTTCACAGCAAAGGGCCAGGGGTTTCTTCAACTGTGTGACCAGGAAGCAATAGAAGCCGCTGCTGTCTCACCTAACCTCTCAGCAGATTTCTAGACCCTCTATTTAAAAAAAAATTGGTTGTGAGTGGATCATCCTGTCAAAGTTCTGTTACTCACCTTCTGGCTCTCAGGTTTTCAGTAAGTGGGAATAAATGTGGAGAAATAGAAGCTCTAATACATTGTTGGTGGGATTGCAAGTTGGTGCAAACACTTTGGAGAACAGTATGGAAGACCCTCAGAAGAAGGAAAATGAAGCCGGGCGCGGTGGGCACGCTTGTCATCCCCGCGCTTGGGAGGCAGAGACAGGAGGATCGCGCAGTTTTGAAGCCAGCCACGCGCGCTGGCTTAGGAGACCCTGTTTCCAAATAAAAATGTAAAAATAGGTCTGGGAGTGTAGCCCTGAGGTCGAAGGGTTTCCAGGAACCCCAGTACCATAAAAAAATAAAATAAAATAAATAAAAATAAGTAAATTTAAAAAAAGAAGAAAAATGAACTTAACATATGATCCAGCAATACCACCTCTGGGTATCTACCAAAAAGAATGAAAATCAAAATACCAAACTAATGCATGAGCAACCATGGTCATAGCTGCACAGTTCACCATTGCCAAACTAAGGAAGGGACCCTGTAGAGGAGCAAGGAAGGTGACATATCTGAGGGGATAAGAGGGAGGATAAGGGGAACTCTTTAAAGCACACGATGGACTTAAACGTATCAAAGTCAATCAGGAAGCCGAGCATGGGAAGGTGGCAGAGGGAGGGAAGGGGTTAGAGATTGGGTAGTTGCTGATTGGGTGATGTGTGCATGTATATCTCCACAAGTTTTTGTTCCCATTGAGATATATGACTACAATGCACCAATAAAAATTTATTAAAAAAAAAAAAAAGATAGAGGTCCCAGGGAGCCTTGCTGGTGCTGAGCTGGTGAAGAACTTGGGCCAGCAGGTGGTGCTGAAGAACCCTCTGGAGCTCCCTGTGGTGGTGCAGCTGTGTGCTGGGCTCGATCTGGACAGCACCAGGCACAAGACTGCAAATAAGCCAGGTGGGAAGGACCTCTAGGGAAAAGCCCAGTTAGAGGAGCTAACGTGACCACTCTGGTGACAGGAGAACTTGAACTTTTACTGTTGTTTTCTCATTCAGTGTTCATTTAAAATGTTACCTGGCATTCCTCTCCAGGGAAAGACGAAAAGAGAAATTTAAAGAAAAATTAGCTACAGGAAAAGAAGGAAAACATCTAACAGCATTATTTCCTCAAGATAAGGACTGAGGCTATTTCAGTTTTGGGCAGCACCTCTCCTCAGGCAGGGGACAGATGAGAGCCGGTCTTTCTAGAAAACAAACGCTATGGTCCTGAAGCAGGGGCTGGTATGGAGAGCTTAGTACTTCACTTTCACCCCGTTAAAGAGTTAGGTGGTGCACGCTTGTGATCCTAGTACTTGGGAGGGTGAGATGGAGGATCTCAGTTCGTGACCAGCCTCGGCTACTCAGTGAGGCCCTCTGCAACTCAGTGAGACCCTGTTTTTAAATAAATAATAAAAAATAGGGCTGAAGGTGTAGCTCAGTGGTAGAATGCCCCTAGGTTCCATCCCCAGTACCAGAAGAAGAAGAAGAAGAAGAAGAAGAAGAAGAAGAAGAAGAAGAAGAAGAAGAAGAAGAAGGAGGAGGAGGAGGAGGAGGAGGAGGAGGAAGAGGAGGAAGAGGAGGAGGGGAATTATTATTAGCCAGGCGTGGTGGTGCACACTTATAGTCCCTGCGCTTAGGAGGTGGAGACAGGAGGATCAAGCAGGTTGAGAGTATTTGGAGGTTGATGCCCAACCCATTAAGCGCTGGCTTAAGAGACCCTGTTTCCAAATAAAAGTATAAAATAGGTCTGGGAGTATATCTTGGAGGTAGAAGGGCTTCCAGAAACCCCAGTACCACCCAAAGAAGAAGGAGGAGGAGGAGGAGGAGGAGGAGGAGGAGGAGGAGGAGAATCAAAGACGGTCTCCCCCCTCCCCCTCCCCTCCCTCCCGCAGGGCCTGCTGCTCATTTGCTGCCCAGGCCACGGGGATCAGCAGTGGCGAGGATCTGGCCCTCAGTCTCCGGGTGGAGTTCTGGCTCTGTCTACTCACTCACCTCTCTCCATCTTTGATTTTTCTGTTTACCTTCATGTGTGACCCATTGTGCTTGTCCTTGAGCTGATCACCCTCCCAAATCTGGGGGATTTAGGAGGTTGTTCTGGTGTTTGCCTTTGCAGGAAGAAGAGAGAGAAGCTGGGGTACAAGAGGGTCGTGGGGCCTGGAGTTGGCGACCGGCAGGGAGAGGCCTGGCCACGCGTTTCACTGGCTACGCGGGTGGGAAGCTGCTCCTGCCCACCGGCTCCTGTTTGCTCTTAGATTTGGAACAAAAGTTTCAAGTGCTCCCGTGCTGAGTCTTTTATTTATTTATTTATTTATTTATTTATTTATTTATATTTTGTGGCACTGGGGATGGCACCCAGGGGCATCCTACCTTCAAGCTACACGCCCAGCTCTTTTTTTTTATTTTATATTTTGAAACAGGGTCTCACTGAGTTGCAGAGGGCCTCACTAAGTAGCTGAGGCTGTCTGCTAATCACAATCCTCCTGTCTCTGCCTCCCGAATGCTGGGATTACAAGCGTGCGCCACCACGCCCGGCTCGTGTTAGGTACATTTAACTTGAATGGAAATGTCCACACTCTTGGCCATGTCCATCACCCTGCCTGACCTTTCCTGGATTGAGAATGGAGTGCGCATGTGGAGTCTTTTCAGCCTTTCAGCTCTCCTTCCCTCTCTCTGCCCCCTGCTGCCCAGGCTGCCCAGCAGATGGTGGGCCCCTTCGTGGCTCTCCCTGCCTGGTTCTAAAGTGGGAGAGGCCTTGCTGTCCCGCACCAGGACCCTTCTGCACCCTGCCACTGAGCAGCTGTCAAGGAGGCTGAGCAGAGGAGCTGGGTGCTTCGATGTTGAGGGGACAGAGTAGGAAAGCAGAAAGAGCCGCTTCCCTCTCCCTCAAGGACAGACAGACGGCCATCAGGAGCACAGAGAGACAGCTCAGGGCCAACTCAGACACCAAAATCCCGACTTACCAAGTAGTCCTGAGTCCTCCTGTGCCCGTTTGACAGAGAGCACTCTGTCTTGTTTCTGCTTTGATGAATCGGTTATGACGGGGAAAATGTTTGTTTTTTTAGCCTAGTTTATCTAACCACTGCAGGATTTTACACAACTGCACTAGAAAACAGGCTTTTCTGGATTCTGGTGCTCCCCCGCAGACTGAGTAGAGGCGGAGGATTCCTGTGTTTTGGAAGGGCAGGCAGGGCTGAGGAGAAGGAGGCAGCAAGGGCGGGGCCTCCCTCCAAGAGAGAGTGGCCACACTAATGCCCAGATGAAGGGAGCCAGGTGCAAAGTCCCCCAGAAAAATCCCAAGAGCTACGGGTTTCTGCACTGTCCTGGGGTGGGGAGGGGGGGGGTCTAACCAGTGTGACCCCAGAGCGGCTTGTCTGCGTCTACATTTAGCTTAGAGCCTTTCCCAGACCCAAACTCCACCTGCAAATTTCAGGAAGTACTAACCAGGGATATTTGTCTGGCTAGGATCCTAAGTGGGCTTTTGGGAGTGCAAGGGAGAGACGTAAGGAGTCTGCCATCACCAGAGCTGGGCGCCAGGAGCAATTGAGCGCCAGGGATACAGGCGCTCTGAGTTCCGGTCGGCTGGGTAGACCTTAGGCCCTCCCTCGTCCCAACTGGCTGCCTCAGGCAGGCAAGAGGCTCTGAATCAGGGACAGTGGCCCCGTCACACTCTGTTAGGATGGGCAGGGCGTGGTGCCTACACATCACCTGGTACATCTTAGACTGAGGACCTCTCAAGAACGTTCCACAGCAGGCAAAAGACAGCTAGTCCTCTAGCCACGAGGCCCAGGTGGACTCAGGTGGCCCCTCAGGCCTGGGGCGGGCATGGAGAGGGGAGAGTGGTACTGTTGGGGCTCACTGCCTGTGATGCCTTCAGAACCAGGTCACCTCAGGTCCTTTCTGTTTCCTCCAGTCCAGCCAGGGATCTGGCCTCTCTGTAGACTGGCTGGGAGGTAGCCCAGCTTTGCACGATTCCTAGAGTTTTCCAGCATCTGGAAATAGGAGAGCAGCTTGTATCCCAATGACAGATAAAGCTGGGGGCGGGGGTGGGGGGGAACGTGAGTGAAAGAAGGAGAGATTCCTGTGGGGTTTTCTTCCCCCTCCTATGGGAAGGAATGTGAAATCAATTAAGTCAATCCACTGAAATATACTCCATCTGGGTGACAGTATTGTCACCAGATAAAGCTGCTTATGAGTTCCTCGGAGGCAAAAGCATGCCTGAGTCTGGGGGTAGGACAGGGCCATGGCCTCCAGTTATGAGGGGTGATGGGTGGAAATCCCGAGGGATGGGGGTGACGTGCACATCGCTGGCGGAGCCCGGTGAATTGTCCTCTGCTGTCTCACAGCTGAGGCCAGACTGGAGCTGCTGCCGCCATTTCTTCCTTTCAATCTCATTGGGCAGATTGTGTGTGAAAGTGTTAATAGGTATATAAAAGACCTGCAGGGGAGACTGACCTCAGGCAACAGCTAGCTGATGAGATCCAGGTGTTCCTGCCGCAGAGCAGCAGAAAGGGCTGGGCCAGGAGGGGCCGAATCCAAAACAGAGCCAGGGACGGGGGAGAGGATGGAGCCGTCTCCAGGAGTTAGGATGGGAGGGCCAAAGGAAAATACATTTTTCAGCCGGGCATGGTGGTGGATGATTGTAATCCCAGTACTTGGGAGGCTGAGACAGGAGGGTCGCAGGCTCACACCCAGCCTCAGCTACTTAGTGAGGTCCTCTACAACTCAGTGAAACCTTGTTTCGAAAATAAAGAATACAGCTGGGCACACGCTTGTAATCCCTGCGCTTGGAAGACAGAGACAGGAGGATTGCGCAGGTTTGAAGCCAGCTGTGCTGGGTTAAGAGACCCTGTTTCCAAATTTTAAAAAAGTATAAAATAGGTCTGGGAGCGTAGCCCGGAGGTCGAAGGGCTTCCAGGAACCCCAGTACCACCAAAAAAAAAAAAAAAAAAAAAAAAAAAGAAAAAGAAAAGAAAAGAAAAAAAAAGAATAAAAAATTAGGCTGGGGGTGTAGCTCAGAGGTAGAATGCCCCTGGGTTCAATCTCCACATACACACACACACAAAGAAAAGAAAATACATTTTTCTTTTCCTAGAAACCTATAATTACTTTGACTTACTTGTGCATGTGTGTGTGGTACTGGAGGTTGAACTCAGGGATATTCTACCTCTGAGCTATACTCCAGCCCCTGCATTATTGTGTGTGTGTGGTATTGGGGTGGAACTCAGGGCTTTTCTACCTCCGGGCTATACTCTCAGACCTATTTTATACTTGATTTGAAAACAGGGTCTCACTAAGTTGCTGAGAGCCTCACTAAGTAGCTGAGGCTGGCTTCGAACCTGTGTGGTCCTCCTGTCTCAGCCTCCCAAACTCTGGGATTACAAGTGTGCACCACCACGCCCGGTTTATTTTGAAATAGGGTCTTGCTAGATTACTGTGTGCTAGCCTTGAACCTGCAATCCTCCTGTCTTAGCTTCCCAAGTACTGGGGTTACAGGCCTGTGCACCGTGCCCAGCTACAAGCTCATAGGAAGTTGCTTGAGCCTGAAGCCTGGGGCTTTAGCTCTCCTCAGTGGCTGGGAACCAAGGCCCCAGAAATAAGGAAACGGGAGTGGAGGGCAAGGCGCCTCCTGGAGTTGGCTCTCAGGCTACTTCTTGGTTATGAACAAACATTCCACAAGTAGAAATTCAACCACAAGGGGCCAGGTGTGGTGGTGCATGTTTGTAATCCCCGCGCTTGGGAGGTGGAGACAGGAGGATCGCGCAGGTTCGAAGCCAGCCGTGTGCGCTGGCTTAAGAGACCCTGTTTCCAAATAAAAAAAAGTATAAAAATAGGTCTGGGAGTGTAGCCCGGAGGTAGAAGGGTTTCCAGGAACCCCAGTACCACCAAAAAAACAAAACAAAACAAAAAATAAATAAATAAAAGAAATTCAACCACAAGGACAAAGAAGACAGAAACTTTCCTATCTCTGTGCCAGTATCCTGGGGCCACTGTAACACGGTACCACCAACCAGGCAGCTGAAACAACAGAAATTTATTCTCTCACAAAATCTGGAGTCCAGATGTCCTGAACCAAGGGGTGGGCAGAGCGGGGATCCCTCTGAAGGCCCGAGTGGAGGTCCTGCCTGCCCCTTCTGCTTCTAATGCCCCTACCATATATACTGGGACCTTGCAGGCTTAACATGGACAACAGGTGTTTTATCCTCCGTCTGTGATCCCTGCTGTGTGCAGTGCTGAGGCGGCCTCCACCTGGTGACTTAAGGAGCGCAGGTCAGGTCCGGGCCTTAGGTTGGTGCCCAGAGCCCCGAGCAGTGTTATCTGGAGGCTGGCGGCTGTCCCCAGCTGCACACAGTAGCGCTGGCTCCGGCTGCTCTCCGTGCCTGGGGTACTTTTGGCGTCTCCTCTCCATGAGTCTCAGCCCTTCATGCTGAGGCCCAGCAACGCTCAGCTCAGGTCTCCAGCTCCGGCTGCGTCTGCTCAGTAAGGATGCTGTCATGTCTATGCTTTTTTGATTAAAAGTTTAAGATACATGAGGTGGCTTTGTTTGAAGTGGGTTTTTTTGGGGGTACTGGGGATTGACCCCAGAAGCATTCTACCTACAAGCTAAACCCCCCAGCCTGCACAGCCTGATTTTACTGCTTATTTCAAAAGAGTCTCACTAGATTGCAGAGGGCCTCACTAAGTATTAGCTGAGGCTGTCCCTGAGCCTGCGGTCCTCCTGTCTCGGCCTCCTAAGGACTGGGATTACAGGCTTGTGCCACCCTGCCCTGCGGCAGTAGAGTTTTAATAGTAAACTCCTACCGTATCGTGAATGAAACTCCATTACAAGAATTTCACTTCCTGGAAGACAGCGCCGCGAAGCCTAGTCCCAGGCTAGGCTCAACATGCAGACTCCAACAGGGAGTGGTGCGGCAGACTTTCCCAAGTAGGGAGAGAGCGTGGCCAAGCGAAGCCAAGAAGCACTCACGGAAACGCTCCAGCGCTCCGAGAACTGACCTTAGGTGGCATGAATGTCTGCATCCTGGGGATCCTCAGCCTCCAGAAGCAGAGCTGGGAACTACTCATGACTGTGGCCCTGACACTGGGAGCTCAAGATACAAATCCTGCACCATCGACGGGGCCAGCCAAGTGCCCGGACGCTTCTGCGTGGACTCTCGGCCTTCAGGTCAAGGTGCTGAGTTAGGTAACGAGGCACACTTGGCTGAAGTAGACGATCACCGTGGACCGTAGGCGCAGGGAGCCCTGGCGCAGGGCTGCTCCTGGGCGGTGCACAGGCTCCCTCTCGTCTGCCCTCTTTGGGGAAGCCCAACTGCGCAGGCTTCCACTTCCCGCCATCTCTCTCCTCTCCCCATTGGCCATCCCTCGTGCTACCTTGGACCTCGTTCCTTAGTGGCTCAACAAGGGGCAGTGTCCCCAACTCTAAGTGCTGGTGGTCAGCGGAAGCTGCAAGTGCTTCCTTCTTGCTGTGCGTGTGTCCTGAAAGTGGCCTCTGTTCCCACCAGTGCCCTTCTGAAGGGGAGGATTGTGACCACTTGAAAGAGTGATTGAGAAGCTGGACACTGGGGCATTGTGCTTTGGGGACAGACATCCCTCGCTTCCTTGTGTGTAGGGGTTACTTACCTCGGTGCTTGCTGGACTGGGATGGGGTCGGGAGACCCCTAGGGTTCGCTAACTCGGCCGCTGCATTGCTCCTGTCTGCCCTGAAACAGCGTGACTAAGCGTACAAGTTTCCAGCCTCTGGCACATGCACAACATGCCAATCCATGCTCTGCGTTGAGCTCAGAGAGATGGAGGCAGGAGACTGGACTCACATGGACTCTTCCTCTTCCACCACCCTTACAGGAGCCCATCTCCCAGCCCCAGGCCAGCCTCAGCTCCTGGCAGCACCCTGCTTCAGTGGGATGTAGGTGTGGCCCATAATAGAACTGGGTATGGACCAGGGGAAGACTGCAGGAGAATCTTCTGAGCTGGCTGGAGCGCGGAGTGTGTGTGGTCCTGAGAGCCACAGGTATGCCACAGGACCAACCAGAAAGCAGGGCACGCCTGGGGTGGGAGGTAGGGGCCGGCTGTGGCTCCCCCAGCATGGCCAGGGCACCTGACAGGGCTGAACTGCGCATGTCCCTCCCCCCCTCCTGTGCAGGGATCTGGCTGGGCCAGCGGCTGAGGCTGCCCTCGCTCTGGGCCTGGGGAGGGTGAGGGGCCCTCACCCGGCCCCCACTGTCCCTCCCAGGTGACCGACAGGAATGGGTGGCTGTGACCAGGGACTATGTGGGCTGAGGGATTCCTGATTCCTGATGGCACAGAGCCTGCGATTTGTTCATTGACAGAATTAGTAGAACTGTCCACTAGACTGTGCTACGGCAAACATTTCAAGGAAGGAAAGGTCGCACCCTTCTGAGAAGACAGCGCAGAATCGAGCAGCTTCAGCATTCTTCAGTTACAATCAGTGCTGGAGAGGATTTGTGATTTCACACAGCCCTAAGTCTAGCCATGAATAGAAGTCGTGCCCTTTTGTGCTAAGATCCAGGTTGTGTTTTCCTGATTATATTATATTATTATTAATATTATTATTTTTTATTTTTTTGTGGTACTGGGGGTGGAACCCAGAGGCTTTTCTACCTCTAGGCTATTCTCCCAGACCTATTTTTTATATTTTATTTGAAAACAGGGTCTCACTAAGTTGCAGACAGCCTCACTAAGTAGCTGAGGCTGGCTTCGAACCTGAGCGATCCTCCTGTCTCAGCCTCCCAAGTACTGGGATTACAAGTACGCGCCACCATGCTGGCCTTTTATGTATGTGTACACACACACACACACACACACACACACACACACACGCACACACACACACACACACATATATACTTTAAAATACTAAATATAGCCGGGCGTGGTGGCGCATGCTTGTAATCCCTGCGCTTGGGAGGCTGAGACAGGAGGATCACACAGGTTCAAAGCCAGACTCAGCTACTTAGTGAGGCTCTCAGCTACTTAGTGAGACCCTGTTTCCAAATAAAACATAAAATGGATCTGGGAGTATAGCCCGGAGGTAGAAAGCCTCTGGGTTCCACCCCCAGTACCACACACAAAAAAAAGACTAAATATACATATGTACTAACATGCACGTAGGTCAGGTGCTGTGCAGCGCACTGAACAGCAGTGATATTGCCCAATTATTCTGACATCCTGTGAAACAGCTATTACTGTTGCCCCATTTCACAGAGGAGTAAAATGATATGGGGAGACTTCCCAGGCAGGATGAGCGGTCCTCGGGGCCACGCTCCTAACCAGGGCCTACTATCTCCAATTCCTTCTTGGCGCCCACCCAAACTCCTTCTTTCTGTCTTGCATGTGATGTCAGGGGTGGGGCCAGAACAGAAAACTGAAGCAGAGTTAAGGCTTTTAAACCAGGCAACGAGCTGGGTGTGGTGGGCACGCTTGTAATCCCAGCATTCGGGTGGCTGTGACAGGAGGATCATGGTTCATGGACAGCCTCAGCTACTAGGTGAGGCCCTTTGCAACTCAGTGAGACCCTGCTTCAAAATAAAGAATAAAAAATAGGGCTGGGGGTGTTGCTTGGAGGTAGAATGCTTCTGGGTTTCATCCCCAGTACCACAAAAAAAAAAAAAAAAAACCAATAAAAATTAAACCAGGCAACAAGGCAGGGGTAGAAGATGAAAAAGTTGTACCATGAGCCAATTTGATTCTTTACAAATATATAATATACTGTTCTGAAAACGAATATTTCTTATGATGATGATAAAAGTAATTTTCTTGTGTTAGAAATGTAGATGACAGGAGGGATAGTGGGAGTCAAATCACTTGAACAATTTAAACTTGAGATTATACACTATCAAATAAGGCCGACACTTAAAAACATTAAGAGTTCCTATTAAATGCTCGAGGATTTTTCTACAGAAAAGTGATATAGTTTCTTTAATAAATAAATTGTTCTCCCCACAAGAGAGGGTAACATTCTAGAAAAGCAAAGATTTAAAAGATTCATGAAACAAATGTGAAGCCTAGACTTTATTTGGATTCTGATTTGAATCCCCCCCCCCTCCCCGGTACTGGGGATGGAACCCAGGGGCATTTTACCTCCGAGCTACACCCCCAGCCCTATTTTTTATTCTTTATTTTGAAACAGGTCTCACTAAGTTGCAAAGAGCCTCACTAAGTAGCTGAGGCTGTCCTCGAACTGTGATCCTCCTGTCTCAGCCTCCCAAATGCTGGGATGACAAGTGTGCACCACCACACATGGCTATGGATTCTGATTTGAAAATCCAACTATAAAAAAGACACGTTGATGGAACCATGTGAGGAATCTGTGTGCTGTGTGCGGTGGTAGGCTGTTTGTTGATATGGAGGAGTGATTTCAGTGTTACTGGATGCTAACGGCACTGTAGGCCCCTGTCTCCCTGAAGTGTCCTGGGATGTGCAATGTCAGGGTTTGCTCTTCTCTGAGAGAGAAAACAAGCGGCCCTGTTGAAGACATGGGGAGAGAAAGTCCATCCTATCTCGGGAAATCTACAGCTGAATTGCTTAGTTAGAAGCTGGGCCTGAGATAAACTGAGAATCTGCTTAGGTTCAGAATCTAGGCACAAGAGACACGCCCCAGATAAGCTGCCAAAAGTCCAATGAACTTTCCTACTTGGACCTGAAAATGTTCTCAGAGTCTTGGCAGAATCTTTTGAGTGGGATGCAAGAATGGAATGATCCTGGCTAAATGTGCAGATTTCTTGGCAAAAAAAAAAAAAAAAAAAAAAAAAAACACGAGAAGATGCTCACCATCATTAACCACAGGGGGAATGCAAAATACCACAGGATCCTTCGCTCCCTCCCTCATGATACACAAGTGCTGGTGAGGATGTGAGGAAGGTGGAGTCCGCGTGCATTTGCTGCTGGGAATGTAACAGGGTGCAGTCTCTGGAGAACAGTCTGGCAGTTTCTCCAATGATGGACCACATGGCCCAGAAGTCTAGTCCTGGCCATAGACATGCAAGAGAAACGAAAACTTATGTCCACACAAAAACGGGAGCACAAATGCAAATGTTTACAGCAGCACTATTCATCCTAACCCAAAGGTGGAAACAACCTCCATGTCAGTCCACTAAGACAAGGATGAGCCCAACGAGGTTTATTCAGGCCATGGGACACTCGTGGGCCCTGAATGGGACTGAAGTACCAAGACATGTTACAGTGTGGACAAAGCTTAAAAATATTATTATTTTTAAGAACATACAGGCCGGGCGTGGTGGCGCACGCTTGTAATCCCCACAGTTGGGGGGTGGAGACAGGAGGATCGCGCAGGTTCAAAGCCAGCCGTGCTGGCTTAAGAGACCCTGTTTTCAATTTTTTAAAAAAATTATAAAATAGGTCTGGTAGTGTAGCCTGGAGGTAGAAGGGTTTCCAGGAACCCCAGTACCACCCAAACAAACAAACAAACAAAAAATATATAATTACCTAAAAGCATGACAGTTAAAGGAATTCCTTGGGCTGGGACAGCGAGTGCCTAAGATATTTGTAAGTAGAGCGGGTCCTGGGCACCCAGGGCATCCACCTGCCCAGGACTGGCTGGCTCAGTGCAGGCCACTAGGCCGGTTGCTGTCTAGCCTCTGATCCAGCAGGCTCTGGCTTCCCAGGCTCTACTCACCATTCTCCCGAGTTTGGGATCCATTGGACCAGTGTTCTGAAGCCTTGATCTCCCTTCTCTCTCTCTCTCTCTCTGCCTCCAAGGACTGTCAAAGAGGTAGTCCTGTCAGGGCCTCAGATGGTCTCATTAAATATCTTTCTGTGCTCTGACCCACCACATCCCATCCTACAAAAGGAAGAAGAGGCCAATATAGTGGCTCTATTCACATCTGGGAAACAAAGATGCTTCATTCAATTCAACAGCAGAGGAAGAAACAATGTCTCATGCACAGCTTGGGGTGAGGCAGTGCGGAAAGTCACCCCGTGCAGCTGGAGGCCTGAGGGGCTCCACTGGGGCTGAGGACCCCTGGGGGCTCCAGTGGGATGAGGGCTATCACCTTTGGGAGGAAAGGCACGCACATCCCAGCCAGCAGCAGAGCTGAGCGTGAGGCCTCTGGGCTCCTGGGTAGAATGTAATGAATGTTGGTTCCCTAGGCTGTGAAGCACGGCCAGGTAGGAGGCTTGAATGGTACAAGTGGGTTTTCTCTCAGTTCCAGAGGCCAGAAGTCTGAGACTGAGGTGTGGGCAGGGGGGCTTCCTCCTAAGGTCGAAAGCAGAATCTGCTTCCCCAGCTGCTGCTGACAGACACTCCTCAGCTGGCAGAAGCCTCTCTCCAGTCTCTGCCTCCACCCTCAGTGGACCCAGGGTCACAAAATCTTAGGTGTTTCATGAGCCAGTCAAGTTGACAATTCAGACTAATCATCTCTCTCTCTCAAATATATATGTAATATATATGTAATATATATTATATATATATATTTGTAGTGTACATTGTGTATCTATGGAGTATATATTGTGTTATTGTACATATGCAGTATACATATATATACAATTAAAGTATATACATAATACATATTCTAGGAACAAATCAAACACAAAGAGCTAAGGCGGGATGAGACATCTGGTTCCTGAAGCCATAGTGGTGGTGACTCTGGTGTAGGGGGAACCTGGGGAATCCAGGTTCTGAAAGAGAGAATCCAGGTTCTTACAGAGCTGTAAGAATGCGTTCCAGGTCCTCCACTCCACCCTATTAAATGTTGGGTGTGAGAGGCTCCATTCAAGTTCTGACCTGTGAGTCATAACAATCAGCAAGGTTAAACCTTCTAATGAATAAGGCCCATTTTTTTTTTTTTTTTTTGGTGGTACTGGGGGTGGAACCCAGGGGCTTTCTACCTCCGGGCTACACTCCCAGACCTATTTTCTATTTTATTTGGAAACAGGGTCTCGCTAAGTTGCTGAGAGCCTCATTAAGTAGCTGAGGCTGGCTTCGAACCTGCGCGATCCTCCTGTCTCAGCCTCCCAAGCTCGGGGATTACAAGCGTGAGCCACCACCATGCCCGGCTAAGGTCCATATTTTAAAATGTCAACTCTACATGTAAGTAAGAATACTTTCTACCCATTCCCAGAATTAGGCAGCCACTCCCTCGGGCAGCCATGGAGGACACGACGCAGAACCAACTGTGGGGTCAGCTTCCTGCCAGCCAGGGCGCCTGCTGTCGGCCTGTGTCCTCGCAAGTCCACAGCACCCGGTGGTCAGCAGCTCCAGAGGCCAACAGTCCCCTGGACACCCTTCAGTCTCAGTGGGGAGCCTTCAGCAAGATGCATACCTCGCACTGCTTTCCCCAGCTTCCCAGAGGGCGAATTTCTAGCAAGTTCTGTCAGTAATCACCACTCGGGCTTCTCCACCCAGAGCCAGCTATGGCCACACCCTTGCCTGCAGGGTCTGGACCTTGACCTCAGGCACAAAGCCCTCCTGTGTGTGCAGCCCCAGGCAGTGGCTGCCTCCTGCACCATCTCTCCCAGCTCTGGGACTCCATGGCTATGAAGTATAAGTCACACTTCTTTTTATTCATTCGTTCACTCATTTATGGTGGTGCTGGGCATTGAACCCAGGGTGTTCTGCCTCTGAGCTGCAGGCCCAAACCTATTTTATTTTTTATTTGGAAACAGAGTCTTGCTAAATTGCTGAGGTTGGCTTTGAACCTGAAATCCTCCTGTCTCTCACTCCCAAATACTGGGATTGCAAGTGTGTGCCACCATGCAAGACTTTAAAAATCCCACTTGTAGGAGACAGGAGAATGGCAGCTCGCAGACAGCCTCACCTACTTAGTGAACCCCTTCGCAATTCAGTGAGACCCTGTTTCAAAATAAAGACTAAAAAATAGGGCTGGGGTGTAGCTTGGAGGTAGAATGCCCCTGGGTTACATCCCCAGTACTGCAAAACACAACCCACTTCTATCCTTTAGGGTTTGAAATGAAATTAACCCATGTCTGGTGGGTCTAGGAGAAGCTTCTCAGTGACCCACCTGACCTGACTCACACGCCGGGCACTGCACGCTCTGCTCTGGTGCAAAAGCTGTTTGCCAAGGGATTAGGACCAACGAGAGCCCAGGAGACTCAAGAGCTGTTTGCCATGGGCCCAGGAGACGCAGAAGTTAATGTTGGGTTTTCTGGGTAAAGACGATGTAGTTCTCTTTGCAAGATTAGAGGCTTAAATGATGTATTTGTCTCAGCTGTGAAGTTGTTAAATGAAGCACCAAGCCCGTACCCAGGGCAAAGGTGAGCCTTAAAGGTAGATACCTTTGTCTTTAAGTTTTCACTTTGAAAATATATGGATTTACAAGCCAGATGTGGTAGCCCACACTTGTAATCACAGTATTTGGGAGGCTGAGATAGGAGGATCACAGGTTTGTGGCCAGCCTCAGCTACTTAGTGAGGCCCTCCACAACTTTGTGAGACCCTGTTTCAAAATAAAGACTAAAAAATAGGGCTGGGGGGCTGTAGCTCCAAGGTAATGTCTCTGGGTTTCATCCCCAGCACCACAAAATGAATAATAATGATGATGATGATGATATGGACTTACAGAAAAGTTCCAGAAGTGGTCAGGTATCAATATACATCTCCCCCAGCTAATATCTTTTTTTTGGGGGGGGGGTACTAGGGAGTAAACCCACGGATATTCTACCTCTGAGCTAGGCCCACAGCCATATATATATATATATATATATATATATATATATATATATATATATATATATATAATGTATTTTTTTTTTTTTTTGAAGCAGGGTCTTGCTAAGTAGCTGACTGGCCTCAAACCTGTGACCCTCTGGTCTTGGCTTCCCAAGTCCTGGGATTACAGGTGTGAACACTGGCCCGGCCCCAGCTAATATCTTACATAACCGTGTAAAAATGATTAAAGAAATCAACACCAGGAAAATACCAGGTACAGATTTATTCAGATTCTGTCAGTTTGGGTTTGTCTGATGAGCACAGGTTACCAGAACCGACGCACCCTCAGGGTACGACATCAGGGCTGGGGGTGATGTGGAGGGCCATAATGGCTGAGGTCCACTTTGACCCCTGACTCAGGTAGCATCTACCAGATTCATTCCTATGTGGTCTCCATTTCCCCTGCAGATTAGGATCTTGGGGAGTTACCTTCAAGCCAGGCAGGTATCCAGATTCTTCTTTTTTGTGTGTGTGTGATGCTGGGGATGGAACCCAGGGGCTTTCTACCTCTTTCTACAGTCCTAAACCTATTTTATATTTGGAAACAGGGTCGCCCTAAGTTGTGGAGAGCCTCCGTAAGCTGCTGAGGCTGGCCTCGAACCTGCGTGATCCTCCTGTCTCAGCCTCCCAAGTGCTGGATTATGAGCGTGTGCTACCACGCCCAGCTCTCCAGATTCTGAAGCATCGCCTGCAGGTGCGGGCCCCCCTGCAGCGGCTGGCGCTCCGGTGGCGCGCTCCCTCTGCCCCGCTGATCAAGGAGTCCTTCTTCAGGAGGCTGCTCCTCTCACTCACCTTTGCAACTTCTATTTGTATCAGTAGAGGCTTGTGGGTGGGAGTCATTCTGTGGGTCTTTGTCCTTTGGCAGACAGCACCCACGTACGTGTGTGCTCCATGTGGAAGCCAGATGGTGTGGGGCAAGAATCTGTGTGCTCCATGTATAAGTCAAGCATGTATGCTTCCTGTGTAAGACAGCACCTGAGAAGCATGTGTGTGCCACATGTGTAAGCCCAATGGTTCCCAAGAAGCACATGTGTGCTCCACATGTAAGCAAGGTGGATCTGATCTGAGTGTGTGTTACGTGTGTAAGTGAGAGGCACCCAAGTACGTGTGTGCTCCACGTGTAAGCAAGGTGGTGCCTGGCAAGCATGTATGTCAGACAGCACCTGGAAATCATGTATACGCTTCACATGTAAGCCAGATGGCATCTGAGCACGTACTACACGTGTAACTCAGACAGTACCCAAGTACGTGTGTGTTCTATGTGTAAGCCAGATGGCACCTGAGAAACATGGAAGTCAGATGGTGTCTCACTGTGTAAGCTAGATGGCGGCTGGTAAGCACGTGTGCTCCATGTGTAAGCCAGACGGCACACAATAAGCATGTGTGCTCCATGTACAAGCCAGATGGTGCCTGACAAGCAGGCGTGTGCTCCACACATAGGCCATGGCAATTCTCTCGGAGGTTCCTTTCACTTTATTGAGCAGCGCAGACTGAGACGCAAGGGTCCTACCACTAGGACTGGGAGGTGTGGTCGTCAGGGACCGTCAGGGAGTGGAGGGAGCGCCCTTGGCGGTCAAGGTCTTGAGAAAGGTGATAACTGTGCATGAGAGGTCACAGAGGGGCACTGTGACGTGCGGCACCTCTGCGTTTCCTAGTCTCTGGTCTGAATATTCAGACAGAAAGCAACACGCCCTGCTGACCCCATCTGATCACGGCCGGTGCCTCGTACAGCGCTCGGCTTTTGGACCGTGGCTGCTTTCTGGAGGTCAAGTCACACTGGACACCTCTGAGAACCTACCCAGGGGTCACTCGGCTAAGCCCCAGGACTAAACACTGCCAAGTGCCTGGCTGCTAACTCCACCCATCAACAGCCAGACCCACTCCTGTCCCTTCTTGGAAGTCTGCGTGAAACCTGATCAGAGGAGCAGGGGAGAGGAAGCTTGTACTTGGTGAGCGAGTCAGAAGAGGAAAGGGAGAGGGCAAAGGGCAGGGTTCCTTCTGGGCAGATACGGCTGGCACGCCATGGAAAAGCAGGTCTCTCAGTCCTTCAGCTGGGACACCTCGTACAGGTACGCGGCCAGCATCTTGGTCCCTTCGATGTAATTATGCCTGATGGGGAAGAACGGCCATGACGTCAGCATCGCACCTGGGTGCACGCTCATTCCTCCCCAGGCGCGGCTGGTTCTTTCTGGGAGCACTGCCCCCATCAGGGCCTGGGTCCTGCCTACCTTAAGAGTCTGGCTATTGTCACCTGGGTGCACGCTCACTCCGCCCCAGGCACGGCTGGTTCTTTCTGGGAGCACTGCCCCCATCAGGGCCTGGGTCCTGCCTACCTTTAGAGTCTGGCTATTTGTCCTCAAGTGCAGGTCCAGTCTGACACCCTCCCCCTACACTAATCCTGACCTGGTCTAAGAATGTAAGGGTTGCTCCTGGTGCCTTGGTAATAACGGCTTAGCCTGATCTGGGGAGCAGATCAGACCTTGTACCCAGCAGCCACGTCTCCCCCAAGCCCCTCAGTCTACCCTGGGTACCGAGATGGATGGGTCCTTGCTTCTGGCCCCCAGCAGGTCCAGGCACAGGACGCCCTGCCTGCCTGGGTCTCTCCTCACTGTCGCTAACCAGAATGCAAGGATCCTCTTGCATCCTGGGGACAGAGGAATCCCCACCACACCCGCCTAAGTGGGAATGTGCAGGAGCAGCCCACATACAGCGCATCGGTGTGTGGGGGTTTACAAGCCGATTAAAGACAGCGATGAACACCAGGCACGGGCCAGACCTTGTTTTTACAAGCGACCACCAAGGCCTTGTCTCTGCTGCCGGTCACAGCCAGGCCGCCTCTGCTGGCATCAGGAGGAAGGGGCTGGGGGTAGGGACGCTCAAGACTCGTTGACCAAGCCCTGGAGGCTCTCTCACCTGTTGAGCTTTTCATTCTGGGAGTGGGCACCGTCATCTGCTGACCCCACTGGCAACAGCATTACATTCTTGCCTGTGGCCTCCTGAAAGGTCAAGGTCACAGGAATACTGCCGCCTTCCCGGGTCAAGTCTGGCTCAACACCAAAAACTGGGGGAATGGAGGAAGAGACACAGTAAACTTTGGGCCTTGAGATCCCTCAGAGAGCCACTTCTCAGACCCTGGGGAAGGCGACATGCCCTAAGGGGTGGGCTGCTGCCAGGCACCCGCCCACACCTCAGCCTTCCTCCATGCACCGCAGACACAGCCAGGAGTCAACAGGATAGAGCAGGGGCCCGAGACATTCTCGGGGCCCTGGCATCTGACCCAAAGGCATCCAACCTGTTTGGAGGGCTCTTCTTCCAGCCATGTAGTGAGGGTGGTTGAAGTCGGACACCCAGGGCTTCCCCCCATGGCCCATGTACACCTTGAACTTGTTGGGACTGTTGAGTTCAGCAAACTTCTTAGTTAAGTAGCTTGTAACCTGAACCACAAACAGAAGAGACGTGGTGTTTTAAGCTTGGCATGGGATCGGGTGTCGGTGGTTTACAGTGGGTCTACAATGAGTCTACACCAAGTCAGGTCTATAATGAGTCTACAGCAAGTCGGGCCTACAATGAGTCTACAAGGAGTCTCATTGACACCAAGTCAGGTCTCCCTACAGTGAGTCTACACCAAGTCAGACCTACAATGAGTCTACACCAGGTCAGGTCTACAATGAGTCTACACCAGGTCAGGTCTACAATGAGTCTACACCAGGTCAAGTCTACAATGAGTCTACAGTCTACAAGTCTTGTTTTCTGTGGTTGAATACATATCTGCGTAAAAATGAAGCAGAAAGGGGGACTTAAGAAATAAAATCCAAAGCCAGGCATGGTGGCACATGCTTGTAATCCCAGCACTTGGGAGGTTGAGACAGGGGGATTGTGATTCGTGGACAGTCTCAGCGACTTAGTGAGGCCCTCTGCAACTCAGTGAGACCCAGTTTCAAAATAAAGAATAAAAAATAGGGCTGGGGGTGTAGCTTGGAGGGAGAACGTCCCTGGGTTCCATCCCCAGCAAAAAAAAAAAAAAAAAAAAAAAAAAAAAAATGGAAGAAAGAAAGAAGAAAGAAATATAATAAAGCCCAGTTATCTGAAGGTGAGGGACATTAATCTCAGGCAATCTACCCTTACGTCGATGCCCAAGTGGTGACAATGCCTAAGCTGGAAAGTGATGCTCTCACTTGCTTTACGTGAGTGAGGAGCATCCTCTGTGTGCACTCGAAACTCCACTCAGATCATGTTGGACACAGGGCCTTTGTTCACAAGAGCGGGGCTCTGATTACACGGGATTAGTGTCCTTGTGGGACACCTGAGAGATGAGGCCTTCCCACCACGTGAGCGCACAGTGAGAAGGCGGTCCACAGGCCAGGACTGTGTCCTCGCTGGACCCGCTGGCTGGTACCTTCACCTTGAACGATCCAGCCTCTACAAATATGAGGAACAAGTTCCTGTCACTTAAGCCACCCGGTCTGCACACTTTGTTATGGTGGTCCTCCAGATCATAAGCCAGGTGTGGTGGCACGTGCCTGGAATCCCAGTATTCGGAGGCTGAGACAGGAGGATGGCAAGCTCATGGCCAGCTTCTGCAACTTAGGGAGACCCTGTTTCAAAATAAAAGAGAAAATAGGGCTGGGGGTATAGCTTGGAGGTAGAATGACCCTGGGTTCAATCCCCAGTACCACACACACACACACACACACACACACACACACACACACACACACACAATGTGGTGGTATATGCCTGTGATCTCAGTACTTGGGCGACTGAGACAGGAGGATCGCTGGTTTGAGGCCAGTCTCTGCAACTTAGCAAAACTTTGTTTCAGAATACAAAAGAAAAAGGGCTGGGGATCGTTTTCAGAGGTAGGACACTCCTAGATTCAATTCCCAGTTTCACCACCCCAAGAAAAGATAAAATTGCTAGCTAAATTTCATCTACATGGAAGATGGATCCCAGAGCCAGCCCAGGGATATGGTCTAAAGAAAAAAATCTCAAAAAAAAAAAAAAAAAAAAAGAAAAAAATCTCAGTTTTCAGCCGGGTGTGATGGCACACGATTGTAATCCCAGGACTTGGAGGCGGAAACAGGAGGATTTGCAGGTTCACGACCAGCCTCAACTATTTAGTGAGGCCCTTCATAATTTGGTGAGACCCTATTTCAAAATAAAAGAATTAAAAAAATATATGGCTGGGGGTGAAGCTCGGAGGTAGAATGCTCCTAGATTCAATCCCCAGTATTGCAAAACAAACAACAACAACAACAACAACAACCCCCCCCAAAAAAAACAACAAAAAACAACTCAGTTCCCAGGGGGGCAGGCTTCAGTCTCCTCCACCCTGCAGGGACGACTCCAATCCCATCTCTCCATGATCTTCCTGGATGACTGTTTCCAGAACCTGGCTGACCTGCAGCTCCCAGACGCCTCCCTTCTGCTCATCCACACTGTGAACTCCCAGGACTCTCCCTAATCTGAAGTCTTGGGGTGGGGTCACAGGTCAGACTTGGGCCGCCCCAGCAGCCAGTGAAGGTCACTGCGGAGTGAGGTCCACATGGCCATTAACTCTGCTAAGCTCTGCACTGCTTATTCCATCATTAGCGAGTGGTGGGCTGCGCGGGGTCCGGGCTCTGCCCCCATAAAAGCCTCCTGCTCCCCTGTCCCGCCCGCACGTCCTGGCCACCTGCCTGCTCGCTGACCACTTCAGGAGTCATGTCTGGCACCAGCCTGATGGAGAACTTGCCGACCACTTTCCTAGGAATCACGGTCTTGGCCCCCGACCCAGAGAAGGCGCCCTCGATGCCATGGAGGGAGAGGGACGGGTACCGCCATCTGTGCATCAGGATGTCTTTCTGTAGAATCACAACAGACAGGGTCAGGGGCAGTCCCGACTGCTTGGGGACTGCAGCCATGCACACCCTGGGAGGCTCGGCTGGCCTCGGCCGGACGGAGAGGACACGCACAGCTCTTAAACCAAGAAGCGGCCTGAGGAGGGGTCCCGACATGCCCTCTCCCACAGCTACACCCCGTGCGGGCGGGCAGTGTTCACCTTCCCACTGGCTCTGTTAGATCGGCCGAACTAGTCAACCTTAAGAAGCAAAAGCCGCCTGCACGGGGTGCCAGTGCCCTCCTGTGCTTCCCCAGTTCCTATGCATCCAAAGTGTCTCTGACGTTGAAAGCCTCCCACTTTGCCCTGGCCGTGACCCTGCTGGCACCTGCCATCTCTCTGCTGACCCGCGCACAGGCGTCCCTCCCACGGGAGCCCACTGAGCCCTGGGGGCCGCGCACCTTGCAGTCATGCAGGAGGGTCTTGGCCCCCACGTCCTTGGCGAAGTCCTCCAGGTCGAAGTCGATGTGCTCGTACAGCTTGTGTTCCTCCTCGGTCACGGGCGCCACGGCCTCGTTGATGCCCGGGATGAGGATGCTCCCCTTCTTGTCTACGAGTGAGCCTTTGGGAGGCGGCAGGGTTTGAAAGGCTCAGGTGAGGCAGTACAGAAGCAGCTGCCCTCAGCAGCGCCAACTCCAGAAACAGGCACAGCAGAGACCCACAGTGCCCCGGCCCATGCTGCCGGCAGGAGCGAGGAGCAGCGGGCAATGGCTGCGGCGGTGACGTCCCTGAGCACGCCTAACCTCTCCAAGAGCCTCGCCTAGTAAGTCAGTTAACAACCACAACCACCCGACGAGGTGGGCAGAGCGGTGCACATCGTCCTGGGGCCCTCACCATGCTAACAACCAAGCAGCTTGCTCCAAGCCGGCTCAGCCGAAAACTGCCACGCGACCCAACACTTCCGTTTCAATGCACATTCCACAAGAAACAAGCCGCGCTGGAGCCCAGGCGAGGGGCAAAGCAGGCTCCGACCCCAGAAATGAGGTCACCCCAGCTGTGACAGCTGCTGTCCTCCAGAAGAGAGAGCGGCGCTTACAAAATCACGTGGGAGGGCGAGAGCACCACTTAGCCGACACCAGGAGGGTGCCAGGATAGGAAGCCGGGGTTCTGGACCTGCAAGAGCTGGCCACGCAGGGGAACTGAGGTGTGGCCAGTTGTAATAAGAGTGACCAGAGCACGTGCCAGCCGAGAGATGTAACAGACGCAGAGTGTAGCGAGGGAGGAGCACCCCGTGGCTCTAGGGCACAGGATGGGCAGGGGCTGGGGGGCAGGGTTTCCACAGGTGGTGGCAAGGCACGGACAGTCCCGGGCAGAGCAGGAAGATAGTCAGAAATGAAGCTCAGGGGCTTTTAAAAAAAATTTTCTTGCCTTGGTTCTTCTTAAAAATAAAATTCTTTGGTGTATTGTAATTGTACATTTGGTGAAGTTCACTCAGGAGCCTTTTAAAGAGAGCTGAGTAGAAAGAGGAAGGAGTATGGGTAGAAATGGCAGCTGGCGGGGTCGTGAAGAATGGCAAGAGGCCAAGAACAGAGAGAAGGCCAGCCCCTTGCCCAGGTCGACCAGTTGGCCCACACTCACCCATCAGCGAAATGAGGTCCGTCATGGCCTCATGCACTGAGCCGCCGTACACCCCCGAGTGGAGGTCCTTGTCACTGCATTCCACCTGGATGAAAACAAAGGCCACTTTATGTGGCTGCTTAGCGGGAGCTTACTTTTTATCATGTGATAGTACACGGAACAAAGGACTTTTATAAGCCCTGACAATTTTCCAAACTAAAATTCATTCACTCCAGGAGTAAAGCAAGATGCTTCCCCAAATCAGAAAATGAGATGAGAACAAATAATCCTGGATATGCGAACCATAGGCCCCAGGAATGCTAACTATGTGGTCAAGGGTGAGTGGGAATGCAGGCCACTTCGGAATGCTAAGTAGAAGTGTAAATGGGAATGCCGGCCACAGGCGCACTGGGAATGCTGGCCACTGGCTACAGTAAGCTGCAGGGCAACTTCTCCTGCACTCAGAGCCTTTCCTAGAGGAAGGACAGGGCCTGGCCTTTCACAAAGACCTTGCGTCTATCTCCTAAGAGGGAGAGACCCGGTGTGAATCATGACCAACGTGGACCAGCAGCCTGATGACCTGGGGTGGCTCCACCCCACCACTGCTGGGTCTTGTAATTGGGGAGGGCCAGGCCCCCCACCTGTAAAGGCTCATCACAGCACTAGCTCACTTATCACACGGAATGGGTGCTGAGCCAGGGTGAGCGCTCAGCACAGTAGGCCTTGATTTCTGTCCTGTTGAGGTGATAAAAGGCCTCTAAGTAGACAGGGTCTACTTGAATCACCACAGAGCCTGTGCAGTGGGGAGGCACCCCTATTTGGCAACCAGGGAGTGGCAGAGTCCCACGGGGCCCCGGCCACCTCCCATTACATTTAGCCTTGGCTTCTCTCTTTAGCTAGTGTGGAGAATTTGGTCCCCTAAAGATGACTCAGCTAAAGAATGAGGACTTCCATTTTAAAGAATGAGCATTTTAACTTAAAAGGAGGGGTTCTCACCAGGCACAGTGGCACACACCTGTAATCTCAATACCTAGGAGGCTGAGATGGGAGGATCGCAGATTCCAGGCCAGTCTCAGCTACTTAGTGAGACCTTTAAAAACTTAGCAAGACCCTTGTAAAGATAAAAGAAAAGCTGGGCGTGGTGGCACACGCTTGTAATCACAGCCTGTGGGAGGCTGAGACAGGAGGATCATGGTTCGTGAACAGCCTCAGCTACTTAGGCCCTTTGCAACGCAGTGAGACCCTGTTTCAAAACAAAAAGAATAAAAAATAGGGCTGGGGATGTAGCTTGGAGGCCCTGAGTTTCATCGCCAGTACTGCAAAAACAAAACAAAACAAAAGATAAAAATAAAAATAAGAACTGAGGTGTAGCTTGGAGGTAGAAAGCCTCTGGGTTCAATCCCCAGTAACAAAAGGATTTCTCAAATGCTTTGTATATGACTCAGCCTTCTTAGATGGACTAGATTTAATCTCTTCAATCATCCCAAGGCAATATTACAAGTAATTCTGTCCCAGCTGGACATTGGACATTGACTGCTAAGCCTCAGACAGTCAGCTGGGCGTGGATTACTTGGGCACTGCCTGGCCATGCCTGGGGTGCAGCGATGGCCGACGGAACCTAAGAGGTGGGCCCTGGGCAAGCTCTGTGCTTCTCTTTTGTGCATGGCCAACTCCTTGATACGCACCTGCTTTAGAGTAAAGATGCCAGGGAGGCATAAGGGTTAGTGAGAAGCCCCGAGAGCCCAGGCCATACCTCAATGAAGAAGTAGCAGATGCCCCTGAGGCCGTACGTGAGGCACGGCTTCTTCTTGCCCAGCCAGTAGTTGTCAGAGATGCACACGTAGTCCACATCTTTAAAGAACTTGTCTTTCTGGGCGAAAATCAGCTCGTCCAGGCCTTCGGAGCCAGACTCCTCCATGCCTTCGAGGCAGAACCGCACGTTGACAGGAATTTCCTGTTGGAGGAAGACAGCAGGAGGGGGCTCAGCATCCCCACCTTCCTTCCAGAAGCAACAGGCAGAAAACTACTGTACCGGTATTTATTGGAAAATTGCTTCAGTATTCATTTCTGAAATGTAAAAAGCAGTCAGAGCCTGGGCGCTGTGCGGCACTCGGGCAGGGAGGGGCGGCGGCTGTTACGTTGCTGACCTCTCTCACGCTCCACCCCTTGTTCCAAAGACTAGCCTACAGTAAGAATGTAAGGAAATTCAGGCCGAAGCCCTAGAGAAAATCGAAGCCTTTAGCCCTAAAAAATATGTAGAGGCAAACAGTGCCTCTGTTTCCCTTCTCTCCTCTGTGACCCGACCTGGGTTTAGGACGCTGCTCTTTCTTCTCTATTTCCTACTGATTTTGTAATAAAGACTTAACTGAAGCTGCACCAAACTACTAGTTTTAATTTCCCTCTCCAACAAATTCTAGTTGAACAGAGGAAAAAGAGCCCAGAGCACCAGGACAGCTAAACAACTACCGATGCATCTGAGATTGCGAATCTCCAACATCACCAGGACAGCTAGACAACTACCGATGCATTGGAGATTGCGAATCTCCAACATCATCCAGCCTGTTACATGCAGGCAAGCAGCCGCATTTGTGAGCCCAGTCAACAACTGGAAACTGGAGCCGGGCGTGTGGCGCACACTTGTCATCCCAGCATCTGAGAGGCCGAGATAGGAGGACCGTGGTTTGCAGACAGCCTCAGCTACTTAGTGAGGTCCTTTGCAACTCAGTGAGACCAGGCTGGGGGTGCAGCTCGGAGGTAGAATGCCCCTGGGTTCCATGCCCAGTACCGTAAAAAAAATAAACCTAAAAATTCATCTTTAGGGCTGGAGATGTAGCTTAGTGGTAGAGCGCTTGTTTAGCATGTATGGGGTACTGGGTTGGATGCCCAGCCTGTAAAACACACACACACACACACACACACACACATACACACACACACACACACGCACACCTCTCTCTCTCCCTCTCTCTCTCTCTCTCCAAGTGTTGGGAAGAATCTTGCTGACTGGTCAGTACTATGACCTTTGAGCTTGTCTAAAACAATTGAGCTTTTAATGTTTGCTGAAGTTGAAAACAGGTATAATCTGAAACCCGAATCACCTGGACTGATCAAGATTAGGGATACCAGCCTTCTCGGCCCAGTGATTTCACAGTGTGTCACTCAGGGGACCAGGTGAACCCGTGGACTCTAGAGGGCGGGGCATACCTGGCCAGTCTTCTGATAGGCCTCCAGTGCATTCATCCAGCCGGCCACTGGCCCCTTATCATCCGTCGAACCTCTCCCATACAACTTGCCTAGAACAGCAATCAGCAAATGCAGTTATGATCTCGGGTGAGTATCTGCTAAGGTCTTAGCACAGGAACGACGTGGCCTCTTGGGTCAGGCTTTCTCTTGCCATCAGGAACCCTGGGTGTCCATCCAGCACCACGGCTAGAACCCACTATAACCCAGGAGGCAGTCACGTGGGCGCCTCTACATTACCACTTCCCTCTCTCAGCTGCTGCAGAGACTTCTAGTCCATTTCCAGGGAACCCCACGCTGGGGGCTTGTTAAAACCCACCTACCAAAAGTGGCTGGTAGCCATTGGGGCGGGAAGCCGGGCAGCAGGGAGGAAAGGCGTGCGGCGTTGTCACAAGCACCACAAGCCGCACTCACCCCGCTTTAGCACCTACTCTGTAAACAGCAAAACTTGGGTTTTTATTATTTATTTCCTTTAGTTCTCACTTTGAAAATGGCAGGACATGACACTACATTTTTTCCTTTTTTTGCGGTACTGTGGATGGAACCCAGGACCACTGTACCTCCAAGCTATACCCCAGCCCTATTTTTAGTCTTTTTATTTTTGAAACAGAGTCTCACTGAGTTGCTAAGGGCCTCGCTAAGTAGCTGAGGCTGTCTGTGAACCACGACCCTCAGGTCTCTGCCTCCCGAGTGCTGGGATGACAAGTGATGACAGTACTTTTAATCAGTGTCCTTGGTCCTGTAGTTCCCGCTCGGCCCCTGCTTCCAGGGCTGCTGATGAGAGCAGGGGCCTGGGCTGCGACCTGACTCAACAATGGGGGCAGGCAGGGCTGGAGTGCAGCTCAGTGGTCAGTTATCACCGAGCACGTGCTGGCCCTGGCTTCCATCCTCAGCACCATGGGGGAGAAGGGGCAGCAGACTCAGAGGACCAGCCCAGAGCCCTTTCCTGTGATCTGGGGTAGAGCCTCACAGGAGGCAGGCGGTGGAAGGCGCAGTCTGCGCAGCCTGTGGACCCGGCTCAGGGCTCGCCCACTCTCACACTGGCCCTCCCGCCTGTCCTGGCCCATCTACCTACTTCTGCCTCCTCAGAATGCCTGCAAGGTCTGGCAGCTCCAGCACGACCCACCCCGAAGTCTTACGACCAGCATTAGCTTGGGAAGTTCCTTTTATAAATAAGACCCAACTTTTCCAACAGCTCACGCAGAAACTCTCCTAAAAAGGATCCTTGCTCCTGTGACTGCGCAACTCAGAGGTGCGCAGGTTCTCTGTGGTCACAGGGGCCTTGCTAGCCCATGGTGGCTGTGGGCATCGGCCGTGGTGCTCGGAGGGGCCGGGCAGTGGCCGCGGGCTGGGGACCTGTGCCGGCTCCACGCCGCTGGCCGCAGGCGAGTGGGAAGGACTCGTCTGGAGAGCCGCCTCCTCCAGCAGGTGGCATGTGAAGGCCTCGGAGGGGGCCAGCCACGTGAACAAGTGCTGGGGAGACCTCAGTGTGGGAGCGGCAGCGGCCCAGGGCACGGGGCAAGAAAGACGCCATTTCTGGAGCAGGTGGTGGGAAGATGGGGCATTCATGACTCGTGAGCCAAGATGAGGAATCCTGCTCTAGGCAGCTCAAGCTCACCTGTGAGGGAAACGCCCTGCGCACTCGGAGGAGTCCACAAGTAGCTATGACGAGGATGAGGGGGTGGGATGAAGCTTCAGGAAGAATGCTGCCCTCAGTATGAGGACTGTCAGACACAATGCACACCAAGCCCGGGCAGGTCTGAAGACAGACTTGGCATCCAGTTAGAAGGGAGGGTCTGCAGCTGCCCCCGAGGGCCCTGGCACAGACGCAGGGGCTTCCTCACCTGGTCTGCAGTGCGTGAGAGCCAGGCGTGGTGGTGGCGCACGCCTGTGATCCCAGTATCTGGGAGGCTGAGACAGGAGGCTTGCAGGTTTGTAGCCAGCCTCAGCAAGCATGTACGTAGACTCGTTTCCAAAATAAATAAATAAATAAATAATAAATAAATGAATGAATAAATAAATAAAATAGGGCCAGGAGTGTAGCTTGGAGGCCGAATGCCCCTGAATTCAATCCCCAGCACCACACATACACACACAAAAGAAAGAAGACCATGTAATGTGAGAAATGCAAGCGGAGGACTTCATGCCACGAGGGGACGGGAGAGGACAGCCCCCAGTGGATTCTTCACCGGGTCTAACGGGCTTGTTCCTGCTAGGAGTGGGAGCCCTCTGGGAACAGGGCTGGTCTCGCCCTCTCTGGGAGGCAGCGGTCCAGGAAAGAATGCTGGCTTCTAGCATCTCAGGGAGGGCACGAGACGTGGCGAATGCCTCCAGCGCCCCAGAGCAGCTCTAAGTCGGGGTGGGGACTAGGTTACGGGGTTTAGAGGCCCACGCAGCTGGAGAGCCCCAGGAGGAGAGCGCAGAGGACCCGAGCCCAGACGAGGTGTGCTTCCCGGGGAAGGGAAAGCCTTCTGGGCTTTCAGTGAGGAGGCAAACGTGAGAAATTCCCAAGCCCGATCTCTAGCTAAAGTTCAAAACCGTCTACACTAGACAGATCAAAGAACAAGAGACTACTGCTGATTTTTCCAAAGGTAAAATGGTAGAAATGTTTCTCCCAAGGTAAAAGGTCAGCGCTCTTCCTCTGGGAAGCCAAGAGCCCGGGGAGGCGCCGCCCGTCCCTCACCATCTCGCTCCACCAGGCTGAAGGGCTCGCTGTCCCAGCCATCCTCCAGCGCCGCGGGCTGCACGTCCAGATGCCCATAAATACACACGGTCTTCTTCTGAGGGTCGCAGCCCAGCTTGCCGAGCAGGATCGGGGGAAGTGGGATCTCAGAGCCATCAGGGAGCTGAGTCAGAGGGAGAGATCACAGGAAAGTTTATGGATACATCAGAACTTACAGCAGGTATTATTCAAATACCCCTGGGTTTTCTTATCTGTTCTAGCCAATCAATCTCTGCTGTATAGGTTAAGATCATATTGTCTAATAGTCATTAATTGGCAAGAATTTACTTTCCTGTGATGCAGGTTGGGAAACTCTTAGTCTGATTTAAAAACAATTCATATAGCTGGGCGTGGTGGAGCACGCTTATAATCCCCCGCTTGGGAGGAAGAGACAGGAGGATTGTGCAGATTCAAAGGCAGCTTCACTGGCTTAAGAGTCCCTGTTTCCAAATAAAACATAAAATAGGTCTGGGAGTGTAGCCCGAGGTAGAAGGGTCCATCCCCAGTACCACCAAAACAAAACAAAACAAAACAAAAACCAATTCATATAACAAAATATTATGCAGGTGCATTCTGGGGTATAGCTTAGTTCATTCTTTTCTGAAATGATGGTTAAGAATAACTATGATCTTTTTTTCCAGTACTGGGGATGGAACCCAGGGCCATTCTACCTCTGAGCTACACCCCCAGCCCTTTTTTTAATTCTATATTTTTTTGAAACAGGGTCTCACTGAATTGCAAAGGGCCTAAATAGTAGCTGAAGCTGTCCTTGAACTGTAATCCTCCTGTCTCAGCCTCCCAAATGCTGGGATTACAATCATACGCCACCACACCCAGCTACAACTATGATCTTAAAAGAAGCATTTTTGAAAGTGTGTATGTAGACTACTATTATACACAGAATGGACAATAAACCAAGACATTTTTTTTTCCCCTTTTTGTGGTACTGGGAATGGAACCCAGGGGCATTTTACCTCTGAGCTACACACCCAGCCCCATTTTTTAATCTTTATTTTGAAACAGGGTCTCACTGAGTTACAAAGGACCTCTCTAAGTAGCTGAGGCTGTCCTAGAACTGTGATCCTCCTGTCTCAGCCTCCTGAATGCTGGAATGACAAGTGTGCACCCCCATGCCTGGCAAAACAAGACTTTTAAAGAAGTACAATTCCTATGAAGCAATACAAAATGAAGTAGTGATATCTGGCACTCCAGAGCTGTTTTCCCAAAGCCCTTGTCAATCAGTTAATTGTCCACCATCCTGCAGGAACGTAGGGTGGGACACAGGTCACAGAATTCTCTGCGTCAGGAGGAGACAGGTGGTGATGGGAAGGCATATCCGTGTTAGGTCCCAGCCCACCCTCCAGGGGTCAAGGGTCTCTACCTGCAACCTAGGCCTCACCCAGAGCTCAAGCATCGCCTCTATGTCCCTATGTTCTAACAGAAAAAACCATGATGGCTACTAAGGGTCAGGAACAGTGGCCACGACGAGGGAAGGTAGTGCACCCTGTTTCAGCTGTAGGAGGAGGGGACTGTTCCAACCGGCCCATCACGCCCATGGAATAGTCCAGCTACAAGAAACTGCCATTCACGAGAATATCTGTTAGTAAACCAAACACACAAACGGCGCTGCTGATGAAGCAAGACAGACGCTTTACAGTGAAGAGGTGAAAGGAGCAGCCCGGATCAGGGTGGCGCTGCTGAGGGGCTGAGGAGTGCCCAGCTCCCAATGCCAGGGCGCCCGGCGCTGAGTGCCACGCGCTCAGGGGTCTCGGCAGGAGGCCGGGGTCTGTAAGAATCAGGACTTGTCTTCTCAGTAAACGCGCCTTATAAAAACCCAAGTCAGCCGGGGTGTGGTGGCGCACGCTCGTAATCCCAGCCTGTGGGAGGCTGAGACAGGAGGATCGCGGACAGCCTCAGCTACTTAGTGAGGCCCTTTGCAACTCAGTGAGGCCCTGTTTCAAAAAATAAAGAATAAAAATAGGGCTGAGGGTGTGGCTTGGAGGTTCAATTCCCCAATATGGCCACAAAACAAAACAAAACAAAAACAAAAACAAACCAAGTTGCGCTGTAGTCCGACAGTGACCAGCGCGCACTGACCCGTGTCCCACTGAAGTGCACCTTCAGGGCTGTGGGTGCATGTGGCCCCTCTGCAGGCTGCCCACAGCCACCCGGGGCAGAGCTGTTCCTCACGCCCTCTGCCCTGGTCACACACGCACGGCACGTGACCTCTGCAGCCACAGCTAGCTCTCAGCTGGTCTGAGCAAGAGAATGGTTTTTAAATGACCACAGATTCTCTCTAAATAAATAATTCTCTCAAGCTGTTGGGCCCAGAGGCAAACTGGTTCTGAAATTCTCTATTCCCGAAGCTCCCAGTGTCGACTTCCCTCCAGAGCATCGAAACACTCCGGCCCCCGTTTCACTCGTTTCTGCCCTGGGCTGTGGTGGCTCCCAGCCCCCCGCACACCTGCCTGGGCCACCATGCCCGCCCTCTGGACAGGGAGCCCCGGGGCCAAAGCAACGCACAGGAGAGAAGGTGCGGCGTGCTGTGGCAGAGCTCCTACAGTGACGCAGTATTTCAATTCCTTGTTAAAAACAGGAGTTAGGCCGGGCGTGGTGGCGCACGCTTGTAATCCCAGTACGTGGGAGACTGACACAGTAGGACTGCGCTGGTTCGAAGCCAGCCTCAGCTACTTGGGAGGCTCTCAGCAATGTCGTGAGACCCTGTTTCCAAATGAAATATAAAATAGGTCTGGGAGGGTAGCCCAGAGGTAGAAAGCCCCTGGGTTCCACCCCCAGTACCACAAAACAAACAAACAAAATAAACAAACAGGTTGTTAGGTGATTCAAAATAGTGCAATTAGTCACTTTAATCTTTAGTAGAAGGCTCTTTCTCAAGGACTGCCCTGTGAAGTCTGATGAATAGAATAAGTCTACCTATTGTAGTGAGACAGCTCTTAAAAACTATTTACCCCACCTGTATTTGTTTATATATTGCAAAAACAGGTGGGAGGGGCAACTCAAGTATGCTTCTATAGGAAAACAGCACGAGGAGGTCGGCGTGCTGGTGCGTGCTTGCAATCCCAGTACTTGGGAGGCTAAGATGGGAGAATCGAAGGTTGAAGGCCAGCCTCAGCAACTTAGCAAGACCCTGTTTCCAAATAAAAAATAATAAGGGCAGAGAGCGTGGCTCAGAGGTAGAATGTCCCCAGGTGCGATACCCGGTACCAAAAAATATACAACAAACAATATTAGGAAACTGTTTACTCTTCCAAGAGCAGGAACAAAAATCACTGGGAGGCTGAACTCAATCTGAAGGCAACTACTGAATTGGTTGTTAGCAGAAAATCTGAAAAGAACAATAGTAGCCGGGCATGGTGGCGCACGCTTGTGATCCCCACACTTGGGAGGCTGAGACAGGAGGACCACACAGGTTCGAAGCCAGCCTCAGCTACTGAGTGAGGCTCCCAGCAACTTAGTGAGAACCTGTTTCCAAATAAAATATAAGAAAAAATAGGTCTGGGAGTTTAGCCTGGAGGGAGAAGGCCCCTGGGTTCCATCCTCAGTACCCCCCCCCCCCACACACACACACAATAGTGAACGAGGAGTCCGGAAAGCCTAGATTTCAATCCCGTCTTTGCTGTGAACCTACTGTGGGCTCCCGGTGGAACACTCAGCCCACTCAGCTGAGGTGAGCACCCTCAGCTAATGGCCACACCCCAAATTCTAGGACCGTAGTTTCAACTCAACACCGACATCAACAGACAAAAGAATGGAAGTAACCAGAAAACTGTCTAACCTTTGAAAATATATGGCACGAATTGTGCAGTTCGTGCAGGGATGAAGTAACTTATTTTTTTATTTTTTGGTACTAGGGATGGAACCCAGGTGCATTTACCTCAGAGCTACACCCCCAACCCCATTTTTTATTCTTTATTTTGAAACAGAGTCTCACTGAGCTGCAAAGGGCCCCACTAAGTAGCTGAGGCTGTCTGCGAACCATGATCTTCCTGTCTCAGCCTCCCAGTACTGGGATTACACACTTGCATCACCATGACTGGCTTGGGATGAAGTCATTTAAATGGTTGTTTATTTAAATTAAAAAGAAATGCCGGAAGCCAGGCGTGGTGGCCCACACTTGTAAGCCCCGCACTTGGGAGGTGGAGACAGCAGGTTCGAAGCAAGTGGCTTAAGAGACCCTGTTTCCAAATAAAAAATATATATAAAATAGGTCTGGGAGTATAGCCTGGAGGTAGAAGGGTTTCCAGGAACCCCAGTACTACCAAAAAAAAAAAAAAAAAAAAAAGAAAGAAAGAAAAAAAAGAGAAAAGAAGCCATCCTCATCTGTCAGAACCGTGCATTAAAATACAACAGATAGAGCCAGGTGTGGTGGCACACGCTTGTAAATCCCAGTGCTTGGGGGGCTAAGACAGGAGGATCTTGGTTGAGAACAGCCTCAGCTACTTAGTGAGGCCCTCTGCAACTCAATGAGACCCAGTTTCAAAATAAAGAATAAAAAAAATAGGGTTGGGGGTATAGCTTGGAGGTAGAATGCCCCTGAGTTCCAACCCCAGTACTGAAAAAAAAAAAAAAAAAAAAAAAAAAAAATTGCAACTGCTCCCCCTGCTGCCCCATAAAATCTCCCTTAGGAAGAAGAGCTCGGGACTCGGTGCTGTACGAATGGGGCACTTCACCATGTTTAAAGCTGCACAGATTGGCTGCAACTTCCTTTTTTGAAAACTTACTCGTTTCTGGGACAGGAACTTCAGCTATGCAAAACCATTCTGTTCACTTACTCCAGCAAAACCGTGGTCAGTTCTCCTTTCTAGAGGAAAGTGCTGACACCCTAAGCCCTTTGCCCCAGTCCGGTGGAGGCCCCTACACGGCGGCCACGCTACATGGCCGGGACCCAAATGAGGCCCTTTCCTGCCTCGGAAGCACGGGTCCTCCATGAACCTGCGCAGTGCCACGGGTGCCCGGGCGGAGCCTGGTTTGTGCTTCTGCCAGGCAAGGAATGGCAGGCGTACCTTTTGCTTCCCGATATCCACCAGTTCCACGGAGCCACCCAGCTGCTGGATATCTGCGGCGGCAACCTCCATCATCCTTCTGATCTCACCTCTCTTCTCCGGCCAGGCGGAGACGCTCTGGATGGACACCCATTTCGCAAGTTTCTGTTTGTGGAGAGAAAGGGAAAGGAGATTGTGAAAAGTTTCTCTTCCAGGGAAAGCATCCCTGGAAGATGTCGGTTTCTAGCACACCAAGCCTGGCTACTGGGACCACTCCACTCCGACCACGCGGACTAGGTGCAGAGAACAGACCTATCACTCTGTGTGTGTGTGTGTGTGTGTGTGTGTGTGTGTGTGTGTGTCCATGCACACTGAAGATCGAACCCTGGGACATTCTCTCTCTGAGCTACACCCCAGCCCTATTTTATTTTGAAACAGGGCCTCCCTAAGTTGCTGAGGCTGGCAGCAAACCTGTGGTCCTCCCATCTCAGCCTCCCAGGTAGGAATTACAGGCATGCGCCACCACGGCCCGCTACACCTATCACTTGTATTTTTTGCTCAGAGTTTAAAAACTGTTTCTACCGACCCTGTACCATCTGTGCCACAAGCAGAAAAGCAGAATGTGAGAATGTGTGAAGGTAAAATGTGCTGAGTTCCTTAAATAAGTTTCTTTCTGAATCTAACAAAATAGAAAGATATAGAAAGTACACAGTACTGTCCCAGTGGAAATTAGCTTGTCTATCATCCTGACAATAGCCAAGTTTTCTAAAGTATAATTTTTAGAATGAAGATTCTAAAGATTTTGCTTGACATGTGTCTATCAAGAATAACTTTCATAAGTATGATTCTCTAAGTTAACATCAAGAAACATTAATGTATAACATCAATTAGTCACTTAAAACATGTTAAACATAAACTAGGCTGGACATGGCGGTGCATGCTTATAATCTCAGCCCTTGGGAGGATGAAATAGGAGGATCGTGGTTCACAGACAGCCTCAGCTTAGTGAGGCCCTTTACAACTCAGTGAGAACCTGTTTCACAATAAAGAATAAAAAATAGGGCTGGGGGTATAGCTCAGAGGTAGAATGCCCCTGGGTTCCATTCCTAATACTGAAAAAAAAAAAAAAACAATAACCCACAAACTAGTTGTTAATTTGTAACTATCACAACAAACCATGGATGGAGATTAAACAAAAATCTCAAAGTAGTTTTGTTACTTATAGAAACAGATACTAACATTTCCCGTCAAATGCCAAAGTGTTAATTTATACTCTAAGGAGAAAGCTATGTAACATTTTTAATACTTGCATAATTCACATTGGCTTCTGGAAAGTTTCTCTGACCCCACAGGATTAAACCAAATTTCACTATTTGCAAAGAAGAGCTAGCCCCTTACCTTAATATAGCGATCCTGGTTTTCATTAATATATTGAAACAGGGCAGTGAGGACCGACATCTTTCGAGCAGTCCGCAGACCTTGAAGGTTCTAGGGAGGAAAGCACCCGGTCAGGACACTTGCAGGGAGAGACTGAGGTGACCAGCTGGAAGACACTCCTTCAAATCTCTGATCAGAGCTGTGTGGGCCTCCACCCCTTTGCCAGCATTGCGACACTCCTCACGGGACTTCTCCAGGAAGTGCCTGGCTTGGGGGGGGGGGCGCTTGCAGGCAATCTCCAAAGGAGGTACTTCTCAGTAAAAGTGATTGCCAGCGCTTAAAAAAAAAATCACATGTATGTGTGTATATATGTGTGTGTATGGGACTAGGGATTGGACCAAAGAGCACTTTACCACTGACCTAGACATCCAGCCCTTTTTTATTTTTTATCTTGATCAAGACAGGGTGTGGCCTTGAGCTTTCCCTTCTCTCCCAAGTACTGGGATTACAGGTGAGTGCCACCATGCTGGACTTAAATTATACATTTATTTATTTATTTATTTATTTATTTATTTATTTATTGTGGGTCTGAGGATGGAACCCAGAGCCATTTGACCTCCGAGCTACACCCCCTGCCCTATCTTTTATTCTTTATTTTGAAACAGGGTCTCACTGAGTTGCGGAGGGCTTAATTAGCTGAGGCTGTCGAAACCGCGATCCTCTGGTCTCAGCCTTCGGAGTGCTGGTTATTATAAACTTGCACCACCACGCCCGGCTTAAATTGTACTTTTAAAGCATACAAAGAACTTTCACTCTCTATCACCACAGAGGAAATGGTCACTTCAAGAATCTTAGCAAAATGTCAGATCCTGCTTCTGCAGCCGCAAACCCACAACACAGCCAAGAGGATCCCAGGAAAGCCAGGTGAGTTGTTTAGGAAGGCTCCTGATCTTGGAGAAACTGCCTGGAGGGCTGTGGCGTGTCCTGGCTTCACAAGGTCTAAGATGGAGAAACTTCCCCACTGCACAGGGGACAGCTGGATAAGGATATCCTACTGCTCCAGATAACTAGAAAGGATTCGGAATATTTTCACTGTAATGATCCATGTGTGAAGAGATGTTTACCTTGACTTGGACATTACACATTGCACACATGTATAGAAACATCACACATTCCATGTGATGTTTATTATGTTTTCATATATCAGTAAAAATATAAATTTAAAAAGCTGCTGGCTGTTCCGGGGGCACATTTTTTAGCGCTGAGCTTCCATGCGTAGGACCCAACTCCGGCTTTGCCTTACAGATGCAGAGAAAGTAAACCAAGGGATTGCTTTTAAAAGTCAGAATGAAGCTGGGTGCGGTGGTGCACACCTGTAACCCGAGTACTTGGGAGGCTGAGACAGGAGGATTACAGGTTTGAGGCCAGCATCAGCAACTTGCAGAGTGCACACAAATGGTTCTTTCAGTTGAGAATCTGAGTCCACTCAAGGTATGTACTGAATAAACCCCTAACTCGTGATCCAAGTCTATATAAACCACTAACACAGGGGTGGGAATCTCCCATTTGCCCGTCCTAGAACTCCCATCATTCATCAAAGATACACGAACCTTCCTTTGGCCACCCCTCCCCGCCAACATTCAGGACGACACGGTTATCAGTAGCAGGTCCTGTGACAGGCTCTATCTCGTCTTCCACCGAGTGAGCCCTAGGAAGACGCCAGAATCCAGCTGTGGCCGCGGGTGCAGACCGACAGCCTCTGCGGGGCAGGGCCCAGGGTCTCAAGGGCTCTAGACCCAGGACCTCCTCTACCTTACGGAGGAGGAGATGGAATGCGTGGCCCCCACACCAGCAAGCCGGCCGGGGAAGTCTTCTCCCCCCGGGGCTCCGTCCCGCAGGCACCTCCAGCCTTAAACCCAGCCGAGGCTGGGGCCCTTTGGCCCCAGGGCGAGTCAGGAGGAAGGCAGAGTCCGCAGCAGGCCTCCCTGGGCGCCGGCGTGCGGACCTCGGCGGCACAGGTCGCCGCCACGCACCACGGGGCCCGGCGTGCGGCCGAGCCGGCCCACCCCCGGCCCGGGACGCTCGGCTGAGCCCCCGGGGCCAGGCCTCGGACCCGGAGGCCCCCACGAGCCCGGGCCGGCCAGCGCCTCGGGCGACTCAGGGCCTCCACGGCTCGCACCCGGCTGCGGCCCGGGGCGCGGCGCTCCCGCGGGGGCCAGGGCGACCCCCGCCACCGGCGGAGGCCCCCGCCCGGCCGGGTCCGCACCCCGATCGCCCACCCCAGAGGAAGGCCCCGCGGGAAGCCAGCTTACCCCCGCCGGTTCCGCACCACGTGTCCCGGCCCCGCCCCCAGCCGGGGCCCGCCCCGCCCCGCCCCCCACGGGGCCAGGAAGGCGGGCGTCGCCACGCCCCCAGCGACTGCCCCGCCTCACAGGCTAGCAGAGCTCCGCCCGCTGCCCCACTGACCAATCCCCGACCTGACTGGGAGAGCCCGTCACGCCCACCCACGCCTCACCCCGTCTGGTCGGCCGACATAGCCCCGCCTCTCCCGGCCGTCCAGCTCACCAATCCTGGCCTGGTCTTCTGGACGGGCATTGCCCCGCCCCGCCCCAGGAGCTCCCTGACTGGACAGGAGAGCTGACTCGCCACGCCCCTCGGGATGGGCGGGGCGGCCGAGCTGCGAGGAGCCGGTCCGGGACCGCGGGAAGGCAGGTGGCCCCGAGCTGGGCTTCCCGGCCGTCTCCCGGGGGCGGGGCCTGCTGCTTCACCGGGAGCCCGAGACTTCATGAAGTCTGAAACTAAGGCGCCCGGGTTTTGGAGATCCCGTGACGCGTACCATCGGGACGTGCGCTTCCTTGCAACCCCGGCCCAGCCGGATCCGAGGAGGGGCATCCTGTGGCCAAAGCGTCCATTTGAATGAACCTGATTGCAAAGTATTAGCAGCACTAATACCCGGCGTGGAAATACGTTACATTATTAGTGTTTAAGTCTCAGGATCCCAGGAATCCATGAAGAAAGTAGACCCCCTGCGATTTGAGCACCGCCGCGTCCCCCTGTGGCCTTCACAGTTCTGGGGTTGTTCCCTTTTCCGCCAACTTCTTTTTTAGAGTCTTCCCCAAATAATTTGGCAAAGCGGCACTCCTCCCACGTCCTTTGATGATCGCTCTTGGATTTAAAAAAGTAATTGCGAGGGATGTAATGTCTCATACTGTAAATACTCCGAAATAAAACTGCCCGCCCCGAAAGTTCACGACTTGCTTTCTCTTTGAATTTCTATTTCTGTTCTACGTCCCTCATATAACTTTACCAAATGTAACACTTTGTACTTGATAGTCTTTTATTGATGGCCCTATCATTTTTTTCCTCCAATAGAATATAAGATTTAAGTTACTATTTACTTTCCTATAACCCCAAATCTCTTACATATTAAAATTTTTCTTCTGGGGTAAATTCTCATTATTATATTTTGTATTGCTAGTAGTACGTGAACTATGAAACCCCAAGTCTTCTACATTTGGATAAGAAATTTTTAGATCATAACAGTAAACATTTATTGGAAATGCGTCCTTTAATCGTATCTACTGAGTTTTAAAAATTAGCTTATTCATAACCAAGATCACTGCTGGAATCAAGTAGGGGTTGGTGGAAAACACGGCAAAAAGAAGTGATTTCCAGTAGACTATGGCACGACTGTTCGGTTTATCAAAATTGACTGGGTACTTGGTAGGAGCAGATAAATAAGCATAGCACCAATTGCCAAACACAGCAAATGGGAAGCTCGGGCCCAACTAAAAATAAACACATCTTTATAATAATTAACCATTATGTGATAAAAGTTAATGAAAACTTTCCCCCTGTGAATCTGGATAAACCTTAAGAAAATAGAAAATTTATCCTGGATGTAGAGCCTTTTTGTCTGGAAATATGTTAATTGTCAAAAGGTAGAACTTTCTAAGTTCTGCCGCTTGAAAGGGTACAAAATATGTCTCATCAGTAAACATTCTCCAAAAAGAGAGTGTTAAGTCTGGAATCTCGACTTTGCTTGGGACGGTTGAAGCTAATGAGTTGCGAGCCCACCGTATTTAAACAATGGCTTTGTAGGTTTTGACCACTCATCCTCCTAACTAGGCCCGCTCTGAACAGGAAGACCTGCACAGGCCGGCTCTGACGCCTGGGCGTTCCCAGGCCCCCCACTTTGAGGGGAGAGCCCCCGTGGAATTGGAGCAGCTGGAAGCCAATGCCCTTAAAATTCTGAGCCCTTCTTAGACAGCCTCCTTCCCCCAGAAATCTCAGCGGGATGACCACCATTCTAGGGCAGGGTCGACCAGGAGAGGAGCGACTCTTTGAGCACGAGCGTGCGCCGCCCTGAATGTCCAGCAGGTGGCCCTGCGAGTCCATTTCTTCTTGGGCAAAGGGCGCAATTGCAGGTTGCTCTATAGCAATAAATGTGATCTTAGCCTGAGAAGCAAGATAAATATGTTTCTATTCTTCTCTGCTGAATTTGGAGAACAAGGGCATTAGGAGAGAAAGCAAGGAGAGAGGTGTGGAAGTGGGTGACCAGAGATTGGGCGCTTTGGAAAGAGGAATGATGGGAATTTATTCTGAGAAAGGGAATAGTCAAAGTCAAATTACAGACCTCCCTATTAATTTTGATCTATCCAAACAACTTTAGCTCAAGCACTCAATTGCTGAAATTTTCAATGCCCAGACAGAGTTCATCTCCAGATTCCTCTCAGTTCTGAGAAACTCACCTTAACTAAACACCCAGTCACCCCTCTGGAAAACAGAGAATTTTCCTGGGGAGAGAAACTTCCTCAAAGAATGTAATTATTCTCTGGAAATCTAGATGCACAGAAGCAGTAGTGAGTATTTGAGAGAGGGGCTACTAAGTAAGATGGCAGAAAGAAGAAAGCAGATTGGGCAGAGATTAGGAGGGCGGGCTGCAGATGGGCCCACACTTCACCAGCCTTCGAGGTCGTAATCCTGGTCCGCCCCGTGGCTGGTCTGTAGGAGTCTCTCTGGCTCTGCGCTCATTCCCAGGGTTGTCAGCCCATCTGGTAGTCAGCTCCAAGTGCTCGGACCTGCAGGACCCCGCTGGTTTATCCCACTGTCCCCTGGAAAACCAGCATGGTACACTTCGCAGATGTTGTGTTACAGATCCGTGCAATCAAGTGAGCATTACCTAAAGTGAGTCACCTGAGCTCTCTGGGTTTCCCAGTACATACAATTATGCTCACAATATACCAAAGTCTGTTACGTGTGCAATAGCGCTAAGTCTGAAAACTGCACAAACTTCATTTTTAAAAATACTTATTTTTAAAAATACTTATTTTAAAAATACTTATTTTTTAAAATACTTATTTATTAAAAATACTTATTAATCGGGCATGCTGGTGCACATTTTTAATCCCAGTACTCGAAAGGCTGAGACAGGAGGATCACGCAGGTCTGAAGCCAGCCTCAGCTACTTAGTGAGGCTCTCAGCAGCTTAGTAAGACCATTTCCAAATAAAATATAAAATATGTACCAGTATTGGGAAGGGCCTAGGAATGTTGCAGGGGATAGGTTGCGGGGGGGGGGGGGGGGGGAAGGTACGTGGTGTGTAGTAACCCCCCCCACCACCAGACACACAGAGACAAACAGAAAAACCGTGGATTCTTGTCCTAAGCTAAGAATAAGTATTCATCGCTTGGACAGCTGCTGCAGATTTAAAGAAGTTTATTAAAAAGATAGAAATATAGAGATAGTTACAGCCCTGTGCCGGAGCAAGGCACAAGGGGGCAATTCGAACGAAAATGCCAACAAACTCCAGTTTCCTGAATTTTTATCCTGTCTAAGTCCAGCAGGTCCCTTTGATTTTTGGAGATCATGTTACACCTTATCGCCAGCCCCGGCTCTGCTTCTGTTATCTCTCCAGCCGAATTTATGGCCTAAAGGGGGAGACATCTCTGTCTCCAAACACAGGCCCAGATTTATGGCCTGAGAGGGAGGCATCTCTGTCTCCAGACACAGGCTTTTACCTTTCGTCTTCTCCCCCAAAATGTGTTAAATTGTTCTTAGGAATGCAAGGACATGTTAGCTAACCCTGGCTTTCTTAGTAAAGAAGACATATTTCAAGATTGGACATCTTTCCCAGTATTGACACATTAATACATTTTTAAACTCTCTTCCCAATACCAGTACAAGGAAGATTTGAGAAAGCTATGATTATTAATATATTTCAAAAATTGGGTGAGGGACAAATCTGTGCAAGGACTTGTTTTCTGCCTAAAAGCAGGCAACTATTCCAATGTAAATTAAACTAGCTCAAAGTAATTAACAAGTCAATAGGAGAGGAGAACTAGGCCTTTCTCTATCTAAAGACAGATCTACATGATAATCTAGGGAGGATGGAGCAGGGTTTGACCTTGCCCTTCATGAAAGGAGACACCTTGCTACACCTGACTGGGGGAGGTACCTTACAGGGTAAGGGGAGGTACCTTACAGGGATGTTCACTACGTCAGAATTATGCAAACAAGATGGAGGTCATGGGTATAAAAAGTCTGGTCCACGTGCTGTATCTGGGGTGGTGGTGAGTTGGTCCGGTCCACCCTTCTGCCCCCCCATGCCATTTTTGGCATGGGGCTGCAACTATTTTCTGTATTTCTATCTTTTTAATAAACTTCTTTAAATTTTCAGCAAGTGTTCGAGCTATGAATACTTATCCTTAGCTCAGGACAAGAACCCGCGGTTTTTTTTTTTTTTTTTCCCTCCTGTTTTTGATCGTTTTGGGTTTTGTTGTGGTTTGAGAAAAAGTGTGTCCGGAACCTTAACAGGGGTTCCCGGGAACAGTTTCCCCCAAACCATACTCTCCCAATCCGTAACAAAATAGCTCTGGGAGTGTAGCTCAGAGGTAAAAAGCCCCTGGGTTCCATTCCCAGTACCACAGAAACAAAACAAAGCTTATCGTTAATAAAATGCTAACAATCCGCTGGGTGTATGGGGGAGGGGGCATGCCTGTGATCCTGGCTCCTCGGGAGGCCGAGGTAAGAGGATCGTGACTTTGAGGTCAGCCTGGAGAACTTAGTGAGACCCTGTCTCAAAATAAACAATGAAAGGGGATGCGGATGTAGCTCAGCCTGAGTTCAATTCCTAGCGCTGAGAAAGACAAGAAAAAGCTAATAATCATCTGAGCTACTGAGGGGAAATGGCGTCAACAGACGTGATAACAGGGCTCCCATTAGCCTTCAACAGGTCAAAACAAACAAAAAACACCGTCTGCAAAGAGAGAAGATGCATTAAAACGAGACGTAATGGACAGAAATCATGTTCCAAATAGAACGCGATTTCCCTGAGCTCTGCCGCCCCTGTGGTAGGCAGAATTCTAAGATGCCTGCTCCCCTTGAGCACCGCGAGCCTGGCCAAGTCAAGTGAGCGCTTCGGAAGAGCGCTGGCCTCGGTCACGAGGAGTCAGTCTCGCGCTGTCCCAGACGCGCGTCCACCTTGCTGACCCCGGGCCCCGCTCTAGGCAGGCCACGCGCAGGGAATGCGCGCCTGTGGGCCCAGGTCCTGCGAATTCCGCCAGTGCCTGGATGAGCTTGGAGGCATAGCCCTCCGCGGGCAAGCCGCAGCTGAGAGCGTGGCCGGGCCCACCACCTAAGCAGAGACAACTGACCTTCAGAAACAGGGAGGGGAGAGGCCCTGCTGTTTCGGGCTTCTAAGAGCGGTGATCTGGTACAGCACGAGAAGTGAATTCAACTCCGACCTGACCCGGGCTCTCCCTCTGAGCATCGGACACCGGCGGGCCTCACTGTTGAAATGACCCCACCGGGTCCCTGCCTCGGATGTCATATCTGCCCATCTAGACCCCTGCCCCTCCAGGGCTGCCAGTCGCCCCCAGACGAGATGAGAACTCCCTGGATCGCCTCATCTCAGGCCTCCGGAGCCCCACCATCCCCGCCTAAAATCCCAGGTAAGCCTTCCCGCAGCAGGAAAACAGCATTTTCTTAGTGCATTTTGCTTATCCTCTAGTTTTGGATGTATTCCATGCACGAATGGGATTCTGAACTTAATATCAGGAATTACTGAGTGCCTATGGGGATCATCAACTAACGTTAATCCACTTCATACTTCAAATGTCTTTTCTCATCAAAATAGCACCCAGGTAGCCCACTTGTTAAAATTCCAACAATAAACATGTCTTACTTTGAATATATTGAGTGCAGAATTTCCAATATTTGAAATTTCTTGCTCTATAATCGTCTACATGATTATCAGGCCAAGACATCTTGTAACTTACGGAGCCGTGTCTTTCAGATAATCGGGAACGTAGACTGCAGTCTTGTGTCAGTGCACATGTCAGCCTGCCTGGATGTGGTTTTTGTTGTTTTAGTATAACTTGGGTTGTATGACTAATCTAATTTCTGAGTTATGCTTCATGAGCTGATTAACTTGGAGAGCTGGGACTCATATCTTGTGTAGCTATTGCACTATGCAGGCAGTCAAAACCTTAAGGGCACAATTAATTACCATAGTTGTGTGTCTTCTAAAAGAGAGAAGTTTTCCCACCTGTGAGCCTTTCATCAGAAGGAATGCCAGGGGTCAAGGCCAGCCTTAACAACTTAGTGAGACGCTGTTTAAAAAAATAAAAATGTTTAAATAAAAATGTCTAGGGGTATAGTTCAGTGGTAGAATGCCCCTGTGCTCAATTACCAGTACCAAGAAAGAAAGAGGTTGTTCTTAATGAATTCATAAAATCTGCTGCAATATTCTCAAATGCAATGACATCTACCTTGAGTATGCCAAATATTTTGGAATTGTAAGAGCTTGAGAGAGGAACTGTCCGGATGCAGAAGCCTGCTATTTCCACTACTAGAGGGCCCAAGTGCAAGTGCTGTCTTTACCCTGAATTTCCTAGGCCATCCTGGGCAAATTATTGATTCCCTCTGAGCTGAAAAACGCAATGCAAGCCCCTCCCTCACAAGGGTGCTAATGTTTACAGCTTTTTACAAAATCCATAAAAACGTCTCAGAGGAGTCAGAGCACATCTTGCTGTGGCGAGGTTGACATTCGGAGTGGGCACTTCTGACTCTGGGTTTTATTTTGTCATGTCTGGCTTTCTGGATGGGGTGTCCTCTGTTTCTATGGTTATTTTTAGCCATGTATAAATATCTATATTTTACTAGAGGTAGAGTTTGGCTGCCATGTGTCTGAACAGGACTCCTTACCAGTTTCACGCTGGATTTTCTTTTTTTAACGTTTGACCTGCCTCCAACCCTACTGTGCTGAGGACCAAATCTACATGTTAGGCGAACGCTCCACCTAACACCCCAGCCCCTTTGCATTTGGCTTTTTCTTGATACATTATGGCATGGGGTCTTTACAACACCAACCTTTTGGAAAGAAATGTCCTGAAAAGCTCTGCTGTATCATGCCAACCCAGCAGTCTAAGAACACTGAACTCTGATCTCAAGTACCTGTTACCGATTGGGAGAATATGGTTGTGGGGAAACTGTTCCGGGGACCCCTGTTAGGGTCCCAAACCACAACAAAACCCAAAACAACCCAAAACAGAAAAAAAACACGGGTTCTTGTCCTGAGCTAAGGATAAATATACATAGCTTGGACAGTTGCTGAAGATTTAAAGAAGTTTATTAAAAAGATAGAAATATAGAAAATAGTTACATCCCCATGCCAGAATGGCATGGGGGGGATGGTCCGAGCCAATTCACCACCCCCAGATACAGCACGTGGACTGGAATTTTTATACCCATGGCCTCCATCTTGTTTACATAATTCAGACATAGTGAACGTCCCTGTAAGGTACCTCCCCCAGAAAGGTGTGACAAGGTGTCTCCTTTCAATGAAGGTCGACCCCTCCTCCTGTCCTAGCTAACTTATCTAATCATGTAGGTCTGTCTTTAGATAGAAAAAGGCCTAGTTCTCTTCTCCTATTGACTTGTTAATTACTTTGAGCTAGGTTAATTTACATTGGAATAGTTGCCTGCTTTTAGGCAGAAACCGAGTCCTTGCACAGATTTGCCCCTCACCCAATTTTTGAAATATATCAATAAATCATAGCTTTCTCAAATCTTCCTAGGCCATTCCCAATACTGGTACATTACTGACTTAGACCAGTGCTTGGCTGGATAAGAATTTGAATTGTGAAAGAACAAATGGATGCGTAGATAAGCCTTTTCTTTGATTCTTTTGTGTCTCAGATCTCCCTCTCAGACAGGTTTACAGCGATAGCTACCAGGGAGAAAGGCTGAAACGCTCCTCCCGGACATTTTTCGTGCCTTGGCCAGCAAAATTTCTTATAAGATTATAAATAGGAAACATAATTATATATGCATATACATGCATGTACCCATATATGTGGATGTGTGTTTATAATTAGGTTTGTACATAAATATGCGTGTACATATGTATACGTGTATGTATGTAGATTTTTATAAGCTGAGTGTTAAGTTGGGTCCTGCACTCATGTGACTTTGTGTCACATGACCTCTGCAGGGCAAGGGAGGGGCTGAAACCCCCGCGAGAATTGGGCGTTCCCACGAGTAAAACCCCCATCTCGCGAGATGCATGCCTTTAAAAGGAGAGCCCGCGTCCTCTAGCTTCGGACAGGCGCGCGGGCCCCACGGTGCCTCGCCCTGATCCCCGGGAGAGCCGTGCCATTAAAACTTTACATGCCACGTGTACCGGACCTCTCTCGTGTTTTTCACACTCCGCCGTACGCACATTATTTTTATTTTACTCGCATTTAATTTTTTATTTTACTTATCATTTGGTGCCGAACCGGGAGAACTCTTGGGTCCCTCCCCATTTTTTTCCTTTTTTTTTTTTTTTTTTTTTTCTGTTTTCTCTTTTTCTTTTTACTCTTTTTGAGCCCCGGACTCTCCGACCCGCCAGCAGCTCGACTGTGAGGTCCCACACCAGCGCTCCACTTGCAGGCGTTGCTCCCGCCACTGCTGCCCCGTGCCTGCCTGGACCTTAAACCATCTTTCCGGCCCTGCGCTCTCCGGGAGAGCCGGCGGCCTTCTTCCCGCCCCGGGCTCTGCTGAGAGCTCGCGGCCATCTTTTCGGCCCCGAGCTCTGCTGAGAGCCGGTGGCCATCTTTTCCCGCCCATGTGCTCTCTTCTGGAGCACCGGAGGCCATCTTCCACTGCCACCGCGGCCGCAGCCACCACCGCCGGGGCGTGTAGGCTCCGCCGGCCGCCAGGCTGCCAGTTCCACCCTCCCGGAGCCAGGCTCCTTGGGTGATGCTGGCACCTGTTCTACTTGCTGACCTCCTGCATGGGCCAGGACCTCTGCCTGCCGCTTGGACCTCCTAAAACCGCCGTTCCCGCCTGCCCACGCTGCCCACCGCTGGAATGGGAACGCGCCGCCCGCGGACTGCGCCACACCATGCGCCTATGTCTTCTCCGCGCCTGGCGTTGCTTAGACCCGCCTGCCGGGGCCGCCTGCCTCCTCCATCTAGGCGGCCACCACTCTGCTAAACAGCCCCCAGCCCGCCAAGTCCAGCCCGTGCTCCAGCTGGTTCCTCCACTCGGACTCGCGCCCTGGCGCCCTTCACCCTGTGCCTGCCCACCCCTGCTGCCTGGGCCTGGCCATTCCGGTAAGCAGCCACATGGAATTACTGGGGGGGGGTCGCCAGCTTTGGCCCACCATCTTGGACACGTGGAATCACTGGGGGGCTGCCATCTTGGCCCCACCATCTTTAACCCCTCCCACCTCATGGCCTCACTGGAGGCCTCGCCATCCTTAACCCCTCCCACCTCATGGCCTCACTGGAGGCCTCGCCATCCTTAACCCCTCCCACCTCATGGCCTCACTGGAGGCCTCGCCATCCTTAACCCCTCCCACCTCATGGCCTCACTGGAGGCCTCGCCATCTTTAACCCCTCCCACCTCATGGCCTCACTGGAGGCTTCGCCATCCTTAACCCCTCCCACCTCATGGCCTCACTGGAGGCCTCGCCATCCTTAACCCCTCCCACCTCATGGCCTCACTGGAGGCCTCGCCATCTTTAACCCCTCCCACCTCATGGCCTCACTGGAGGCCTCACAATCTTTAATCCCTCCCACTTTCCACTCCTAACCAATCCTAGGAGTCGGCGGCCATCTTTCCGGCCCGAGCCAGGCAGCTTGGCACTTGCTCTGCCTGCCAACCGCCTGCGCGGGCCAGGACCTCTGCCTGCCGCTTGGACCTCCTAAAGCACCATTCCAGCTTGGTTCTCCGGTCACCGCCGGGACCTCTGGCCGGTTTGCCCCACCCGCCCCGAGCCAGGCTCACTGGTGGTGCTCCTCGGGGCCCAGCCTCAGCGTCTGGCGCGTGCCTGGAAGCCATTTTGTCTCCACGCCGCCTGCCCGGCAAGCCACGCCGCCTGCGCGCCCCCACTGATCCCGCCAGCCGCCAGTGCCGTCCACACCAGCCACCGGCATCCACGCGCCCTGGCTCCACCACGCCCCCAGCAGCTTCTCAGCGCTTCTGTCACAGCCAGCGCTGGCCGACATCACTATACTCCGGTAAACTGCCTCCTTCCCTTGGTTAGCGGGTTCCGGACTTGGGTCTTCCGGTCCACTGGGACCTTAAAATCCAAGCGCTTGGTGACCCATTGTCCCATGGTCCACTGGGACCACGCTGCGGATGACCAGGTCATCCTCCGGTTTTGAGAAGGAATGAAGACGTTCTTCCCTATCTCTTAACCTCTGTTTCCGAACGATTGAGCAGGGAAATCGGGGACGCCCATTTCCTGTTCTTCGTTTCCGCCCGCGAACCAATTATGGGGAGTTGAACCTTTATACTAGCAGATGCCCTGAGAGCCTGTCTGCCTTGATACGAGTTGGGAAATAGGTTGCGGTGGCCCAGGAATAGTTAGGAACTTTTATAAGCGGTCTGGTATCCCTCCAAATGCTCTCCCTCATCAGCTTCCATTTATTTTCCTGCCAGCTGCCATTTTGTGATGGCGCATAGTCACTGCCTGGTGATGTCACAGTCACCATCTTGGCCTGCGCCAGACTGCAATTTTGCTGGGTGGCCCGCTCGGGCGCGCCCTAGGTGCTGCGTGAAACGACAGGCCGGGGCTGGGGCGACACTCTCTGTCTGCCCGTGCGGAGTCCGCGTTGCCATTCTTGCTGGACACCCGTCTCGGGACGTGCTCTTTGTGAGTATAGGTCCGTCGCAGCTGACAGAACCTTAACATAGCATCTAAGTTTTAATTCCAGAGAGAAACAGGCGGAAATGGAGCATACACTCCGACTTTGCCAAAAAGCAGATCCCTGGTAGCTGCCCTTCGGCTGGCGGTGGCGGCTCAGCCCCCTGGAGCGCCACCTACGTGTGGAGGACTGCAACAACAACTACCTCCAGGGGCCTGCCTCAAGTGGGGCAAAGCCACGCCTACCAATCAGACTGCTCGGCGTGTGGCCAGGAGGGCCACTGGAACAGTGCCCTTGGAAAAGGGTGAGCCCCAGGTGCCTCAACACAGGGGGAGCACCTTTCCAGACCAGGCCCCGCCGCTGGCCCTACTCAGCCTGGCTGAAGACTGATGGCTCCTGGATCCCTCAACCTCCATCCTCTTTGCCAGCTCAGGGTAGCTCTCCAGGTACTGAGTAAGCCAGTCTCCTTTTTGGTCGCCTGCTCAATCTCATGATTTGTTTTTTTCTTTAATAGCCCTTGCCTGTTCAAGCCTCCTCAAGCGCACATCACTAAGCTGTCCAGGGTAACCTCCAATTCGCACTGCAGCTATGCACCCACCTGCACCCCCTTCTGGGGGACTGAACTCCCGACTCCTCCCGGCCTGGGGCCCCTGACGACGCCCCTTGACAGCAGGAAGAAGCTAGAGGGTCCAATCGTCATCCATTATCCCTACCATCTAAAGGCCGGAATGTTAAGTTGGGTCCTGCACTCATGTGACTTTGTGTCACATGACCTCTGCAGGGCAAGGGAGGGGCTGAAACCCCCGCGAGAATTGGGCGTTCCCACGAGTAAAACCCCCATCTCGCGAGATGCATGCCTTTAAAAGGAGAGCCCGCGTCCTCTAGCTTCGGACAGGCGCGCGGGCCCCACGGTGCCTCGCCCTGATCCCCGGGAGAGCCGTGCCATTAAAACTTTACATGCCACGTGTACCGGACCTCTCTCGTGTTTTTCACACTCCGCCGTACTCACTTATTTTTATTTTACTCGCATTTAATTTTTTATTTTACTTATCACTGAGAAGGCTGGAGACTCCAGGTTATAGCTGCTGCCTCACAACCTGAGTTTAGAACACTGGCTACCTGCAGAAAATTCCTCATTTGCAGATTATGCATGCCCACGGGTATTCTAAAGTCCTTCAAGGTGAAAAAGTGCAATTTCTGCCCCGCCAAGGTTGCAAAACCATCTAAGGTGCTTGCTGTGGGTGCAGTCCTTGGTGGGGAGGAGGGAAGCCCTCACCCCAGCCCTGTCACGGGTTTTGCAGTACTGTGACTTGTTGACAGCCAGATGTGTGAAGGCTGTTAAAGCAGCCTCCAAAACCTTCTATGTTTTCAGGTGCTTGTAAATTCAATCTTTGGATTTTTGTCTGAAATGGAATTGTAGTAACCTCCCTTCAGATTCCTTACATTAATTAAATCTAGGGAGCTGGGCGTGGTGGCGTACTCTTGTAATCCCCCTGCTTGGGAGGATGAGACAGGAGGATAGTCCAGGTTTGAAGCCAGCCGTGCTGGCTTAAAAGACCCTGTTTCCAAATAAAAATATAAAATAGGTCTGGGAGTGTAGCCCGGAGGTAGAAGGGCTTCCAGGAACCCCAGTACCACCAAAAAAACCAAAATTAACTTTGGCAAAATTTCCAAAACGTAGTGTAATTCCCATTTGGTGTTTCTAAGTACAGCTTCACAAAGTCCTTATTCTTCCTATTTTAAAAAAGAAAAAGGTTAATCCAGGCATGGTGGCACATGCTTGTAATCCCAGCTCTTGGGAGGCTGAGACAGGAGGATCGGACAGGTTTGAAGCCAGCCTCAGCTACTTAGTGAGGCTCTCAGCAACTTAGTGAGACCCTGTTTCTAAATAAAATATAAAATAGGTCTGAGAGTATAGTGTAGGGGTAGAAAGCCCCTGAGTTGCATCCAGAGTACCCCCCAAAAAAAAATAGGGTGGGGGTATAGCTTGGAGGTAGATGCCCCTGGGTTCCACGTTCCACCCCCAGTATCACACACACATAAAAAGCAAAAGGTTAACTTCTTGTTCAAGAAAGAGAAAGGGTAGCTGGGCATGATGTCGCAGTAATCCCAGTATTTAGGAGGCTGAGACAGGAAAATCACAGGTTTGAGGATAGCCTCAGCAATGTAGAGAAACTCTTAGTAACCTAGTGAGACCTTGTTTTAAAACAAAAAAAATTTAAAAAGGGCTGTGGATACAGCTCAGAGGTAGAACATCTCTTGGTTCAATCCCTAGTACCATAAGAAAGAGGAGGAGGAAAAGGAGGAGGAGGAGAAGAAGGAATGGAAGGATGAGGAAAAGTGGGAGGAGGAAGAGGGGAAGGAGGAAGAAAAGGAAGAGGTGAAAAGAGGAGGAGGAGGAGGAGGAGGAGGAGGAGGAGGGTGGCACTTCATTTGTAGTTAAGGAAGTGTACCAGTATTGGGAATGGCCTAGGAAGATTTGAGAAAGCTCTGATTATTAATAGATATATTTAAAAAATAATTGTGTCAAAATGGCAGACCTGGAGATAGGAAGACTTGGTCTTGGCTTTGGTCAGGAAGCAAACAGCTGTTGAAACTTAGACTGACTTAGCTAAAAGTAATTAGCAAGTCCATAGGAGAGGGGAGCTAGGGCTTCCTCTTTCTAAAGACAGATCTACATCATAATCTAGCTGGGATGGGAGGAGGGGATGGACCTTTGTGAAAGACACCTTGGCGAAGGGAGGAACCTTACAGGGTAAGGGGAAGAACCTCGCAGGGACGTTTACTATGTCAGAATTACGTAAACGAGATAGAGGTCTTGGGTATAAAAGGTCTGGTTCACGTTTTATCTTTGGTGGTGGGGCATTCACTTGAACCACCCCCTCATGCCATTCTTGAATGGCATGGGGCTCTAACTATCTTCTGTATTTCTATCTTTTTAATAAACTTCTTTAAATCTTCAGCAACAGTCCAGGCTATTGTATACTTATCCTTAGCTCAGGACAAGAACCCGCGGTTTTTCTGTTTTGGGTTTTTTTTTGTGGTTTTATTGGGAAATTATTCCCAGGGGTCTAACAAAGATCCCTGGGGACAGTTTCCCCCAAACAGTAACCCTCACCCCCAAAAATGTAACAGGAAGTATCTGAATATGTGAAAATAGAATCCACATGACACTGTGCCCTTGCAGGAAAGGAGCCCTTAAGCAAGGCAGCTCAAAGTGCAGCATCCCTGGCTCTCCCAGCTTTAAGCAGGCATCATTTTGAAACAGGGTCTTACTTGTTACGGATTCGGAGAGTATGGTTGTGGGGAAACTGTTCCCCGGGAACCTCTGTGAGGATCCCGGACACACTTTCCCCCAACCCATAACAAAACCCAAACAACCAAAAACAGAAAAACCGCAGATTCTTGTCCTAAGCTAAGAATAAATATGCATAGCTTGGACAGTTGCTGAAGATTTAAAGAAGTTTATTAAAAAGATAGAAATACAGAAAATAGTTACAGCCTATGACAAAATGGCATGACGGGGGAGGGTAGCCCGGGCCGACTCACCACTCCCAAGATACAACATGTGGACCGGAATTTTTATACCCATGACCTCCATCTTGTTTATGTAATTTTGATGTGGTGAATATCCCTGTAAGGTACCTCCCCTTACCCTGTAAGGTACCTCCCCTAACAAGGTGTGGCAAGGTCTCTCCTTTCATTGAAGGTCAACCCTTCCTACCATCTTAGCTGGCTTATCATGTAGAAAGGCCTAGTTCTCCTCTCCTATTCACTTGTTAATTACTTTTAGCTATGTTAATTTACATTGAAATAGCTGCCTGCTTTTAGGCAGAAACCAAGCCCTTGCACAGATTTGCCCCTCACCCAATTTTTGAAATATATTAGTAATCATAGCTTTCTCAAATCTTCCTAGACCATTTCCAATAATGGTACATTACTAAGTTGAAGAGGGGCTCACTAAGTAGCTAAGGCTGTCTGAGAACGTCAATCCTCCTGTCTCAGCCTCCCAGTACTGGGATTACAAGTGTGTGCCACCATGTCTGGCTATTTGTATTTCTTTTTAAAAATTTATTAATAGCAGGGAGTGGTGGCACAAGCTTGTAATCCCTGCACTTGGGAGGCGGAGACAGGAGAATTGCTCAGGTCCCAAGGCAGCCTCACTGGCTTAAGAGACCCTGTTTCCAAATAAAAATATAAAATAGGTCTGGGAGTGTAGCTTGGAGAAGGGTTCCATCCCCAGTACCACCAAAAAAAAAAAAAAAAAAAAAAAAAAAAAAAATTAATAGCCGGTGTGGTGGCACACATTTGTAATCCCTGTATTGGGGAGGCTGAGACAGGAGGATCAGGGTTCATGGACAGCCTCAGCTACTTAGTAAGGCCCTTTGCAACTCATTGAGATCCTGTTAAAAAAAAAAAAAATAGGGATGGGAGTGGAGCTCGGAGGTAGAATGCCCTGGTCCATCCCCAGTACTGCAAAAACAAAAACAAAAACAAAGTAACTATGAATACCTTTATTGGTGCATTTTAATTATACATCACAGTGAGATTCAAAGTGGTACATACACACATGTACACAGTACCTGGTGCCCTTCCTCTCATCCTACCTGCTTCCCTCCGTCCTCCTTATACACAAGTTCCTGAGATGGGTGGTGAGTGATGCCCTTATACAGAGACGTTGCCTGATTTGAACTGGTTCCCTCGCGGGTCCTTTCCCCTCCCCCCACTCTCCTCCCACTACTCAACTGGTCTCTCCTCCTTTATCTGAAGTCCCTTTCGTTTTCTGTTTTCTCTGTAGCTTCCACAAATGAGAGAAAACAAATGACCTCTGACTTTCTAAGATGGGGTGCTGTGACTCAGCATAACATCCTCGGGTTCTGTCCATTTTCCCGTGGGTGAAATAATTTTGTTCTCCTGAATTTCTTTAATTGGCAGTTTGGAACTGTTTTCTTCGTATCCTTTTTATGGAAGAGAGGGAGGGAGGGAGAGAGCAAAGCACTATCCTGTTTCAGAATATAAATAGCTTTAAAACCCTTGATAAGCAAAGGGAAATTGAAACCATCCAACATTCCTGCAAATATCAGAAGTCCTGGCGATAGCAATCTATCTGAGGCCCAAGGAGTGGAGGAGACCAGGGCAGCCACGCCAGTCCGGCCCGAGCACTGTGCCCTGCGCGCTCCCCACACGCTGAGCTTTCCTTTCTTTTTTGAGCATAGCAAAATAACTAAACACAGAGAGAACTGTTGTCATGCGACTGAATTTTCTGTCAGTGTTTGTATATTCGGTACCATCAGTGCCCCAAGTAAAGTTTGCAAAAAAGAAAAATCATAATAAAAATAGTGATTGGCTCATACGTGTCATTTACGGTCTTCTGAGTAAAATAACATTATTGCTTCTGGACCCATTTGCTTTTAGGTCCCACTTTTTCTTTTAACTTGTAGAGACTTTTATTTCCTTGTCATTCTTCCCTAAATAATACAGTTCAACAACTATTTACGTAGTGTTAACACAGCATTAGGTACTATAAATAACCTAGACATAATTTAAAGTGTACAGGAAGATCTATATAGATTATATGCAAACACTGTGGCATCCTATTGAAGGGATTTGAGCATCCCAGATTTCGGTATCCACAGGGGTCCTGGACCAATCGCACAGGCACTGACGGATGATCTGAATGTAAGCCATGTGCTGGCACAGCTGACTGGGGGCTGCAGCTCTGTGCAGCTGCCTAGCAGTGAGATTGTAACACATCACCTATAGCTCACCTGGGAAAAGATCAAGACTCAAAATATAATTTCTACTAAGGCACAAAGCTCTCACACCATTGTAAAGTCAAAAAATTTATAACGATGGCCGGGCGTGGTGGCGCACGCTAGTAATCCCCGCGCTTGGGAGGCAGAGACAGGAGGATCGTGCAGGTTCGAAGCCAGGCGCATGCGCTGGCTTAAGAGACCCTGTTTCCAAATAAAAATACAAAATAGGTGTCTGGGAGTGGAGCCTGGAGGTAGAAGGGCTTCCAGGAACCCCAGTACCACCAAAAAAAAAAAAAAAATTATAACGAGGCATCTTAAGTCTATGCTGAGATAGAGACGATCATGGATGGACTAGGTCCCACTTTTATACTGGGAAGCAAGAGCCATGTCAAAAAATATAGTCATCATGTAAATTGAGTTTCTCCCCTCTCTCAGAACCATATAGTCAGTCGATTTTTTTTAAAGTAAGTCATTTGCATGTACTTTAGGCTCCTAGGGATGCCATAACGAATTACTACAGACTGGCTGGCTTACAAACATCAATGTATTGTCTGGGGGTTCTGGAGCCAGGAAGTCTGTCAAGGCCTGGGCAGGCCACAGCCCCTGAGGGCAGGAGGGGAGAATCCTTCCTCCTCCTGGTTTCTGGGAGGTCTGGCAGTCCTCGGCTTCTTGGCTCATGGCGATGTCACTTTGATCTCTGTCTGTCTGTCTGAACATGGCTTCTTCCATGCATGCATCTGTGCATCTCGTTTCCTTCTTAGAAGGATGCCAGTAGTTGAACTTAAAGCCCACTGTAGCTCAGTATGACTTCATTTAACCAATCAGATCTATGAAGACCCTATTTGAAATAAGGCCTCATTCTGAGGTTCCAGATGCACATAAACTTGTGAGGAATACGACCCAGAACAGTGCATATATCCTAACATCACCTTGCACATGGGATCAGAAAGTACATTCCCTGCTCCTACTCCCAAAGAAGCTCTGTTTGACCTGATCCTCCAATGGCTCCCAGGTCTTGCTCCACTAAGATGGTAAACAAACACCCTTGCCAACATATCCACAGGTGATGGAGACTGGCACATGCACGCCTTGGTGGTGGTGGTGGTGGTGGTGGGGAGTTGGTCATATCTCAGCAGCCAATGTGTGAAGGAGTAGTGGAAAGCTGAAATGAATAAACTCGGATGTCCACCTGGGGGCGACTGGTCCACGTGCAGCTGGATTCTGCTTGGGGATGGGTTCTGATTTTGCTTTGCTCACATTAAAGGAAAATGTTCGGTCTTTCTCATTTCACCTTTCCTTCTTTTGTTAATAACTATATTGTTTTATGTCTGTGACATGTTATATGTGGCTATCCCTGTGGTCTTGGGGTTAACAATGCAATAGATCTGAGTATTCTTTTTTTTTTTTTTTTTTTTTTTGGTGGTGGTACTGGGGCTCCTGGAAGCCCTTCTACCTCCGGGCTACACTCCCAGACCTATTTTATTTTTGGAAACAGGGTCTCTTAAGCCAGTGCGGCTGGCTTTGAACCTGTGCGATCCTCCTGTCTCCACCTCCCAAGCACAGGGATTCTGATGTCCTAGCACTCTGGGTAGACCAGCGAGGCAGGACTTGAAAAGGAGGTGTCCAAAGTAGGTCCTCCCAGGTTCAGCCCTTCACCCCCAGCCTACAAACAAAGCTAAGACCATTTAGAGAGATTTCTTAGGCCACCTGAGCTATTATAACAAAAATACCACAAGCTGGGCGAACCGTGAACAACACAATTTATCGCTGGAAGTGAGTTTAAAGTCCAAGATGTTAGGTGTTGGCAGATTCGGTGTTTAAAAGGACCCACTCTGTGGTGTGTAGATGGTGCCTTCCTCATTCACCTCCACACACAGTAGAAGGGGCACACAGGCAAGAGGAAGCCAAGGGTGGATCGTGCAGAACGTAGCCAGGCTTTAGCTTGACGCATGCGCCTGGAGATCCACGAGAGGCGTGGGGCAAGGAACCTGCTCTTGAGGGACACCTCGACTGCACAGGTCAAGGGTGGGAACTGAGGAATAGTGAGGCCAGTGCAGGTGCAAATGTGGACAGATCTCAGGTTAGTGGGGCTGATAAATGACCGAATCCTGAATGTACGCTGGAGTGAAGCCAACAGAATCTGGTGATGGGTTGGTTTGTGGTCAGAGAGAGAAGTCAAGTAAGATGCCAAAGACTTTATTCTGAGCCTTGGCAAGAAGGAAGTTGTTAACTGAGCTTGGGAGGAATCAGAGGGAATCAGGGACTGTTAGGACCTCAGTGCCAACCAGGTTGGCTTTGAGATGCTTATTAATTACCCTGTTTGAAACAGGCTGAACAGACCTGGAGCTCAGGCCACAGATGGTAGCCAGAGATACATATTTGCTAAGTCATCGGCACACGGAGGTAGTTAAAGGCAGGAGATTAATGCCATCACCAGGGAGTGGGTGTAAGCAGAGAAGGGAAGTCCAAGGACTGAGCTCTGGCAGGGCGACACTCAGAGGTTGAGGAAATGGGAGTCAACCAGGGAGTGGGGGGGAGCGGACAGGAAGGGAACCCACTTGACGACAAAGGGAAAAGCCCTTCCCGGAGAGAGTGATCAAATGTGCTGCTCAGGCAAATGAGATGTGGACCAAGAGAGGACCACGGACACAGCATCGGTGGCTTTGACTAAAGAGGGGCCGTCGAGCACTGGAGTGTGAGCAGAATCGGAGTGGGGTGTGCTCTAGAACAACATTGAGAGTATAGATGACTGTCTTGGGGATTCTGCTAGGCATGGAAGGAGAACGATTGACTGGGCAGAAGATGCAGGTGGAGAGGTTTTTTTTTTTAAAAGAAAAGAAGGGAGAAATAAGAGTTTGTTTGTATTTGGATGGGACTGGGAGCGGTCCACTAAGGGGAGGAATTGGCAATGTAGAAAAGAGCAAGTAAATTTCTGAAACAAGTATTTCTGGAGAATCAGAGTAAAGCCCGCTAAAACAGACTCCTCCACAAGACAATGAGAACATTGGCTAAATAAATAAAAAGTTATCCTTGGCTTTTTTAGAATGGAATTTAACCAAAGGTTGCAACAATTCTAGAAAATTTATTCAAGAAAAACGACTGTGTATCAGCATGAAGAGTGGGCTTTGTGGTGTATTAACTTGATTTATTCCCATATTCCTTTCCCCAGCCTTGAAACCTGCTCATTCTGGCAGCCACCGAAAGGGGCAAAAACACATGTCCCATCCTCAGAGAACCATCGCTGCTGGACCTGCTGAGATATCCCTGGAAATGCTACAGAAGTTCTCTGGAATAACTGACCCAACATCAATTAGGGTAGAAAAGAGGAAGATTTTTAAACCGGCAGGAATGGAGTTGGGATAGCTCCTGAAAAGGTCTGGCCCCAAGCTCCATGTAACGTCTCATTTTACAGAACAAAGGGCAGAAGTAGGCAGGTAGGCTTATAGAAGTTGAAACGTGGCAGTCAGTGGTTGAAGGAAGTTCCTGAACAAGTTTCAACGTATGTGACTTACGACCTATGTGACTTACGACCTACTCTTCAGGCGGTTGCTTGGACACATAGGCTTCCATTTTAGTAACTTCTACCACACTTCATTTTATCTATCAGGTTCAACTCATCTTTGTTTGACCTGACTCGAGGGCTTTCTCTCCGTGACTCACTTTGTCACTGGGGTGTTGTGAAAAAACTGGTTAATCTTGCATCTACCTGAGGTTGGCCCTAGCAAGAGACTGAACAAAAAATTTTTTAAAGAAACAAAAAAGAGCGAATAAGATAACAAGAGGAGACAATATGAAAAGCTCCGACATATTTCTGGGAATTGAGAAGACCACATACAAACAGGAGGCTGTGTGCATGCATACCCAGGAAAGACCTGAAAAGGCTCTAAGCTCTCATCTTGGGCTACTTTTGAGTCTCTCCCCAAGCAACAAGGGAAGATTAGGTGAGTAGCAAATTGGCCGAGTAGCAAAGTAGACCACAGGACCCAGCAGTGATTACGCACAAGTGAGAATACAGACTGCATGGACTTAGCCCATGAAGTTCATTAAGCGAACAGCAACAATGACCAGACACAACAATGAGGCTTAAGAAAGAAAAACAAATGCAGTTTCCAGGTTTGCCAAATTATATTATTGAAAGTGTCTAACTTGCAGCAACAGAAAAGTGCAAATCATGTAAAGAAATAGGAAAGTATGGTGCGTACATAGAGAGAAAGCAGCAGCCAGCAGAAATGTCTGAGGAAGCCCAGATGTTGAATTTATTAGACAAAGACTATAAATCAGCTGCTATAAATACATTCAAAGAACTCAAGGGAACCATGTCTATAGAATTATGGAAAGTGTAAGAATATCTCCCCGAATAGAGAATATTGATAAAAATATAAATTATATAAAAGAACCAAATGGGAAGTTGAAATGAAGAGTAAATGAAATTAAAATTTCCCTACGGAACTCAGCAGTGGATTTGATCTGGGAGAAGTATCAGGGAACTTGAATATAGGTCACTGAGATTATCCAGTCTCAGTAATGGACAGAAGCAAATAAGATTAAGAAAATAAAAAAGATCCTCTGAGGTCCAGAGGACACCCCCAAATATAATATAATGGGAGGGTCAGAGGAGAGGAGAGGAAGAGCAAAGTAATGTTTGAAGAAATAACGAGCAGACACTTCTCAAATCTGATGAAGATATTAAATGTACCCATCCAAGAAGCTCAACACACTCGAGCTGGATGAACTCAGAGACTCACAACTAGACACATCATGGTTGAATTGTTGAAAGACAGAGAGTCAACTTTGAAGTAAAGACAGAAACAACTTGTCAGGCACAATCCATCCTCAGTAAAATTGGTAGCCAATGTCTTTTCAGAAACCACGAAGGGCAGCAGGCACTGGGGTGGCATATTTAAAATTCTGGAAGAAAAATGCTATAGACCAAGAACTGTAAGGACATACTTAGATAAATAACAAGGATTTTTATAAATAGCAGACGTTCCCTAGAAAAAGGGCTGAAGGGAGTCTTTCAGACTGAAATGAGGAGACCCTAGACAGTCACACAAAGACGCATGAAAAAATGGAGAACAATGGTAATAATGCCTAAAAATGTAAACATAAGTGCTATTAGCATCGCACTTTTGGTTTACAACTCCTCTTTTTTCCTTTACAATTTAAAACACAAATGTATAAAATGACAATTATAAAGCTGTGATAATGAGAATATAATGTATAAAGGTATAATCGGTAAGATGCTAATAGTACAAAGGGGGAGGAGAGAAAGAGCTATATTAAAGTTTTAAAAATATGCAATTGAGCTTAGGTTAGCATTAATATAAATACAGATGTTATAAAATACTGTCATCCCAAGGACACCCGCTAATAATAACTTAAAAATCCCCCCATTATACCTGACATACCTGCACACACATATGAGATGAGAGAGAAATGACAAGAAAATTAAAATGATGCACTAAAAATTATCTACTTAACACAAAAGAAGAAACAAAGAAGCCTTAATACTTACAGAAAATAAGTGGTAAAAGAGAAGATGTAAAAACTACCTTATCAGTAATTATATTAAATAAAAACCTACTAACTATTCTGACAAAAAGAAGAGATTGTTAGAATGGGTAAATAAACAGGACTCAACTATAAAGCAGTGGAGAGAAAAGGATAAACAAAGATATACCATGCAAAAAATACATCATGCAAAAAAAAAAAAAAAAAAAAAAAAACTGCCAACAGTGGACAAAACAAGACAGAAAATCAACAAGGGAACAGAAAGCTTGAACATTATAATAAACCAATGCGACCTAGAATACTCCATCCAACAACAACAGAACACACATTTTTCTCAAACACATTAGGAATATATTATATCCTGAGCCATAAAATAAGTCTCAGCCAGTTTAAAAGAGCTGAAATCATGTAATGCCTCTTCCCTGATTACAATGAAATGAAATTAGAAATCAATCAATAAAAGAAATTTGGGAGTCCTACAATCATATCATGAATATACTCTTTGATAATCAATAGGCAAAATTTTTAAAATCACAAACAAAATTAGTAAATATTTTGAGATGGATTAAAGTAAATGTACATTATTCTCCAACTGTAGGATACAGCTAAAGCAGGATTCAGGGCTGGGGAAAGTGACTGTAAATGGGTGCCTGAGAGAGTTTCTAGGTTGACCAAACTATCCTATATCCTGACCGTAGTGGTTGGTTACACAAATCTATGTGTGTTTTATAATTCAGAAAACAATAGACACAGTCACACCAAGTTTAATTCTACGTATTCCAACAAAAATAAGACTGTAGAAGCTCGGAGCAGCATTTCTATACACGATTCTTATTAGGTATTTTAAGTGATAGGCATTCCCAAGACCCTCGTTAAAGAAGAACTCCTTAAAGCTCCCAATATCAGTTGTACGTCTTCTTCAGTTATATGAGCAAAATATTTAATTTAGTTACAGGAAAAAATCAGAAAGAAGACATGGATTCCCATTACTACTTCTAGCTCTAAACAACTTGTACTGCAGGTCCAAAAATGATTAATACATAAGGATTATTAAAAAAGGAAATAAAAACATTCTTATTTATAAGTTAGGAAGAAGGGAGACTTAAAACTTGGGAGGAAATAAACCTCATTCCCCACCCCTGCACACACCACAGCAGATGTTCTAGTCTGAGGCTGAACTGAGCCAAGAAAGGAGATGATTTTTAAGTGAACTCTGGAGTTTTAATGTTAAACAGCATTAGATGCTTTACTATCTCAAAAAGAGGCTATTGTTTAGCACTGAAAGTGACTAAACTATGAGAATTGCCAAAAATGCTAGGAGCCAGGAGTATTGAAAACATTAGATGCTGTGGGAAAAAACATGAATTGCACCATAAGAGAAGCAAATTCAGTGTGCTCATAAGATGCTCACCCCTGTGGGTGAACAGGACCCGTCCTGTGACTTCCCTGCCTTGTCCCATCTCTCCTTCCCTCCCTCCCTCCATCTGTCCATCCATCCATCCACCCATCAAAGTAAACAAAGCAACACCTTTTCTGCTCTCTTGAAGTTACACTCAAGGATACCACCAATGTGAAGGCCATAGGAGGCTTGTGGACAACCACATCTTTCTATCAAAAGTGAAATCTGTTAAAGAAAAATGACAAGTGCTTTTGGCAGAAGGACTACATGAGCAAAGGAAAAAATGACATGATCGAGGGAAAAGAACTTGGCAGTGAGGGTGGAAAGGGAGACACGGGGAGTGCCAGAGCAGGCTCAGGGCCAGGGAACGAGACCAGCAGGGTGCTGGGGTAATTGGTCTGCATAAATGAAACGCAACTGTTTTTTTTTTTTTTAACTGAAGTTGCTTGATTGCTTGCATTGACCGGCACCGTGCTGCATGTGGTTTTTCTTCCTGAGTAATCCTATACCTTGGCAAGCATGTAAAATGTACTTTTGTAACTTAAAACAAAAAAAAAACCCAGTGACTATTTTTTTTCTTTTAGTGGTACCAGAGATTGAACCCAGGGTTACTAGGGACTGAACCCAGGGCCTTGTGCATGCTAAACAAGAACCATGGCTCTTCTATGTGAGTTGTGATTAGAATAGCCGCAATCCATGCATTATAGATAACCCATTTTTCTTTTTATTTCACAGAGGCAACCATGCTTTATCAGAAGGCTCTCCTTTTTTTTTTTTTTTTTTTTACTGCTTGTTATTTTCCCTTCTTAAAAACCATATTTTCTATCATAGACATGATAAGTCGGGTCCCTCCCCTCCCCAACGTGATCTTGCAGTGAGACCCTGGAAGCAAGAGTGGAGATATCATGAGAATCCAAGTGCCTCGAGACTCCAAACATCGCGAGACTACAGATGTCGCGAGAGAATTGGCATGCCTATAAAACATCGGTGCCTCCGATCCACCACGTGACTCAGCCGGTCGATCAGGACTGTGCAACTCTCCAGACACATGGCCCGTCGGTCCCTTCCCCCACGGCCAGCTTACTCCCCGGAGGGTGCAGGGTTGGGTCCAAATAAAGCAGCGGTCTCTGATAACCTGGTTGGTGTTTTTACCTTCCTCCTAAACTTCCTAACTCTATTTTCAACCTTTCAAGAATCAAACAGATATTTGTATACCAATATTTATAGCAGCACTATTCACAATAGCCAAAAGGCAGAAGCAAACAAAACGTCTATCATCTGAGGAATGGTTAAACAAAATGTGATGTACACATGCACACACACGCACGTGTGCATGCACGCGCGCACACACACACACACACACACACACACACACAATGCAATATCATTCAGCCTTAAAAAGGAAGAAATTCTGACACGCGCTACAATGTGGATGAACCTTGAGAACATTACACTAAATAAAACAAGCCATGATAAAAGGACAAAGACCGTGTTACCATTTGGGGGAACTGTCCCTGGGGACCTCTGTTAGGCTCCTGGAGACAATTCCCATAAAACTGCAGGTTCTTGTCCAGACTCAGGATATATATGCAGTAGTCCAGACTCTTGCTAAAGATTTAAATGAGTTTATTACAAAGACAGATTATTACAAAGATAGTAATAAAGAATATAGTTACAGGCCTATACAATCACAAAATAATATAGGGTAGTGACCCGAACCGAAGTCACCAGAATACAAAATACACAACAGCTTTTATAAATGTAAGTCCTCCATCTTGCTTTCCTACGTAATTCTGACATAGGTAAAATCTGCCCCCTTAATTTCCTGCCTGTTGGTCCTAGGTTTCTTTGTTTAAACCAGAATGATTCATAAGTTGAGGGCCATGTGATATCTGCTCTCCTTTAGTGAAGGTCGATCCCCTGCTCCCATCCTCCTGGGATGTGCAAGCCTGTCCTTAGGATGTGGAAGTCAGAAGTTCCAACTTCCCTAACAACTTGCTGGTTACTTTTAGCTAGGGTAATTTGCATTATAACAGCTGCCTGGTTCCTGGCAGTAACCAATCCCTGACCACCCTTCTTCACAGATCTGACCTTCATGAACTGATTTTTGACAAATATATTAATAACAAAAACTTCATTTTCAAGTCTTTCTAGGCCATTTCTAATACTGGTACAGACTGTACAAGTCCACTCGGGTGAGATATTTTTGATTAGTCAACTTTGATTACTGTTACACATATTGGAGACAATCAACTTATAATGAGAAAAGGCTTATTTTGGCTCACAGTTTGGGAGGCTTCCGTCCATGCTGTTGCCCCTGTTGCTTTAGGACTGCGCAGCACATCATGGCGGAAGCATGTGGTGGAGCCTGCGCCATTCTCCCTCTGGCTAGTGGCAAAGGAAAGGAAGGATTCCCTAGGATTCTCTCTGAGGCCATGCCCCCAATGAACTGAAGACCTTCCACCAGCCCCACCTCTTAAAGGCTCCACCACTTCAAAATAGCACCATACTGGAGACTAAACCTTTAAAACATGGGCCTTTGGGAAGCATTTAAAATCTAACCTATAAGCCGGGCGTGGTGGTGCATGCTTGTAATCCCACGCTTGGGAGGCAGAGACAGGAGGATCACGCAGGTTCGAAGCCAGCTGCGCGCGCTGGCTTAGGAGACCCTGTTTCCAAATAAAAATGTAAAAATAGGTCTGGGAGTGTAGCCCAGAGGTAGAAGGGCTTCCAGGAACCCCAGTACCACCAAAAAAAAAAAAAAAAAAAAAATCTAACCTATAAGCCGGGCATGGGGGCTCAAGCTTGTAATCCCAGCGCTTGGGAGGCTGAGACAGGAGGATCGCACAGGTTCAAGGGCAGCCTCGGCTACTTAGTGAGGCTCTCAGCAACTTAGTGAGACCCTGTTTCAAAATAAAAAAGTATAAAATAGGTCTGGGAGTACAGCCTGGAGGTAGAAAAGCCCCTGGGTTCTAGTACAACAACAAAAAATAATAATAATAAAATAAAATCTAAACTGTAACATGCCTGAGGCAGTCAAACACAGAAGAGTTTAGGATGGAAATTTGCAGGGACTGGGGGAGCAGGGGATGGGAGATGGTGTTTTATGAAAACAGAGCTTCACTTTGGGAGGATGAAAGATCTCTGGAGGTGCACAGGGGCCTGGCTGTGCACCATGGGAGACTTGATGGCACCGCTCATGGGAAGATTGCAACGTGGAAAAGGTTCTGTTTTGTGTGTTTTATCACAATAAAAATTCATGTTTTATAATGAGGAATTGAATCTCTTTCAGGGCATTTATTTATCATTAAAAATTAATATCAACAAAGAGCGACACATAAGATCATTTATCTATTTATGAGCCACTTTCATAGGGTGTCTTTTGCTATTTTTTATTTTTTCTCTCCTTGGCTCATTATCTCAGTGCCAGCATTATCTAGAAGATCCAATGACCTGCGTGTTGATTTTGGAAGTCGCCGTTGACTGCTTTTCCTGCCCTTCACAAAGGACTAGTTGGGTAGGAATCATAACTAGTGGTAGGGCAGCAGAGGAGGCCTTAAGTGACAAGCACCTTGTGCCTGTGTGATGTTTGCAGCAGCAACATTCTAGAAGCACACCAGCATAAATTCTTTCACCAGCTCTTTTGAAGCAAGTTTTAACCCCCCTTCATCTTCTGGGGTATTGTCTTCCCAAGCTTGCTGGCTGTAGGGTATTTTTTGAAGGGAATTTCTGGTGGCCTGAGTGTCAAGGTTGGTGGAGCAGAAGGACAGGCAGGACCTCTGTGCTCTCCTCCTACTGGGATCTGAAATCTAGGCCAGGCTGCAGGTGGGTGCTGAAGAGGCAGTCAGAAATGCAAGGTGGCTCTTGCCCTCTAGATATCTCCAGCTTAGAAGGAGAACTGGCTCTGTAGCGCACACACACACACACACACACACACACACACACACACACACACACCCTGTGGACGTGATAGATAGTGCTAGAGTGCTAGAGTGGTCATGGAGATGGGTCTTCCAGGACAAGCAGGGGCCACAGGAACCAGGAGACCAGAGGGTCCCTAGTGACAGAGCCTTAGGCCCCCACAGTGATGGGCGGGCTTGGTTCAAAAGATGGTGAGAGCATTTCTGAGGGCAGTCACAGATCATTACTTTCTTATTCCAAGAAAACAACTCACAGCTTGACAGAGCAGGACCACAGGAGGCCTGGAGACTGTGGATGGAGTCTACAGAGGTCATGCAGGGGCTAAGGAAGCAGTGACCTTTGGGAGAGAGAAGGCGTTGCCATGGTGGCGTGAACAGGACCACTAATTGGATGTGAGGAAAAGTGTCCCAAAGCACTGATCATGCCCTGCCCCTTAACTAAGTCAACACAAAAACATTCTCAAACACAAATCAAGTTAAAGGATGTCTAATAGACTTATTTTCTCATGTAGATTATTTCATTACTTTCTACGAAATATCCAAAATCAAGTGGTTTTAAACAAATATTTTGATTTTCACGCTGCCCTTGCACCCTTACGATGCTCACTGAATATCCCCTACACATCATGTGTCATTGGGGAACCTCAGGCTAGAACAACAATGAGATGCCACCGTATACCCATCTGAATGGCTAAAATCCAGAACACTGACAATGCCAAGGGTTGGTAAGGGTGTGGAGCAACAGGAATGCTCAGTCATTGCTGGTGAAATGCAAAATGGTACGACCACCTTAGAACACAGCTTGGCAGTTTCTTACAAAACTAACCATACTCTTACCATATGACCTAGTAATCCTACTTGTAGATATTTATCCAAATGAGCTGCAAACTTATGTCCACACGAAAACCTATTTATAGATGTGTATGGCCATTTTATTCATAATTGTCAAACTTGGAAACAACCAGTAAGTCCCTCCAGTAGTTACCTACTGAGATAAGATAGGTGGATGATACACCAGATAATATAATGCTTCTTCAGTGCTAAAAAATGAAATTTCAAGCCATGAAAAGAAACAGAGGAACCTTAAATGCATGTTGCTAAAGAAGCCAATCCGCAAAGGCTGTTTTGTACTCTTTGGCTCTAATGAAAAAGATCAGTGGTTTCCAGGAGTTAGGAGGGGGGTGGACTAAGTAAGCAGAGCACAGAGGATGTCTGCGGCAGTGTAGCTACTCTACTCTCTATTGACAGTGGTGGATCCATATCATTGTACCTGTGTTCAAACCCATAGATGATACTATCCGTAGAATGAGCCCTCATGTGAACCATGGGCTGTGGCTGATCATGATGTGCCAGTGTAGGTTCATTGATTGCAACAAATACTTGTAGGGAATGTGGAGAGGGGGGATGCATGTGGGAGATGTCATCAGTGGGGGATGTGGTTGGTGGGGTGTTGTTCCTGGAGGATGTAGTTGGTGGGATATCACTGGTGAGATGTCATTGGTGGGGGGTATGGTTGGTGGGGTTGTCATTGATGGGATGGTGTTGGGGGGTATTGTTCCTGAAGAATATGGTTGGTGGATGTCATCAATGGTGATATTGTTGGTGCAGGTTGTCATTGATGGGGATGTTGTTGGGGGACTTTGTTGCTGGGAGATGTGGTTGGTGGAGGATGTTGTTGGTAGATGTCATCAATGGGGATATTGTTGATGCGGGTTGTCATTGATGAGGATGTCATTGGGGAGGTGTTGTTCCTCAGGGATGTCATTGGTGGGATGTGGTTGGTGGAATGTCATCAGTGGGAATATTGCTGGTGCAGGCTGTCGTTGATGGTGATGCTGTTGGGGGGGGGTGTTGTTCCTGGGGGATGTGGTTGGTGGGGATGTCGGTGGTGGGGGATGTTTGTGGGATGTCATCAGTGAGAATATTGCTGGTGCAGGTTGTCATTGGTGGGATGTTGTGGGGGGTGTTGTTCCAAGGGGATGTGGTTGGTGGGGATGTCATTGGTGAGATGTTATTGGTGGAGGATGTTGATAAGGGAATCCACACTTATGAGAGGCAGGGTATGAAAGATAAATCTTTGAACCTTCTCAGTTTTGCTGTGAACACAGCATGCTCTCTGGCTTAGGAAGTCATAGGTGCATTATGACTACATCACTGAACTTCAGGGCTCCCAGGAGTATTTTTGAGCAGAACAGGTGGGAGAGAGCTGAGCACAGAGGCCAGGAGACCCTCCCGGGAAGATTCCTGGTAGCACACTTTTATGTGTGACAGAGCAACTGTCTCTCTACAGTGTCTGGAGAGCATCACAGCCTGGGGGATAGGGTGACACGACACTGTGGCTTCTCCTGTGCTGACATTTAACAACCACCTAATTATTTGGCAAAGAGAGTCCAACCACAGAACTCTTGGTATTAGCAGGGTGTTCATTCTGTAAAGCAGCGACTTCTAATGTATTTAGGCTTTATGATCTTATAACCTGGCCTGTCCATTTGCCGGTGAAGGGCCTGCAGGATGGGTCCAGTTCTGCATTAGGTGAGCCGCCAGGGCCACGGACAGGACTCCTTCAGGCTTGCTCGATGGCTGAGCACTGCTCTCTTTAAGGAGCTACATGTCATTTGCCAAAGTGGAAATGACAGGTTCTGGAATGCCACTTTTTTCTAAAGACTCTTGCATAAGAATTTCAAAGCCAAATGGCATGACGCATCTCCCCTGTGCAGCCCTTTCTTGTGAACAGAATGCACCTGATACTCATCTTTGACGTGCGCTCACACGAAGATACTCCGGCGTGTGTGAAGGATCAGCGTCAAGGAACTCCTCCCGTCCCTCTCCTTGTGCTGGAGGGAAATCCCAACAAGCAGCTGTGTGTTGAGTTGAAATGAAAATACAGAAAGGGAGGCCAAGAAAAGGTAATAAATTTCCTAAAGTTTAGTCCCCCAAAATGCAGTGTAACTGCGGGTGGTTAGGGAACCCCAGAGGCTTATAAACCAGGTTGACTGTTATGAGGGACAAAGTGATTCATTTTGTGCAAAGATTCCTGGTCAACCTCAACAAACAACAGAGCCACCAACAAAGCAGAACATGGAAGGCTTCACTGCATGGCTCTCAGTGTGTTGTTTTAAAATCGTATGAGAAGTAACAGCAAATGCCTGCCCTGTTTCAATTCGTGGCCCTTAATTAATATTGCTGGTGTTTGTTTTAAGACCAAAGGACAGCCCTGAGATCATAAGTATGCTCCAGGGAGCTGGCTCAGCTCTCCTGACTCCCCCTGACGAAGCAGAACCCCCTTCCCTCTCCTGCAGCCCTTCCCACTGAGTCAAGTTGTGCTGTGACAGGAGAGAGAACTTGGACTGAACTCCTGAACTGTGGTCCTATCATAAAAGGTCCTGATTGTGGGACACAGAAAGAATGGTTACATACATTCTAGAGCCATTTCTGAGCACTGAAAATGAAAACCAGGGTTATTCTTATGGTCATGCTGTTTAAACCACAATGAAATGCCACTTTATATCACCAGAACAGCCATGATCAACGTAATGAGTGTTGGCTAGAACACAGAGAATCTGTGCACCTGAGATATTGCTGACAGGAATGCAAAATGGTGCACTCTGGGAGACAGTTTGGCAGTTCTTAAGTTAAACCTAACTTACCACAAGGCTCAGCAATTTCACTCCTAGCAATTAAAGATGAATAAAACCATACATGCCATGAGTATAAGTATTCATAGAAGCAGTATGTACAAAAGCCAAAATGTGGAGACAGTGTAGATGTCTATTAAGTGACGAATGGGTGAATGGAACCTGTTCTGTCCATATAATAGAATAATATTGTAATGCATAATATTATTGTAATACATAATAAATAAATATTACACAATAACTATTATTGTAATAATCCCTACAATGAATATTATTGTAATACATAATATTGTAATACATAATATTGTAATACGTAAGACATGATAGTGTGGAGGAATCTCACAGACATTAAGGGAAAGAAGTCTCATGCAAAAGACATGTTATATGGTTCTAATGAGATGAAATACCTAGGAAAAATAATCAAATCTATAGAGGCAGGTTAGAGGCCTGGGGTTGAGCTATGGACAGGAAGCTCATGCAAATGGGTAAGAAAAATCTTTCTGGGTGACAGAAATGTTCCAAAATTAGATAGAAATTAATGTTTGCACAGCTGTGTAAATTTGCCACAAATTATTAAGTTGTATACCTAAAACAGAGGAAGCTGTGTGGTATGTAAATTATACTTGCATAAATGTTTTCAAATAAGGACAAAGACTATAACCCAGTAATCAAAAAGCTTGAGGTATGGAGAATCCCAGAGGTTCACCTTCCCTTACAAAGGAAGCAGGAGACTCAGGAAATCAAAATTCCTCATTATGCCCATGCAAGAGTCGGAGGGGCACGAGCCATACTCCTGAGTTCCCTGACCAGTGACAGAGAGGCTTTCTCTGGCCCCTAGAAGATGAGAGGACAGGAGCCATCAGCAGAGAAGAAGAACTATATAATCCCGTGCTTTGGCCCACTCCCTCCCCACCACTGAGGTGCCAACACAGTCCTTCCCAAGACCTGTGTGTACGTTTGGAGCACAAGGCCTCCTGAGGAGCCACAGCGGCAGGCTGGGGCGGAACCTCATGGGACACCGTGGAGGCGGGGACTGAAGTGGAGCAGAGGTAAGCAGGTCCTTCTGCGCAGATTTCCGTGATGTGGACCGTATGCTTCCCGTATTCTACAACATCCTCAGCACCTACATAGTGGAGCTCAGCAGTGCTTACGGGATCCATCATGAAGGAGTGCCTGCCCCAGTTAAGCACTGTTCAGAAAGACGGGAATCCGGGAGATCACAACAGATGAGTGGTCATAGAGACTGGGACTGATTCCCTTGTCTGGCTCTCTGTCACAGCTCTAGAAACCAGAAGTCCAGGCCTCTGCTGTTTCCAATCTGTGCCAGTAATTCTTCTCTTTAAATAACAGTACTTTAAGCCGGGCGTGGTGGCGCACGCTTATAATCCCAGCATTTGGGAGGCTGAGACAGGAGGATCGTGGTTCACGGACAGCCTCAGCTACTTAGTGAGCTCCTTTGCAACTCAGTGAGACTGTTTCAAAATAAAGAATAAAAAAATCAGGCTGGGGGTGTAGCTCGGAGGTAGAATGCCCCTGGGTTTCATCCCCAGGACCAAAAAACAAAACAAAACAAAACAAAACAGTACTCTGCTGTTGCACACATAAGCAACTTAGCGAGACCCTGTTTCCAAATAAAATATCCTCAACTGGGGTGGGGCGTAGCTCAGGGTTAGAATGCCTCTGGATTCAACCTCTCTACCAAAACACTATGTCCCCTGCAATTTCCTCTTAGTTGGTATTTTTAGCCAATACCATTTTTCCATTAATGGATGACTAAGGTTTGTTTGACTAATCTCTATTGTGTGTATGTAGGTTACTTCCAATGCTGTTGCTATTATCAACCATATTATAAAGAACATGTTGTCAAATCTTTGCTCATATCCTCTAAGAATTCTTAATTACTCTCACTGGCCTAGGCCAGTGCAGAACAGATACTGTTTTTTACATGCTAGACAGTTCGGGGCTCCAGTTTTCTTTAGTATCATCTTGAGTTTTTTCTCCTCTCTCCTTCAACTCTTCCTCCTCACCCTTGATTCTAAAGAACTTCCAGCATCTACAGCTCAGATCACCCAGGCTTGCCTTCGACTATGAAATAGCTACTCTCTCTGAGAGCAAAAAATCTCATCTTTCTTGTGGGGAAGATTGTCCTAGGGATTGAACTCAGGTGCATTCTATCTCTGAGCTATATCCCTAGTCCTACTTTATTATCTTATTTATTTATTTTAGTACTGGGCGTGGCTCCCAGGGTCATTCTACCTCTGAACTATACCCCCAGCCCTATTTTTTATTATTTATTTTGAAACAGGGTCTCACTGAGTTGTGGAGGGCCTCACTAAGTAGAGGAGGCTGTCCATGAACCGCAGCCCTCCTTTCTCAGCCTCCCAAATGCTGAAATTACAAGTGTGAGCCACCACGCCTGGCAATTATCTTATTTTGAAATAATAGGGTCTTATTAAATTACTGGGTGCTGGCCTTGAACCTGCAGTTCTTCTGTGTTCAGCCTCCCAAGTACTGAGATCACAGGCCTATGCCACCACACCCAGCAAAAGCTCATCTTAAAACAGGGCTGTATGTGTCCGACTCAGGGTGAGTGGGCAATTTAACACTGATAGAGGGATCAGAATATCAAACCAAGAGCCAGGTGTGCTGGTGCACGCTTGTAATCCCAGTATTTGGAAAACTGAGAATTAGAATCACATGTTTAAGACCAACCACATTGTGAGACTCTCATCAACCTAGAGACCCTGTTTCAAAAAATAAAAACATAGGGCTATAGGTATAGCTCAGAGGTAGAATGCTCCTGGGTTCAATCCCCAGTAACACACACACACACCCCAGAGTTTGGCGAATGGTCCCCCAGCTGCCATCAATCTTGCTAACAGATCTTATAAAAAGGTCACCCCCCTGTTCTACAAAACATTAAATACAACATATACTCAGTCCACATTGCTGGGTCGCTAACACAAGTTTATAATCTAATGAACATGGCTATTTAAGGAACTCTGCAGTCATAAGGGATAGTTCTTGTTGTCCAAGTCCATTAAGAACAAAAATATGTTTACGAGCACATAGAAATGAAGCAGGACGAGCACTAATGACCCTGTTTGTCTAAAAAAAAAAAAATAACTACAGATGTTACTTTTTCTTCCAGTAATGGCCTACAAACAAAATTCCATTCTGCTCTGGGTGACAATTTCAGCCGTCAATAGATGAGTTCAGAACCCACAGGATAGGTTCAAACATACTCCTGCCCCTGTGGGCGCCTGCATTTTTCAACTTAGCTTCCAGAAATCAGAAAGAAAAATATGTGCTAAAAGCACTTTCTCCAGAAAAATTCCACAGGGCGTTCAGAGTTTGCGGATCTTTCAGAGGAAACATGAGCACCCACCTTCCGCTCCTTTATTCAGCAGACTTCGAAGGAACCACTGTGTCTGAGGTTCCCTGTTAGCACCAGGATCACACAATACAGTCTGAGCTGGGTGTGCTGAGGGTCCCTGTAATCCCAGTGCCCTGGGAGGCTGAGACAGGGGGATTGCAGGTTGGAGACCGGCCTGGGCAATTTAGTGAGGCTCTGTCTCAAAATAAAAACAAAAAGGATTGGGATAGAGCTCAGAGGTAGAATGTCCTGGGTTGAATCACAGTGCCACCACTACCAACAACGATAACAAAAAACGGATGAAGATTTGTTTGTAGAGGGAGTGGGGTGTAGCTCAGCGGTAGAGTGCCCTGGGTTCCATCCCCAGTGCCGCCCAGGCACGCACAGTAAGACATAGCTCAGCCTTCAAGGTCCCTCTAGCCCAGTGGGAGAAATGTCAAGACACAGAATAAAGGCTATGGTACTGATGCTTAGTTATAAGAAACTGCCTCTACCTCCATGATGTGATTGTTTTCTTCTGAGTTGTGCTGAGTGCTGGAGAGTCTGGCGTGGGACGTGGGGACCGGCTCAGGATCTTGGGGTCCTCTTACCTGCTCATAGGACTTTGGCCTCATGCGGTTATAACAGCTGAATTTACACGTCCTTCAAGATCCGGTGTATTTCTGTTTGAGGTTCAATAGTATGACCGGAGGGATCATTGTACTCTGCTGCTCATAGTATGACCTCAGTGTTCATATCTTTGGGTGAGGAGAGAGTAGTTCTTGGGTTTCACTGTTTTTTAAGGAGTCAGAGCCTGTTCAAATCAAGTTGATGTGAAGCCGGCGCTGGGCCACGCTGCTCTCCTGGGCCCCACCCTCATCCTGGGGAGCAGCCCCCACCTCGGCCCAGGAAGGCTGCCACTCTGAATCACCAAGAAGCAGGCTGATGGTACCAACAGCAACAGGCAGGGGGCCTGGGAGAGGAGACCACGCACTTCTCTTTGTTTAAGCAGAGTTTCCAATCTCAATGTAATGAATTATTTTGGGAAACATCTTTAGTACAGAGTATGGCTAGCCTGTCTGGTGTCTTCACATAACTAATGATAATAACATTCCCTTTGGAGAAGCAATTTTAAGAAGGTGCTCCTTCTGGTTGGGTGTCCCTCTTTGGGGCTCCTCTTCCACCCCCGGGGTAAAGGGATCAGGGAACAGAGCTCTGATGGGCCGGGCTTGTGCAGTGCACAAATACACAACCACTTGGCAGTCCTGCCTCGGTCATTTAAGGATGATGTCTTGGCTGTATGGAGTACCGTAACTGCCATACCAAAACAATGCCAAGCCTTAAAAGGGTCTCTATTATGGGATTATGATTTTCCTTTGTATACATTTTCTTTATAAGATGCCAAAAGAAATGTGCTTAATAACATGTGTGTGTGTGTGTGTGTGTCTATTACTGGAAACTGAACCTAGAGACATTCTACCTCTGAGCTACACCCCTAGCCTTATTTTATTATTTATTTTTTTATTTTTTGGCTGTGCCGAGGATGGAACCCAGGGGCATTCTACCTCCAAACTACACCCTCGGCCCTTTTTTTTTTTTCTTTATTTTGAAACAAGGTCTCACTGAGTTACAAAGGGCCTCACTAAGTAGTAGCTGAGGCTGTCTGTGAACCACGATCCTCCTGTCTCAGTCTCACAAATCCTGGGATTGACATGCATGCACCACCACGCCCGGTTCCTATTTTCTTATTTTGAAACAGGGTCTCACTAAGGTGCAGAAGGTCTCATGAGGTTGCTGAGGCTGGCAGAAAATTTTCAGCCCCTCTTGTCTCAGCCTAACAAGTACATTGATTATAGGTGCGCACCCCCTCCAGCTTAATAACATTTTTTTTTAGATCTTTTTTTTTATTTTATTAAATTTTTCTTTTGGTGCACTGTATTCATACATCATAGTGGGATACAAACTTTTGTAGACATACATGCACACATCGCCCAGTCAGCCCCCACCCAATCCCCACCCCATTCTCTCCCCATCCCTCCCTCCCATGCTTGGCTTAGTGGTTGACATCTAGTATTATAGTAATTTATCCAAAATTAAAAATGATAATCTCACATAACAGTTTCATTTGTCTGATGCCAAGCTTTTGATGATTTAAAGATAACATTTCAATATTTCTTTTTGCTTTCTTTCTTACCAGAGCATATTTTTTCTGTTTTTTTGGTGAAACTATCATATATTTATATATTTATTTTTCAGAAAAAAATCTATCCTAATATGGAATATGAATTCTAGATACCCAAAATGATCTTGAAGAAGAACAAAGCTAGCAGAAATATATTTTCTGATTTCAAACCATATAAAGCTACAATAATTGAAACAGTGTAATACTGTTCTAAAGGCAGATATATAAACCATTGGAGTTAAATACAAGCCTAGAGCTAAATTCTTCCCTATATTGTCAAGTTATTTTTGATAAGGTTTCCACGAACATTTGGTGGTGGAAATAATATTCTTTTAACTAAATATTGTTGAAACATAATAATTACATGGAAAAGAATAAAATTGGACCCTTACCTAATCCCACATACAAGTATTAACTCAAAATAGATAAAAGACCTAAATATAAATCTTAAGACTATAAACTTTTAGAAGAAATTCTGGGTCATAAAACCTCACAACATTGAAATTGGCAGTGATTTCTTGGATATGATTTCAATGGCACAGGCAACAGAAGAATATACAAACTCCCTAAAAAATAAAAAAATATTGTATATCCAAAGACAATGTAAACAGAGTTAAAAGTTACTAATAGAATTGGATAAAATATTTCCAAATGCTATATCTGAAGGTATATTAATATCCCAAGTAGAAATCCTAAAAATTAACAACAATAAAGGCAAACAATACCATTTAGAGATAGGTAAAAGACTAACATAAATTATGAATCTCCACAGATAACCAATCTTAGTTGTCTGTTGGATGGAAAATCTTGTTTCTCTGGTTCTGGTGAGTGTTACCTATTTCTTCTTTGTAGTTAATCTCTTTGAGTATTTTCTCTAGTGCTGGTTTTGAAGACATAAATTCCTTCAGTTTCTGTTTGTCATGGAAGCTTCTTATTTCTCCATCTAATTTGATAGAAAGTTTTGCTGAATAGGAAATTTTTGGATGGAAGTTGTTTTCTTTCAGAGTTTGGAATATGTTACCCCAAGCCCTTCTGGCTCTCATGACTTGGTTAGGGAAGTCTGGAGTGATTCTAATTGGTTTGCCTCTGAATGTCACTTGGCCCTTTGTTTTTGTTGCCTTTAAGATTCTCTGCTTGGCTTCCACATTGGTCATTTTGACAATTATGTGGCGTGGGGATCCTCTTCTCCGATCCTGTCTAAAGGGAGTTCTATAAGTTTCCTGGATCTGTGTATCAACCTCTTGCTCTATGTTTGGAAAATTTTCTGCTATTACTTCCTTGAAGAGATTGTTGATCCCTTTGGTTTCACTTTCTTTTCCCTCCTCTATTCCAATTATTCTTAGGTTAGCTCTCTTAAGATGGGCCCATATTTCTTCAATGTCAGATTCCTGCTGTTGGATATTTTTTTCTAGATTAGAAACTATGCGTTCATTTTTGGATTGCTCATCTTCTAAGAGCGAGATTCTGTTCTCCATGTGGTCTAATCGGTTGTTTGTGCTTTGAATTGAGGCCTTTACTTCATTAATTGCATCCTTTATCTCTTTTTGGCTCTCTCTGAGTTCTTTTCGAAGCACCTCTATTATTTCTACAGTTATTTTCCTGATTTGATCTTCTAGAAATCTCTGATTTTCTGTTTTATCAGGTTCTGATGTTGTGGGGTTGTGGGCGGCATTCATTGCTCCAGTATTATTCCTCTTTCCCATGATTTCGGATGTTTGTGCCTTCTCTGGGTTCTTCCCTTGGGTCACTATGACTTCACTTAAGGTGTTCTGGATCTCGAGTCAGTAGTATCTCAGACCCCACTACTCCTTTACTGGGTTTTATCACAGAGTCTCCGACCCAGGGAGTCAATAGAGGCTGCTTTAAACTATGGTGGGTGCCAGGTTGCACGTTCTCCTATGGTGTGATATCTCTGCCACCACCACTCCCTCACTGGGTACAGTACCTCACTGTACCTCAGTGAGGTACAGTACTGGGATTTCTCCTCTGTGGCCCGCAATTTGACTCACTGTTCTTGAGTACGCAGATGTAGCTGTACTGGATTCGGCGAATTCACTGCTGCTGCTGCCGCCGGTGGCAATATGGCGCCGCGGCCACGCCCTCGGCCATGAGGCTGGCGTATTTTTTCTTCTCTGGTTTTGATTTCCACTCTGAATCCCTGCAGCGTGTGCTGAGCTCAGCCACTGGGAGCTTTAAATCCTCTCTGCGCCGAAAGGTCCCGCCTGGCTGTTCCGCAGCGGCTCACCTCAGCTTGCTGTAGCTGTCCGATGAGTTCGCCGCTGCCGCCGGCAGTATGGCGCTGCTACCGCGTCCTCGGGCGCGTGTGTCTCCTCTGTGGCCCTGAGCTCTGTTCTCAGTCCGCATTCTCTCTGGAGCCTGGTGGTTTTTTTTTGTTTTTCTGGTGATGGTGTTTTCTGGCTATGAAAGGCGCTAGTTTTGTGGTAATGGAGATTGGTTGTTAGCAGGGCTCTTAAGCCCCGCTTTTCTCGGTCGCCATTTTCCCGGAAGTCTCTTAATAACATTTTTTAAAACTAGAAAAACTAAAATAACTTGCAAATTCTAATGCTAATGCTGACCTCAGGTTCTGCTTCCCCCCTGTGATTTTTTATTCTTCAATTTTAAAGAATAAGTGATCACACTTGTTTATCTCCGTCCTTCTATTCCTGACCCCCTTCCCAACCCAGATAAGATTCTTGAGAAAGGGATGCTAAAACACTGAGATGTGCTTTCTGTGCCCCACAACTACTGTGCAAGAAGACAGCACTGTTCTGACACAGTCAGCCTGTGAAAATACACGCAGCCTCTGGCTGGGAGAACTGGTCACGGAGGGACTGAACAGACCTGCCGGCCATTGACAGTGGTACCCAACTCCCCAAGACCTCTTGCATTCAGGGAATACCTAAGTGTTCCTTAGATCCCAGCATCCCTGGACCTAGGCTTCACAGTTCCTGGGGACTTCTACCACGGAGCCAGCCACAGATGAAAGTTAACCCAGCCCTCAGAAAAAAGGAGGTTGGGAAAGCCAGGCATAGTGGCGCACGCTTGTAATTCCAGCATTTGGCAGACTGAGACAGGAGGATCACGGTTCGCAGCCAGCTTCAGCTACTTTTCGAGGCCCTTTGCAACTCAGTGAGACCCTGTTTCAAAATGAAGAATAAAAAATAGGGCTGGGGGGTGTGGCTCGGAGATAGAATGCCCTGGGTTCCATCCCCAGTACCGTAAAAAAAAAAAGAAAAAGAAAAGAAAGGAAGTTGGGAATCAGCTCTCGAGGGACAATTCCAGGACTTCCAGGACTCCTTATCAGGACCGAAACATTCAGTTATCGCTAAGCTCCGAAGGGATCTTGAGAAGTTTGGGCACAGGGCCCGCAGGAGGGCCAGGGGAGGGGGCTGGCACGTAATTCGCACTGAATAAGCTTTGGTGTGGAGCCTGAGAGCGGGGGTGGGGCGCGCAACCTCGCGGACTCTCTTCTGGATCAAGGTTTGGGAGGCCGGGGGAGTAGCTCTTGGGCGTGTGGGGGCCGGGGCCGGGGTGCGGGGGGCGGCTCGGAGGCCCGGTGCCCGCTCGCCTAGGTGACCACGGGGATATGGACATTGGAGCTTGCTTCCCAGGCACACACAGGCAGGTTCAGACACCTTGGCAAGCGCTTTCTCTTCGCCTGGGTTCGGGAAGTGTTGGCACGCGTCCCTTTTTGCTGGAGAAGGACGCCCGAGTTCTGGGCAGCCTGGGAGGTGCCGGTTTGATGGCGGGCCGTGGGAAGGGGCGTGCCGGGTCGTCCCAGACCTTAGGAGCGTCCCCAACCCCATCTTTACAAGTCCCACGGTCCCACTCCAGAGAGGGAGCAGAAGAAAGCCGAATTGGGGTCGCACTTGGAGAGGGATACAAAGCTGCCGCCTTAAGCTTGGCGAGGGGCTTTGGGGGGGGGTCCTGTAACACGATAGGTGTGCAGCGAGCTCGGGCGCTGGCTGCGGCTGGGAGAAGGGGCATTTAAGGACGCGCTGACCCGGGAGCCTGCAGCCCCGAAAGGAGCCCGGGAATCTCTCTGCGGGTCTTGGGGGGCCGAGCGGTGGCGTCCAGCGCGCAGACCCGCCCGCGGGGCTCCCGGCCGGCCCCCTCCCCCCGCGCCCCGCCCCCGCCCGCCCGCGGCGCCCGAGCCCAGGCCGGAGCGGGAGCGGCGCTGGCCATGGCCGGGGCCCGGGGCGCGCGGTGCCGGCGCTGCGGGCGGGGCGCGCTGCTGGCCTGCGCCGCGTGGACGGCGGGCTGGGTGCTGGCGGCCGCGCTGCTGCTCCGCGCGCACCCGGGCGTCCTCTCCGAGCGCTGCACCGACGAGAAGAGCCGGCGCATCCTGGCCGCGCTGGTAGGTCCCGCGCTGGGGGGTCGCGGACCGGGGGCATCTCCGCGGCCGGGCACCCGCTCCTGCCCGCCGGGCTGCGGCATCGCCGCGCGCACCCCGTCCCGGGGACCTGGTCCCGACGCCCGCGGGAAAGCCGAGGCGCACGACCTGGGGTCTCGGCCCGGGAGACCTCGGGGAGCGCACGGGGATGGCCCTCCCTGGTCTCCAAAATTGGTACTTTGTCCCAAGACTGCTCCGGCCCCACTCGCCCCCGATTCTGCTGGGCCAGGTGAAAGTTTGCGGGTCGGTTCCTGGTCTCCGGTGCGGGCGTCCAGTGTCGGGTGGCCGGACCCTGGGAGTGGGCTAGTGCCTGGGAGGACCCCGCCTCTGTCCCCTGGGCTCCCCGTCCCTAGGCCAGCCGCCCCGTCACCTCCCTCTTGCAGAGCCCCGTGCAGATGGCTGGTGGCCGCCTCCTCCCGGCGCCTGGAAGCCGAGCCCCTCCGCAGTGGTGGTCCGTGGGAACCCGGCCCAGCGCCGCGGTCCTGAGCTTGCTGGCCCTGCGGCCCGGGCTGGCTCCCCCAATGCGGCTCCTAATGCAGGAGGCCTGCGGCCCCTTAGGGAAAGGCACACTTGGCTTCGCAGAGTTTTTTGCTTTCTGGGCCCGGTGCCTCCAAAGGGAATGCTGGCCTTGGTTTGGAACACCGGCTGCTCCTGAGTCTTCCGGTTGGGTGCGAAAGGTCCTGCGCAGTGGTATCTGGAATCTAGGTAGCCATCCTAAGAGGACATAGAGCGGAGGAGACAGAGTGGCTCCTGATGTTGGGGTTCTTGAGTGGTTAGCCCTTCCCCACAATAGCCGCCGTCTAAGCCTTTGGCTTGAAAGGCGATCTGTTTTCTAAGAAATCTCCAGGAAACACGCGGGAAGTGTTCAGTCTGATTTCTTACCTATGGACATTTGGCTTGTTTGCCATCGCAGATTTTGAAATGCGGCAGCTTGAAGGTTTTAAAGTGAGTAAATGATTTTTAAAGTGAGATTGGGGAAATTAAATAACTCAATCCAGCCATGTTTCCTAACTGAATGGGACTCTTGACCTGAGAGTGAATGGTATTTTGGTGAGGTGCTCTCAGGAGGCGTTGGCCGCTATTTGGGTGAGACAGTTATCACAGACTCTCTCCACCCGCCCCTCCGCTGCCGCACTGAGTGCTAGCAAGTTTGTGAGGGCTCACTGGTTTTCTCTGGAGCCCATCTCAAAGTCCTTTTTACCTCTATTTTATTTTATTTTATTTTATTTTATTTTATTTTTAGCTGCTCGACTAAGGTAAACAAACCAACATTGAGAGTTTGGCTAGGACCCAGTTACACATTTAATGTAATAATCTTTTGGATTAAAATAAATACCAGTTTTAGCCAGGCGTGCTGGTGCACACTTGTAATCCCAGCATTCGGGAGGCTGAGACAGGAGGATCCGTGTTCACGGCCAGCCTCAGCTACTTAGTGAGGCCCTTTGCAACTCAGTGAGATCCTGCTTCAAAGAAAAGAATAAAAATGGGGCTGGGGGTGGAGATCGGAAGTAGAATGCCCCTGGGTTCCATGTCCCTGGGTCTCATCCCCAGTACTGCCAAAACAACAACAACAACAAAACACCAGTTTCCATTTATTTGTCTGTGGTTGAATGGGGAGTGGCCTAACGGAAATTAAATAGTCTGATACAACGTAATTAATTGCTCCTTGTAACTTTCCCAGCATTCCAGGTCCAAAATTCAAACCAATTCTGTTTGGACGCTTTGCCAGGACATCTCCGGCAGCAGCCACATGGAACGGTTTTTAGTCTGGCATGGCTGTGCCTATGAAGGCCCTCAGTCTTAACTGTAGCCACAGGATGACCTAGTAACCGGGTCTGTGACAGCGTCTCCCGTGCACCGGTGTGTCAGGAACAAACCGCAGGTGGTCCTCGTGAGTTTGTCGTCTGGCACACGCATGTGGAAGTTCTCTCTCCCCCTTTATTTCTGTCAGGTCTTTTTCTGAGTTTGCTCCGTGAGCCCTAGACAGCTCCCTGCTCGGCTTCTGCCTGGGACTCTAAATGAGGACCGGCTTAAATGTGACCCAGTCTCCGCGGCCCAGACGGTGCTGTGCTGGGCTGCCAAGCTGAGGCGGGCACTGTGGCTTCCGAGCTGAATTGAGCCTCTGTGTCCCGCTCCCGGCACTCCTCATTCTGTCTGGCTTTCATCCTACATAATAAAACTGGTTGTTATTTTCTCCAGACTCATTAGCTTTCATTCTGAGTACCGGAGCACAGAAGACAGGACTCTGCAGCCCAGCCAAAGGGAGGCTCTTGCTGGCAGAGCGGGAGTGTGGTGGATTCCCCACCCTGTTCCCAGGCCCTGCACCGCAGGTGGCATTGCGGCCTGCCTACCTGCTGGACACTGCAGCTCCTCAGGGGTCAGAGGACGAGGAAGGCCAGGGGTCTCCTGGTTCCCCCAAACCCGCCTCCTTCCTTCCGTGGGAGCTGACCACACACACTCCGGGGCAGGAGCCCTAGAATAGAGCCAACTGGGTTGTTTGCAAAGATTCACCCCCAGCTCTTGGAGCTCTGGGATTCCGCAGTCTGACCACACTGCTTCTCTTTCTGCAGCTTCGGAGCACACTCTGTAATCAGGAAACGGGCGCCGTCTAGTCGGCCGTCTGTGAGTTCGTTAGGGCCTTGCTTTTCAGCTACAGAGAAGGCTCAGCCAGATGAAGGGTATTCGGCAGTGCTGGCTCATTTCTGAGCCTGGCTTCTCCTCAAGCAGGCGGAGCTCATGCACAGGGCACAGCCACAGGGCACAGCCACAGGGCACAGCCACAGGACACATCCACAGGGCACACCCACAGGCACACCCACAGAGCACACCCACAGGGCACAGCCACAGGACACACCCACAGGGCACACCCTGAGGGCACATCCACAGGGCACACCAACAGGACACACCCACAGGGCACAGCCACAGGGCACACCCGCAGAGCACACCCACAGGGCACACCTGCAGAGCACACCCGCAGGGCACACCCATAGGGCACACCCACAGGGCACAGCCATAGGGCACACCCACAGGGCACAGCCATAGGGCACACTCACAGGCACACCCACAGGACACACCCACAGGGCATACCTGCAGAGCACACCAACAGGACACACCCACAGGGCACACCCACAGGACACACCCACAGGCACACCCACATCGGCAGAGCCACTTGGCTACGCGCATTCTGGTGGGCTCTGTGCCCAGCGCTTTGCTTGTATTATTTCGTTTAATCTCTTCCGCAGTGTCTGCGAGGCATTTGCTTTTAGTATTCCCATTTTGCAGTTGGCAAAACTGAGCTCCAGGAAAGTAAAGTACCTGTTTTATCATAAATTATTATTGCTTTCTATTTCTATTGTGCATTGTAGTCATACATCTGAATGGGGTACAAGACGGTGGAGAAGCACGTGCGCACCTCCTCCAATTCGCCCTCCCCAATTCCCGCCCCGTTCCCTCCCCTCCCTCCTCCTCAAGTTTGGCTTAGTGAGTGACTTTGATATGTTTGTTAATGCACATCTTGTGCATTAGAGAATTTCCCTCTTTCCCCTCCCATCCCCTCGGGAGGCCGCCTTCTTTGCTCCTCTATGGCTTCTCCTTCTCCGTCTAGAGTTCCTCCTATGACCATTCCCCCTAGCTTCTGCATTCTAGGGAGAGCATCTGATTTCTTATTTTTTGTGACTGACTAATCTCACTCAGCATAATGTTGTCCAGTTCCAGGTGCTGGTGGATGTAACTCAGTTCAGCTTTACACAGTGTGTGGAGGAGCCGGGCGACTCTGTGCAGCCTAGGCTTTTCCTCCAGGGAACACCCCAGGCCCTTACACAGGATATCCACCCCCATAGCATGTCATTTTCAAGGCACCTCAAAAATATTCCAGAGCCATGTTAAAAGAGGCTGAACCACCTAGTAGCTAGTCAGGTCTTAATGCGATTTGACGTCGTCCCTATGTTAGGGGTTCCTTTCAGCAGGGCAGGCTTATCTATCTTTCTTTGTGATGATAGAAACTGCCCCAGCAGGACCCAGCAGCTGGGGTCCACAGCCAGGAAGATCTCAGTGGCGAACAGCTCTTTCCTGAGTGCTCTGGCCACGTTTCCAGCAGAGAGAGAGCTTGCACGGCGGCGTGCCAGCCCATGGCTGAGATGCTACAGTGCACGCCGTGGCTGCTCCGGGTTGGGTTCCTCGTGAGGTGTGAATGCGGCTGACTGCACAGGACTTTAGTGTCCTTAACCGAAACAAACTCCTGAGGGGAGACCCAGCCCGTCAGCGGCGCCTCTGAGACCCTGCTACTGGTGTCCCAGACTAGAGCGAACAGGCTTTGTTTTTGCTTGTGAACCGTGATTACAGACGGGAAAGACACTAGGCGCAACCTCAAAGAATGCTTCTAACGAGAGCTGGGCTGATTGCACGCGAGCGTGCATTTGTATGTGTGCATGTGCGTCTGCGAGACACATAACCCCACTGTGAACCTCTACCTAAAAACATGCCAGAGGTGATGATGTGGAGATTTTAACTGTTGTTTGCTTTTAAGTCTAATGCTGGTGGATTTTACATACATGCACGTTTTGGCAGGGAATATACTTGTCTGAAAAAGTCCCACTTTAAAAATGGACTTAAATAAACTGCCTTTTTTTTTCAGCCCTGGGAAACGAACCCAGGGTCTCATGCATGCGAGGGAAGTGCTCTTCCACTGAGCTACTTATACCCCCATCCCTAAATAAGCTACTTTTATTGGGTTAAAAATAGCTAATTCAGGTCGGGCGTGGGGGTGCACGCTTATAATCCCCACGCTTGGGAGGCAGAGACAAGAGGATCGCGCAGGTTCGAAGCCAGCCTCCCTGGCTTAAGAGACCCTGTTTCCAAATAAAAATATAAAATAGGTCTGGGAGTGTAGACGGTGTTTCCAGGAACCCCTGTACCACACATACACACAAAAGCTAATTCACCTGGGTATGGTGGTACATGCCTATAATTCCAGTACTTGAGAGTCTGAAACAGGGGAATCTCAGGTTCCGGGATAGCCTCAGCAATGTAGTGAGACTCTATCTCTTCAAAATAAAAAAATGGCTGAGGGTATAGCTTGGAGGTAGAACACCTCTGGGTTAATTTCCTAGCAACCCCCCCATACAGCCCAAAAGCTGACGTTTTGCTATTGAAAATTGAACCTAGGGGTATTCTATCTCTGACTACAACCCCAGATTTATTTTTAAGTTTTATTTTGAAACAGGGTCTCACTAGGTTGATGGAGTCTCACTACTTTCCGAGGCTGTCCTTGAACCTGTGATCCTCCTGTCTTAAGCCTCCCAAGTACAGGGATGACAGGCGTGCGACACCAAGCCCAGATACAGAAAGCTAATTTGACAGGATTTGCCAAATGCGTGTCACTGTCATAAGGAACCACGTTACGGTGGGAGACTGTAAAGCACCGATCAAAGTACAAAAAGGTGGAAGCTCGGCTGTTGTCGCTCATGTGATGAGAGGTTCTAATCGCCTCTTGAACTTGTATATTGAGTTGGCTTTTTAGGGCATTCTGGGTTCGGTCTTTCTCTGTGGCCAGCGGGCACAGACATGAGGGACACCCGAGTACTAATGTGGCAGCGGTAACCAGCTGCGGCCGCACCGCCTGCGTGAGACGGGCAGAGGCTGGGATGCCAAGCGCACCTCACCTAAGGGACGGGAGCAGAGACCAGCTCTGTACTAATCGCCCCTCTGCACACCTCTTAGTACGTGCTTTGCTTTAGTAAGTTACTTCTCATGTCAGACGAGGCGAGCGGGGACTGAAAGGTTAGGTCAGATCCCGCGCCCTCCCGTGTCCAGCGGGCAAGCGCAGGTTTGCCCCGCACCCCATTTCTGCGCTTCCTGATACTCAGCATCCCAGCAAGAAGCCAGCCCTGTGGGGAAGGCTCGTAGGAGCCAATGTGCTGATTCCCGAAAAACAGCCCAAATTAATGGTCCCCTTCAAACCCCAGAGGCTGATGCCAGCTCAGTGATAGTACCATTGCTCAAAGTGTCTCACAACCCTGTCTGAAATTGCCTTCCAAGTTGGCTGGGGCAAAATGCACATTTCAGCTTGGTTCCAATGCAGTCGTGTGTAACACACTGCTCCGGGACCCAACACACACCACGTTCACATCGCTGTTATCTAAGGAGAGCTGGGAGGCGAGAGGGAGACCAGAACCCCCAGGGGGCCGGGCAGCTCCCCAGGGAGGTGGATGTGCCTTAACGCATGCGTACACACATGCATGTGGTGTCGGCAGAGGGGCTGGAGAGTGGATCCAGGGGCATTCTACCTTTGAGCTATATCCTCAGCCCTATTTTATTTTGAAACAGGCTCACTAAGTTGCTGAGGCCCTCTCTCAGTCTCGGAGGCTGGCCTTGAACGTGTGATCCTCCGTCTCAGCCTCCCAAGTACTGAGATTTACAGGTGTGCACCACCATGCCCAGCTCCAGGGAGATGGATTCAAAGTGTGCAGTCTTCAGATGGAGACACACAAGGAAACGGCATTTTTTAATTTTTTTTTTTTTTTTTTTTTTTTTTTTTGCGGGTCTGGGGATAGAACCCAGGGGCATTTGACCTCTGAGCCACACCCCCTGCCCCATTATTTATTTATTTATTTATTTATTTATTTATTTATTTAGTGGTACTTGGGGTGGAACCCAGGGGCTTTTCTACCTCTGGGCTATGTTCCCAGACTTATTTTATATTTTATTTGGAAACAGGGTTTCACTAAGCTGCTGAGAACCTCACTCAGTAGATGAGGCTGGCCTCGAACCTGTGCAATCCTTCTGTCTCAGCCTCCCAAGCTCTGGGATTACAAGCATGTACCACCATGCCCAGCTTATTCTTTATTTTGAAACAGGTTCTCACTAAGTTGTGGAGGGCGTCACCAAGTAGCTGAGGCTGGCTGCGAACTGCGATCCTTGGGTCTCAGACTCCTGAATGCTGGGATTACAAGTGTGTGCCAGCACGCCTGGTGGGAAATGGCACTTTTGATAGAACTCCCAGCCAGCCTGTCTCATGGCACACACTTTAATTTCGCTCTCTACTCTGCTGGAGCCTGCCTCATTCTTGAAAATGGGATGCTGCTTGGAAGCTCGGGCTGGGCCTTTGCTTGGAGTTCCTGAAGCGGAGCCCTCACCCTCAGTGTCTGCTGGGCAGGCTTTACTTCATCTGTCCCAATTGCATCTCTCCCAGGAAGGACCCCCCGCCCCCACACCATCCTCATAAGCAGGCTGAGGTGTGGACAGGAGCGGGCACTGTCGGAGGCCACTGTGTCCTTGACCTCGTTGGCCTGGCCGAGCATCCTGTGACACGGTCTCCTTGTCCTCCTGGTACAGGACAATGTGGGAGCCTCGGCCTGCCCCAGAGCTGAGCCCTGCTGTGCATCCTGCTTGGACGCCTCACACTTAGAGCCCTTCTGAAGTGTCAGAGGCAGTGCTCACTTCCGTGCTCTGAGCTGAGCCCTGCTGGCTGCAGTCAGTGACCCCAAAGGCTCACACGCGGCTGGGTTAATTTGGGGAGCAGGTGCTGTTCTCTGTAGACGGAGACGGAGCCACCAAATTGGCAATCGATCCCCGATCCTGGTGAGACGGAGATGGCTTCTGGTCCTGCAAGTGTCCCTCCTGGCTCCTGGCGCTGGAGTCTGAAGCTCAGATGAGGAGAGGGAAGGTTCTGCCAATCAGCAGAAAGCCTCCTCCCTCCTGGGCTCACAGGCCAATGGAAGCCAGCTCCTGCGGAGCCTCCCCACTCTGCACCTCCCTCCTGGGGCCTCAGCCTTCAGGACCCAGTCTTCTCTCCCCTCTCTTCCTTGGAACTCGGGGACTCTGGAGCTCCCAGCTCGGGTCACCTCCCCTTACCTGCACCTGGGTTCTCTTTCCTCCTCCTCCTCCTGTTCCTCCTCCTCCTCCTCCTCCTCCTCCTCCTCCTCCTCCTCCTCCTCCTCCTCCTCCTCTTCTCCTCCTTCTCCTCCTTCTCCTTCTCCTCCTTCCTCCTTCCTCCTTCCTCCCTCCTCCTCCTCCTCCTCCTCCTCCTCCTCCTCCTCCTCCTCCTCCTTCTCCTTCTCCTTCTTCTTCTGTACTGGGGTTCCTGGAAACCCTTCTACCTCCGGGCTATACATCCAGACCTATTTTATTTGGAAACAGAGTCTCTTAAGCCAGTGCGGCTGGCTTTGAACCTGCAGGATCCTCCTGTCTCCGCCTCCCAAGTGTGGGGATGACAAGCGTGCGCCACCACGCCCGGCTCTTCTTTTTTAAAATATATTGTTCAGTACCTGTTGCAACAATACCTTTCAGTGAATTACAAATGTGGGAACGCTAGAAACACGTTTGTGGGATTGAATCTAACCATTCGGGGACCCTCATTTACTATACAAGGAAATAAAAAAGTGTCTGTGATAGAGATGGTTTATTATAGAGATGTGGAACTCTGTAAATACCGGATGACGTAAGAAAAAAAGCCAGGCATGGTGGTGTACGCTCGTAACCCCAGCATTCGGGAGGCTGAGACCCGAGGATCGCGGTTCTAGGACAGCCTCAGCTACTTAGTGAGGCCCTTTGTAACTCAGTGAGACCCTGTTTCAAAATAAAGAATAAAAAAAATAGGGCTGGATGTAGCTTGGAGGTAGGATGCCCCTGGGTTCCATCCCAGTACCACAAAAAGAAAGAAAGAAAGAAAGAAAGAAAGAAAGAAAGAAAGAAAGAAAGAAAGAAAGAGTAGAAAAAAAAGAGAAGGAAACGCCTTAGGATGAAGGCCTTTGCTACTTCTGCACCTTCCGCCTCCTCGCATCCTGGTCCTTTGGCCTCGCGTTTCTCCACCCTTCCTCTCAAGACTGTCCTGAAAGGTCCCTGTGCAGCCTGATGTGCGCTTTTCTTACGAGGGCCGTTTGGAAGCCATCATAAGCAAAGTGGCCAGCAGGAGGGGTCCTGGTCCTTTTCTGTGCTCATTCTGTGACCCTACCTGGGGAAGAGGTACCAAGGTCAAACTCCACCTCCTGTTAAGTTCCAAGGAGAGTGTAGTGTGTGCACATGACTGTCATGTGTGTGCATGTGTGTCTGGGCGTGGATGTGCTCCTCAATACAGCTTCCATATGGGTCTTGAGTTTTCTTTGTACACGCATAAAATAAGACATTTATTATGCCAAAGAACAGATTTGATTCATTTTCTCAAAACGCTAAAATAGCACATGGCAGAGTAATTCAGCACACAATACAAATTGATATATGCAGTCAGTTATTCCCAAAAGGGTCTTGAGTTTTCTGAAGACCAAAAGTCCAGCCAAGACAACGTAGCATCCGCTGGCTGGAGGGCGGGGCTCATGACTGTCCATCTACAGAGCTCTATTCCCGCAGCACCTCACTCAGCAGCTGTGCTCCTGCCCCGCAGAGACGTGAAGCCGGGGTGCCTAGCACTCGCGGGTGGCCAGAGTTGAGAGCCACTAGCCTGGGCCAGCGCTTTTTTCTGACTCAGGTTTTTTCAGAGCCCCAATGCCACAGAGGATCAGCTCCTGGCATCCAGGCGCAGTGCTGCTCTAAAGATCTGACCCTTCACCCTATCGAGAGACGTAATCACTATGAGAGTCCCGACTAACTTGTGGAATTAGAGTTATCCCTTGGGATCATGGGGGATTATTTCTAGGGCCCCTGTGATACCCAAATCCAATCTGGGGGTACCACTTGTTATAAAAGCAGAGTCCTAGTTGCATATAACCTACCCACACCCTTTACTACATTTTATATCCTGTCTAGATTTCTCATGATGCCCAGCACAATATAAATGCTATATGAGCAGTATATTATATTGTTTAGGGAATAATGACAAAAAACCTCTGTATGTCCAGCACAGATATAAATTGTTAAAAGTATTTTGGATGGAGCACACAGATCCAGAGAGCCGTCTACACTCATCCACCCAAGTGGCTGTTCACATCTAGGAGGTTTCTTTCTGCAGCTGGATTACAAGTCCCTCTCCCGCCACCCGCAGTGCAGGGACCAACCTGCGCCTTCCCCCGACCCAGCCCAGCAATGGCCTGCCCAGTCCCGCTGTAACCCACTGCTCCCTTCTTTCTAGTGCCAGGACTACCAAGGTGGCTGGCTCATGGGCGACTTGTGTGAGGATCTGTGTGTGGCGGGGGAGCTACTGTACCAGCGCTGCCTGTACTACGAGCGTGGTAAGAAGGTGCTGCAGGCCCAGTGGCGAGGCCGGCCCGTGGTCCTCAAGTCCAAGAAGGAGGCCTTCTCCAGCTTCCCGGCCCTTGGTCTGCTGGAGGAAGCTGGCCGGGGGGCCCAGGGCTTCCCCGAAGCTGACCTCCTCCTGGTGGTGGCTGGGGAGGTCAAGAATGCCCTAGGCTTGGAGCTGCCCAACAGCAGCATGGCGCCCCTGTGGCCTGGCCAGCGGGGCCCTGGCTGGCAGCGGCAGCTGGCCAGCGCCTGGTCGCTGCTCCAGCAGGAGGAGTATGTGTACTTCAGCCTGCTGCAGGACTTGAGTCGCCACGTGCTGCCCGTGCTGGGCTCCTGCGGCCACTTCTACGCAGTGGAGTACCTGGCCGCAGGCAGCCCCCACCACAGTGCCCTCTTTCCGCTGGAGGAGGCCGCCCCCCGAGGTGGCCAGGCCCAGGCCCGGGCCGTCAGCCGCATCGCTCTCAGCTTCCTGGACATGGTGAGCCATTTTGACCATGATTTCTCCCACCGGCTTCACCTCTGTGACATCAAGCCTGAGAACTTCGCCATCAGGAGGGACTTCACGGTAAGCGAGAGTGTGCGGGGCAGGGGCGTGGGGAGACCGCGGAGCTTTGGGGTGCGCGGGGCTGGCGCAGCGAGATTCTGGCTTCAGGAGGCAAAATGCTGTGACCATGATACTGGTAACCTCAGATAGCTCTGTCTTCTGGGCCTCTTCCTTACGGGTGTTGGTGAAATAATTTTTTTTTTTTGGTAGTACTGGGGATGGAACCCAGGGGCTTTCTATGTCCAAGCTACATTCCCAGACCTACTTTATATTTTATTTGAAAATAGGGTCTCACTAAGTTGTCGAGAGCCTCACTCAGTAGCTGAGGCTGTCTGTGAACCGCCATCCTCCTGTCTCAGCCTCCCAAATGCTGGGATTACGAGTGTTCGCCACCACGCTTGCCTTTCTTTTTCAATTGGTACGTTGTAGTCACACATCTTAATGGGGTACACGATGGTGGAGGCACACATGCACACGTCACTCATTCAGCCATTCCCCGGTTCCCACCCCATTTTCTCCCCCTCCCTCCTTCTCACGTTTGGCTTAGTAATTGGCTTTTGTATGTGTGTGAATGTACATCATGTATATTAGGGAGTTTCCCTCCTCCCTCCTCCCATCCTCTCAGTGAGGGCGCCTCACTTGCTCATCTATGGTTTCTCCTTCTTCGTCTAGAGTTCCTCCTGTGACCCATTTTCTCCCTAGCGTCCTCATATTATGGAGAGCATCTGATTTTTTTACTTCTCGTGACTGACTGATCTCACTTAGCATAATGTTTTCCAGTTCCCTACAAATGATGTAATTTCGCTCTTTATGGCTGAGTAAAATTCCATTGTGCACATGCCCCATAGTTTTGTAATCCATTCATCTGTTGATGGACATCTTGGCTGGTTCCATAGTTTGGCAATTGTGACTTGTGCGGCTATGAATATAGACACGCATGGATTAGTTTGGTAGTTTGGCAATACCACTTCAGGGCATCTGCCCAAAAGAATGGAAACCAAACTACCAAACTAATGCAGTATTTTCCAATACTTTCCTTTTGGAGAGGTTCTAGCTAGTTTCTAGTCCATGTGCAAGGCTTCTAGAGCACCCAGATGGCTCTAGTGCCTGCCACAGGGATGCCCCGGGTGACTGCCTGCTGTGGCACCACCTGCAGGGAAGGGCCATCTGTGTTCCTTCCCTCTCTGGGCAGCAAGAGAGACATGAGGTGAGAAGAGGGCCCTCAGCGTCCCTGCCCCTCCAGGCCGGCTTAGCCCTGCCACCCCTGAGGCCGGCCTGGGTGTCTGCCTGTTCAGGTGCCGGGCCCCCAGTGGGGAGTGCTGACAAGGTACCCTGGTGTGTTGGCATGGGCACTGGGGAGGGGCTGCGCTCAGGATCCCCTTCCTGGAACGGCCTGGCTCTGATGCTGCAAGGGCCGGCAGGTGGACGACAGTAAGCAGTCATGGTGGGTGCTGGCTCACGGTGGGCCGCTGCTCTTCCTCTTCTGCTGCGTCAATGGCGGGTGGCACAGGGGTGACATGCCTTTTTGGTGGTACTGGGGGTGGAACCCAGAGGCTTTCTACCTCTGGGCTATACTCCCAGACCTTTTTTTAAAATATTTTATTTGGAAACAGGGCCTCACTAAGTTACTGAGAGCCTCACTAAGTAGCTGAGGCTGGCTTAGAACCCGTGCGATCCTCTTGTCTCAGCCTCCCAAGCGCAGGTGTTACAAGCATGCACCACCACGCCTGGCTGGGGTGACATGCCTTTTTAGAGAAGCGTGAAGTCTAGACAGCTGCTCCTGCCACCTGTACCCATCCCACATCTAACCCAGCTTCCATCCCACAAAGGACATCATAGCACGTGGCTCTCACCACATTGTCCTGATGTCCTGCCCTGGCCGCCCTCGAGGGTTGACAAGCCTGGGGTGGCTCCAAGTGTGACAGAGACAAAGCCGGGAGGTTTAGGCAGGTTCTAGAACATCCCAGAAGGCTCCAGGGGGGTCTTCATGCAGGGCAGGGAGCTCTGTAGGAGCTTGGCTGGCTTGTGGTGCTCTGAGCACCACGCTTTATCCTTGGGTAAAGTCCTGAGTGATCCTCCAGCCCCTGGCTTGAGAGGACACCTCAGTTGTGCCTCCAGCATCTTGCACATGGTAGGCATGAACACTGCTTCTCACCTGACCCATGCTGCGTTCCCTCCAGCCAGCAGCTCAGTGGGTGCAGATGGGGAGGGCCGCGGGAAAGGGTTCCCCCCACCAATCACTAATCTCAGCGCTCTTGAAGACACTCACACTCGAGTCAACTATTTTACCTAAGATTTCATGATTTTTTTTCCATTTTTTGTGGTATTGGGGATGGAACCCAGGGGTATTTTATTCTTTATTTTGAAACAGGGTCTCACTGAGTTGCAAAGAGCTTCACTAAGTAGTAGTTGAGGCTGTCCACAAATCACGATCCTCCTGTCTCAGACTCCCAAATGCTGGGATTAAAGTGTGCGCCACCACATCAAGCTAAGATTTACAACTTTTTTTTTTTTTTTTTTTTTGTGGTATTAGGGATGGAACCCAGGGGAATTCTCCCTCTGATTACATACCCAGCCTTACTTTTTCTTTTCTTTCTTTCTTTCTTTCTTTCTTTCTTTCTTTCTTTCTTTCTTTCTTTCTTTCTCTCTCTCTCTCTCTCTCTCACGTTTTGGTGGTACTGGGGTTCCTGGAAACCCTTCTACCTCCTGGCTACACTCCCAGACCTATTTTTTAAATATATTTTTACTTGGAAACAGGGTCTCAGGCTGGCTTAGAACATGCGTGATCCTCCTGTCTCCACCTCCCAAGTGCGGGGATTACAAGCCTCCTTTATTTTGAAACAGGGTCTCATTGAGTTGCAAAAGGCCTCGCTAAGTAGTAGCTGAGGCTGTTCTTGAGCCGTGATCCTCCTGTCTCAGCTCCCCAAATGCTGGGATTAAGCATGCACCACTATGCCTGGCTAAGATTTTACAACTTTTAAGTGAAAAACAGCAGGCTCTCAGTTGTTAGAAATGAGCATTCTCAGGTTCCTTCCCAGATCTACTGAGTGGGGGGGTGAGATGTCAGCAATCTGTGTTTTGAGAACATCTCCTGCCCAGTGGCTCTGGCTGTGTTCCAGTTTGAGAAGAGGGGCTCAGGGTCCTGGTGGGTGCATCCTGCCTTTGGTCCTGGGTCACTCCGTTGCCCTGTGGAGGGAGGCATGCCTTATGGAGGATGTTCAAGCATCCAGGACTCCAGGTCTCCCCCTCCTGCAGGCCAGGGCCCCCTGCAGGTCTTGAGACTTGGTGACCCCAAACTGTCATTAGCCAGTGTTCCTTCTGAGCAAGTGATGTTTTCCTGCTCTGGAGGTTGAAAATGGAGACTGAGATTTGGACAGCTTCATTCAGTGGAGAATAAATGCATCCTCATTGGTCTTTCTATTCTGATGCCTGAGAAACCTTGAAGGTGTAACGTGAGTGATTTCACAAAAGAAGAGCTTCATAATTCTGGTGTTACGGAAACATCACGCATTTTTTTTCTATTCGTGTTGTTATTATTCTTATTTTAGGTGCAAGGGGTTGTGATTGCAAGAGCCGTAATTCATTCTAGGCTGCCCAGTATAAATTAAAAACTAAATCAGGCTCTGCCTGGGAGACGAGAAGGAAACTCAGTAACGGGAGAGAAGATCCAGGAGCTGAAATTCTACCTAGGTGCTCAGGGTGGGGGGGGGGGTTGCCAGAAATCATAGAAAGAGAAGAAGGGTCTCCTGGGCCTATTAGTAAATTATAAAGGCAATTGATTCGCTAGCATAGCCCTCTTTGAATTCGAGTGTACCGATCAGGCTACATAATGAAATTAGCACTTGATTTTGGCTAGATAATAAGCAGGAAGGATTGATTAGTATGCTAAATTCTGTTTGCAGTGCCTACAATTAGTTGTTTGGCAAAACACCTTAAACAGAGAAACGTTCTCTGTCCTTTATTTTCATTATTTTGCATATATTTTGAAACAAATCATATTCCCTCCTGCTCTGTTTTACTAAATAATTTCCAAGAAGCTTTACTGACTTTCAGCATCAATCTTAAATTAAAGCAAAGTCACACACACACACACACACACACACACGGGGCGGGGGAGAGATAGAGATAGAGATAGAGAGCTAGACACACACACACACACACACACACACACACACACACACACACACGAGAAAGACCAGAACCAGGGAATGGCACCTTATGATGCAAACAATTGAGGAACAAATCAATCCTTTTCTGAGATGTTACCACAGAGGAGAGGAAGGCTGATATTCTAGGCTGACCTGTGAAGGCTTGTGAAATGTCACCAACTCCATCAGATCCGTCAAGTTTCCTAACAGCATCTTAATACCTCCAAGCTATAAGTCATTTGACTTGGGAAGCCTCCAGGTTTTCTCAGATTTGAGCTCATTTTTTTCTGTTGTATCCAGGTGGTGGAGGAAAATCTGCATAATTTGGAAGTTATTCTTTTACTGTTTTTGAAGCCTATTTGGTTTGATGCCAAGAAGATAAATCTGAAATTCCAGGGGGCTTGAAGTTCTCCTGTTGACAAAGGAACTTAGCGGTTGATCTTGATGGATCAGGACCCAAACACATCCATCCTAATTTGAGTAATTTACAATTTCCCCATATTTTATTTAATGATCAGATGGAAACCTGTTGACTTCAGTAATGAATTCCATAAACCTTAGATACCCACCCATTTCTATACCATTGCTACAGACCTGACACTCAAATGTAGCTTTGTTTTATTGTTTATAGCCATGGGGATAGATCATCTGTATTTCACTACTTTTATAATCTTGACCTTTGAAGGTATGAAAGAGTTGTGAAATTGTCACAATGAAAATGGAGTTTCTTGTGTCAACACTAACAACCACAAAGAAGTAAATAAAGCCAGGAGGTTATACAGGAAGGATGATTATGCATGATTGTCTGAGAGTAACTATCACAAAAGACTGTCAAAAAATACAACAGTGCAAAAGCAACCTCAGCCTTACACAAAAAGTACTTCTGCACGGACATCTGCCCAGCAACTGTCTGTTCAACCGTGGACCGACGCCACAACTGTTATTAATTATCATGACCAAAGATTATTGTTTCAAAATATCTGACATAATCCTCATTGTTGTCTTTAAAAACTCCTCCCTGCCCCAGCTTCTTTGCACATGCCCATGGTTTGCTATGGCATGCACATTTCCACCACAATGCCAGTCCCAAGTAAGTGGATATATTCTTTCTTCATGCGGTACTAGGGATTTAACATAGGAGCATTCTACCTCCAAGCTATATCCCCAGCCCTATTTTTTATTCTTTATTTTGAAACAGGGTCTCATGGAGTTGCAAAGGGCCTCACTAAGTAGCTGAGGCTGTCTGTGAACCCAGATCCTCCTGTCTCAGCCTCCCGTATGCTGGGATTACAAGCGTGCACCATCACACCTGGCTAATGTCTGTATTTTTTAGATAATTTTTTGTTATTTAGGTTGACAAAGGTCAGAGACTAAAGTAATATAGTGACAGAAGGAACATTCTTTGTTTAACATTCAGAGATTCAACATTTAAAGCTGAGAAAATGTTCAAAGATAAAAGGTAATATTTGTCATTATGGTTCCAAATCCTAGGCTTTATCTGGAGATAGTAAAGGTTCTTTATGCAGTTAAAACGTTGCCATATAATCTATGATAACTGCTCATGTCAAAGAAAACGCATGTAAACTCTTTGGTGGGGAAGAGCCAGCCCCCAGGTGTGGCCCGGGCTTTCCTCTTGGCCAGCAGAGCCCTGCGGACACCTTCAGGCTGGAGAAGGATGCTCACAAGGACGAGAGGGAGCCCTTGAATGGGCTCCATTTGCAGAGCCCATGGGTGTCAAACGTTGACCACCGGGCTGCTGTTTTGATTACAGGTGGTGGCTATTGACGTAGACATGGCCTTTTTTGAGCCTAAAATGAGGGAGATTCTTGAGCAAAATTGCACAGGAGATGAAGATTGCAATTTCTTCGACTGTTTTTCCAAGTGTGATCTGCGAGTGAATAAGTGTGGGGCTCAGCGCGTTAACAGCAACCTGCAGGTAAGAGCTAGTGAGCGCGGGCTGGGGAGGCACCCGTGTCCAAAATGGGGCCTCTCTCTGCGGCTTCTGCCCTCCAGCCGCACTGGAGCCTCCCAGCGGGGCTGAAGGCGGAGAGGCTGTCTAGCATCTGGGCTCCAGGCTCAGTAAGGCAGGACCCTGGAGTTCTTTGTCGTTACCTACCCCATGGGGTGGTTGGTCAAGTAACTCCTAGGGTCTGGCTGATAGAGGTCCCAGTGAAGCCCAGCATGGAACGTCCTCTTCTCAGCAGCTGCAACTGAGCCCCGGGCTGGGAGGGCAGTTCCGCCTGGGTCCAGCACAATCCCTCTCACACGCACAAAGAATGAGAGCCCGGAGACTAGGCCATCAGGGATGACCGGCAACAGAGCACCGCAGTCCTGAGAATGGGACAGACTGGAGCAGCGGCCGGACAAGCAGCCCAGTGCACAGGCAGGTCAGGGCAGCAGGCGGCTCTGCAATGGGAAAGGAGCCAGCCAGGTCCCGGGACCAGCAGGCAGTGGGAATGGGTTCTGGCTTCAGGCAGTCAAATGGAATCCCGAGGCGATCCACATGGGAGGTTGGATACCCACCAGTAAGAAATCAGCTTTCTACCCTCCCTTGCAGCTCTCAGGTGGATGAGGGGGAACCTGGGCCCATAGATGCTGACCATAACCTGCAAGAGGTCCGAGTCAGGGCAGAGTGGGGAGGGCAGAGTGCTGGGCTGCCAGCACTTACCTGGGCTCTAACCCACACTTCCTCCTTCTTCTTCTTCTTCTTTTTTTTTTTTTTTGGTACTGGAAATTGAACCCACGAATGTTCTAACTTCAGGCTACACCCCCAGCCCTTTTAATTTAATTTAACTTTTGTGTGTGGTACTGGGAATGGAACCCAGGGGGATTCTACCTCCTAGCTCCACCCCCAGCCCCATTTTTTATTCTTTATTTTGAAACAGGGTCTCACTGAGTTGCTTAGGGCCTCACAAAGTAGCTGAGGCTGTCCATGAACTGCGATCCTCCTGTCTCAGCCTCCTGAATGCTGGGATTACATGCGTGCATCACCAAGCCCAGCTTAATTTTAAAAAATTGAAAGAGGTTCTTGCTAGGTTTCTAAGGCTGGTCTCCAACCTGCAATCCTCCTGTGTCAGCCTCCTAAGTACTGAGATTATAGGTGTGCACCACCACACCCAGCTTCTGGACTCTTTAATGTGACCCCACATTCTCGGTGGGTCTGTCATGAAATCTCTTTCCTTCAGCTGTTAGAACAAGATGATTTTCTTTTGAGTATCTATATTACCTGCGAGCCCATCTACAAAATAGGAACACATCTAATTTTTGCTCCATACTGAGACTAAGGTCACATCTTTGTATAGAAAGGGCTACTATGGATTCATTTAGAGGCCAGGAAGACTCAAGGAAAATGAGCAAGAAAGAAAGAACAGATGCCACCGACAAATGGCCAAAGAACGTGGAAAGTTAATCTGATCATTCAAAGACATGCAAATTAAATCCAATGATATTGAATTGCTTTTGCCAATCGGAACTTGTCGTGAACATGCTATTAATTAGCAGTGGCAGCTTCAGGGAAATAGATAAACGTCTAAATTGTTATAAGTGAGTCTCTCTGCAGGATTGCGGATGTTGGAAATGTTCATGGTGAGTAATTTCACTTGTCCTCATACCCGATTATTGCTTTGGCATATGGTCCTAGAAGTGAAATTGTACATTCTTTAAGAATATGAGATAACTATGAAGTACTGCCGGGCGTGGTGGTACACACTTGTCATCCAGCATTCTGGAGGCTGAGCCCGGAGGATCGTGGTTCGCAGACAACCTCCGCTACTTAGTGAGGCCCTCTGCAACTCAGTGAGACCCTGTTTCAAAATAAAGAATAAAAAATGGGGCTGGGGGGTGTAGCTCAGAGGTAGAATGCCCCTGAGTTCCATCCCCAGTACCGCAACAAACAAACACTATTTGCAATTGCCTTTTCAGACCAGGAGGGTAGTGAAGGACAGAGGAGGATCCATTCACTACCAGGGGCAGTGAAGGATGGGTGGGAGCCCCCACTTAGGACTGCCCTTGGTTCATCAGAGCCCCTTTGCTAAGGAGCTGCATCTAGTGCGTGGCCTGTGGGGAAAAGGCATGGCAGATATAAAGCTTAGCCCCTTTGACTCAGTAAGGGACAGCTCTGCAGGGGTTTCTTCCTCAGTTCCCTGGGGTGGGACCCCTGAGAACACCCCTAACAAATTTCTGCATCCACAGCTCCATCTTAGAGTCTACTTCCCCGAAAACAAACCCAAAGTAAGGGGCAGATATCCTTAAGATATAGAAAGCACCTGCAAATTAATACAAAAGAGGTCAATGGCCTGATAGGGATTTGGGCTTAGCCGTTCAGTGTCCCCCACCCCTCATCTTCAGAGACGCGTCCCATCTTCTTTGAAGCAGCACCCAGAACTTTCCCTTCTGCGCTGGGGCTAGAAATGGAGTTTCCCAGCTCCCAGGGAGAAGCCTCCAGCTCTGAGGCTTGGCATCCGCCGCAGCGCCCCCTAGAGGAGCAAAGGCGTGCCTGCGGATCTGGGGAGTTTCAAGGGTGGCCTGCTGCCTGCTGTGACGACTCATCTTTCTTCCCTCAGGTTATCTGCGACAAGATATTCCGCCACTGGTTCTCCTCGACTCTCAGGAGCTCTGCCATACCCTTCCAGCTTCGGCGGCAGCTGCAGCAAGCCATCCGGGAGTGCACAGACACAGGGGGCCCGGCGGGGACCTGGACAGCCGCCCCCAACGTGTTCTGGAAGCTGCGCAGGCTCCTTCAAGCCACCCTGCGGGAGCTCCGTGAGACAGACAAGTAGCTACCCTCACCCGGAACGCGTCCACGCAGGAGGAGCAGCCTTCCAGGGATGTCTTCTGCAGTTGTCTGAGAGGAGCCATTTTCACTGTGCAGAGACTGCCCTGGTCTCAGCTGTGAACGGTTGCTGGAACTGCGGCTGTCCACCTCAGCTGCGATGCTGCTCTGCCCAGCCAGCTCACTCCAGTTTTGCCCTGATCTCCATTCTGAGACCTTGGGAATGTGAAACCAGGGTGGGACACATAGAATTTTACTACAGGGGCTCAGACAGGAAGCCCAAACCCAGCGAGCACCTGTGCACTTGTACTGGCCATGACAGCCATGGGCCCAGCCGCCCTTCCCTAAAAACTGTTACCACGTTTCAGGAGGTGTGTGCATTTGGATGGGCGTGTTCAAAACTGAGTGTGTAGCCGGGCGTGATGATGCCGGCATTCAGCAGGCTGACACAGGATCGTTCATGCACAGCCTCAGCTACTTAGGGAGGCCTTTTGCAACTCAGTGAAACCCTGTTTCAAAATAAAGAATAAAAATAGGGCTGGGAGTGTCACTCGGAGGTAGAATGCCCCTGGGTTCCATCCCCTGTACCACACATACACACAAAGTGTGTGCACAGGAGTATGGGTGTGCACAAGTATGTGAACAAGCCTGTGAATATGAGTGTGAGCTCATGTGAGTGTCTATGTGTAGAAAAGTTTGATTGTGCACGAGAATGTGTACATATAACTGTTAACATGTATGTATATGTGTGCACATGCATGTGTGTGCTTAAGTCTGTGTGAGTGTGCTCATGAGCGTGCACGAATGCTTGTGATTGCAGTCATGAGTGTGTGCATATGAGTGTGAGCATGGGCACATGAGCCTGTGAGTATAAGCACATGAATGTGTGAATTCATGTGTGCACACATGTGTGTACACAGGCCAGCACGAGCAGGTGGGGATCTGAGGCATTGGTGGGATGGTTTCTTTAGCAAGCCCCCTGGGAAAGCTTGCCTAGGTAGCCCAGAAGCATTACCTTTCTCTTTGAATTTAATGCAATTAAACAAAAGCTCACATCTTTAGGTGGTATGATTTGGGCGGGAGAGCATGTGTTACAGCAGCTTTTTTATTTTGCATTTTTCATTTTGTGGACTCCACTGAGGCCACGGGCTGTTGCAGGAAGTATTCTGGCGTGTTCTCAGTACATCTTTCTTCCTGCTGAGCAGCAGCCCTGGGGCTTGCTGATCACAGTGTTGTGAGTCTTCCAAACTGAGAGACCATTCAAGTACAGTGGGTGCTGGGCCCCGAGCGGCAGGGCAGCTCCTTTCTGAGGACTGATCGAAGGCCATGCCGCAGGTGTCTGGACCTTCCTGGGTGTCACGTGCTCTGCAGTGGGTAAAGCCTTTCTGCCCTGGGCAGGCCGCACTGATTGCTCATGGGAGAAGAGCTTGGGCCAGCAAGCTCTATGTCTGGAGGGACCTCACCTCACTTCTGCTCACTGCATGAATTATCCAAACCACAAATCACATGAAAAGGGAAATCCAGAAAGACGCGCCATTAAGAGGATCAGGAAGCCGTGTCTGTGGCTTACAAATGGAGAAAGACATAATGTGAAGTTTTGAAAATGCACAAGTTGCTACTTAGGCCCTTTGCAACTCAGTGAGATTCTGTTTCAAAATAAAGAATTAAAAAATAGGGCTGGGAGTGTGCTCAGAGGTAGAATGCCCCTGGGTTCCATCCCCGGTATTGCAAAAAAAACCAAAAAAAGCACAAGTTGACAAAATCCAAACAATTTCTCTTTTCCCTGCCCCACCTCTTTCTAATTCACACAAAGGGAACTAACTGCCTCCTCTGTTCTTCTGGGCTGCCTTTCTGCCGTGCACCGGGTCTGCCTGGCTCACTCTGAGAAGTAACGAGTTAGGGACCAGATAATCAGAGGTCCCGCGGTCCCCGTCCTGCATCCACAAAGATTTGCCTGCTGCCCAGCCTTCTTCCCTCCCACTGGCCCCTTGCCAAGTGATGCTGGTCAGCACACACCCCTCCCCCAGTCCTGTCCCTGAAGACTCACTCTGTGTTTGGGTTCTATGTGAGGAGCTTGTCTCTTACACAGTAGGCTGACCAGATAGACGAAGGAGCGTTCTGCTTCCAGAGCCATGCCGGTGCTGCTGCCGCCCTGCTGGACAGGTTTATTATGTGTGGAGAGTTCACAGGAAGACCGGTGAGACAGGAGAGGGGAAGGCCTAGAACTTCACCATCGGTGCCCTTCAAACCTGGGCTCCTGACACCTTTGGGGAACTGCACATCTCCACAGGCTGACTCTGGGATGGCAGTCCTTCCTTAGCCGGGTGTGGTGGTGCACACTTGTGATCCCAGCATCTGGGAGGCTGAGACAGGGGGATCGCAGTTCATGGCCAGCCTCAGCTATTTAGTGAGGCCCGCTGCAACTCAGTGAGACCCTGTTTCAAAAAAAAAAGAATAAAAAATAGAGCTGGGGGTGGAGCTCAGAGGTAGAATGCTCCTGGGTTCCATCCCCATCACCACAAAAAAAAAAAAAAAGAAAAAAGAAAAAAGAAAAAGTTTTTATTTCAACCAATATGAAATGTTTTTTTTAAATCATAGCGATGATGCACTAATTACCCCACACAATCACGGTTCTATCTCCTCATGTTTGGCTATCCAGTTAAATACACTAACAGGCACACATACACCCTTCACACTCACACGTACACACACACACACACTTTCCCGTTCCTGCCTGGAGAATTCTCTTTAGCACAGTGGCTCTTCCAAAATCAGTGGCAAAGTTCAGTTTTGTTTTGTTTGTTATTTTCAAATCCTTGGAAAAAAAAAACCGACGCTTTTATATAATACAATAAATGGACATTGTGTATATTAATATTTAATTTTGATTTTGCGATGCTGGTGATGGAATCTGGGGCCTCACTGGTGCCAGGCAAATGCTCTACAACCGAGCTGCATCCCCCAAGCTGAACTCGAGCACACGTGGTCACAGGTAGTCACCTCCAGGACACCTCCTCCTCCTGCCCCTCCTTCCTCAGACCCCTGGGCCTCCCGTCTGATTGTGTCTGATTGTCCAGGTGATGAAGGTAAGCTCAGAGTCTTGCATCCTATGGCCTTCCCGGATGCTGAGCAGGCGCACAGTGGGGTCTACACTGGCTCATGCAACTGGGGGGACCTGGGGTTCTGAGGATCCAGGGCACAGCCTCTCTTCCCTGCACCCACATGTTCAGCTGCCCTGCTCAACTTCCAGAGCATGTAAAAGAGCATCGGGTCCGCGTAGACACCAGCAGCCTCTGACTTGCAGGCTAGCCTCGACTCCCAGGCCTCCCTCCTTCCCTCCCTCCCTCTGAACATTTCAGACCCTCGCTCCTGGTGCCGCCTTCTTCTCTTTAATCACCCTTCCTTTCATCCTTGAAGACAGGGAGATGAAACGGGAATGGCCGGCTAATAAGGGGCTGCATAATTCTGAGAAAGCTACAAAATTCATTCTATTAGTGCTTTTAATCAATGCTCCCTTGCACGCTTTCTTAACTTCTCCCGCTGCATCTTTAATTTTGCTATTTTTTGAGAAACATCTGCAGGAGACATCTCCAAGGGCACGGGGTATTCCGGGGCAAGGGAACTTCCGGGCTGAGCTGCCTCCTGAGGTTTCACAGTTTCTTGGGCAGTCCTGGGGGGGGGGGGCAGCTCTGCTCCTGTGAAAGGGAGGTAGGTGGCCAGTACCTCGTGCTCCACAGGGATTTCTGGGGGTCGAGGCTGCTGCAGCCGCTGAGGCTTGGATGGGCCACCGGTCTCCTGCACTGATCTTGCTTGTGTCTGGTCATTGCATCCGCTGCAGGCAGGCCAACCGACAGTGAAGAGTATTTAGAAGCAACTTGTGAGCTACCACATTTAATCTGTGCTCCTTTTGGGGGCCCTCTGTGGAACAATGCTCAAAGTTTTGTGCACGGGGCCAGTTTCTACGGCAAAGCTTGAGAAGAGAGACAGAGAACAGAGAACACTGCTTCAGCTTGTATCCGAGGAGTAAGGCCAATGCAGCCTGGGGGTACGTGGTGGAGACCCTGCTCCGGACAACAAAATACTCTCAGAGTCTGTGCAAAGGGACGGAGGGGAAGAGGGGCCGATGCTGTGCTCAGGGAAAGCCTGCCTGGTCAGGGCACAAACCTGCTTGGAAAGAAAATCCATCCTCTGAAATTCATTAGCGAGGAGTGTCACAGACATTTAGAGCCAGAGACTTCGGCTACCACGGCTCCTGTGCGCAGGGCAAAAGGCGAGCCTATTAGTAAAATCTTTAAATAGTTTGCTGGGTTTGCAGGAGCTGTGAGCCGTAATTCACTCTTGGTGGTTTAGAAACCTCTGGAGACAGAGTGAGTTACAAAAGCAACATCTCTACTAAGCAATTTGTAGCCTGGGGGAAAAAAAATCCCAGTGTGCTGCTCTCTGTAACAAAGTAATTTATGCAGACTACTGGAAGGAAAATGGCCAGATTCTTTCCTTCAAAAGCATCCTGACACATTGCTCCTGGAGAGCTCTGGACCACTGGAGGACATTTATAACCACCTTGCTAGGTGAGAGTGCACGCCTGGCCTAGCTGTGGCCACAGGTATCAGGAGAGGAGCAGCTGCTCTCCGGGCTCCCATTGGGAAGGGTTTACCCCTAGTGGGCAGCTGTGGGCAGCAGGGAGCCAGTGCCTCCGGAGCTCCTCCATCTGCACCCAGGGGGTCGCATCCTGCAGGGCTCGGTGGTCCCGGACGCTGCACCAGGAGACCCAGGCCCCCCAGCATGGCCCACACCTACCCCCATCACACGCACATAGTCTTATGCTCATATGTACACTCACTTTCAAGCACACTCAATTACACACACACACACACACACACACACACACTCCTGGAAAATCCAGTCCTCAGAATTACTGCCTTCTCTGAAGAATTCCAGCGCCATCAGGACTCGGTTTACCAGTGGCCTCTCTCCTTCCCATGCCCATGAACGATACAAACCTGCTTGTGCCCAGAGCTAACTGGCGGCCTCTTTGGGAAGTGACACTGTGTGAGTCCCTGCAGATTTTCTGTCTCGGGTAAGATGAAAGGAACCTGCTTTGAGAACTGCAATCAGTCAAGAGTGGGGAATGTAAGGAGCTGGATTGCCCTGGCCCCCACGCAGGGGTGAGGCCGGGCCAGAGCCATCGGCCGAGCACATGTGGCTGCGTTCACCTGGGGCCTAGATGTCGCGTCCCTCGACCAGCGATTAAGACGCAACACGAAGCTCTTCTTGCAAGCCGTTTATTCAGGATACAAGTTGAAGAAAAATGGCGAAGATCTGCCTCGCGCAGGGCATTATAAACATTAACTCTCCCAATCACTTCTTGCCACATCTCACTCACTCACTGGCTCACGCTCGTCAGGTCACCACCACTGTCATGTGTCACGTAACCCTAGCCTCCAAATATGGAGTTGCTTCCTGCACAGCCATGTGCCAATGTAGCTCAGAGGCAGGAAGCCAGCGCCATCTTTTAATGGCGGCTCACCACACCTAGACGTGCCTGTCTTGTCTTTGCCCTCCTGCCCTGCCAGTCCTGTGCTGCCAAAGCCTCCTGTGGCCAAATCCCCTGTCTCTGTTCACCCTTGCCACGTCTGGTACTGGGAATAGAACCCAGGGGCATTCTACCTCCAAGCTGTGCCACTAGCCCTATTTTTTATTCTTTATTTTGAAACAGGGCCTCACTAAGTTGCTGCGAGCCTCACTAAGTAGCTGAGGCTGACTGCTAACCTGCGATCCTCCTGTCTCAGCCTCAAGTACTGGGATTACAAGCGTGCGCCAACACGCTCAGCTTCAATGAACACATTTCTCCTCCTCCTCCTCCTCCTCCTCCTCCTCCTCCTCCTCCTCCTCCTCCTTCTCCTTCTTCTTCTTTTTACTGAACATATTTCTATTGAACACCCACAACATGCCCAGCACCTCGAGGACAAAACATGTAAAATATCCTTGACCTCCAAGGGCTAACATTCTGAGACCGGGAGGTGGATCCGGTAATGAATAACACATTCAACAAATACCAAGAGTTATGTTTACATATGGAGATGCATACTAATGCAGTTGAGGGCTCTGGGGAGCTATACGGTGGGTGTGGTCTTGCTGGGATGGACTGAGCAAGGGCTGTCAGAGAAGGGAGCCTCTGGGCAGGGCATAGCCCAGCTAAGGCTGTGAGGCTGGACCTCGCCGTGTGAGCGATGGGGTGGAGGAGCTCTGAGGAGGCCTCTGGCCAGAGTCAGGTGGCTAAGGAGTGGAGGATGGGGAGGAGCTGATCCCACGGGCTGGGCTTTGAGGAGACCATGGGAGTTGGGGGTTGGAGGCCGTGTTGAGAACAGACTTGACAGTGTAAGGCTGTGGCAGGAGTTTCAGGTCATGGTTGGGCCCAGTGAGGCCCCACGGAGCGGGTGAATAACCCAACCTGTAGGCCTGACCTGTCAACAGGTCAGACATGAGGAGAGAGAGAGAGAGACAGACAGACAGACAGACAGACATGAGCCCTCCAAGTTTCCTGGCCAACGGAGCTACAATTTGGGGTTGTCACTCATGGACACTGGTTTGTAGGGAGGGGTACCAGGAGCTAGCTGAGTTTGCGGCAAGCCAAATGTGGCTGTCTGTCCACATTCAAGCAGAGATAGCGCGGAGTCGATGGCTATTCCTGGGGAGGGGACTAGCAAAGTCAGCTTGGAGGTGGGCAGCCAGGGAACCATGTGGGACCCTTTCGGTGGCCTTGCTGCTGCCCTTTGGCTTCAAAGTTTCCCAGAGAACTTTATTTTGACCTGTTACAATTAATAAGATGATGGGCCAAGGCCGTGGAAAAAATACTTGTCTATAAAAATCAAGGTTATTTTTGCTCCACTCCTTAGTACAGACGTGTCCTGTCCTGTGAGTTGGGAAGCCGAGCAGCCGGAACCATGCTCGGGATCCGAGCCCCAGTCCTGAGTGATGGCAAAGGCGTCCCCTGCTCTCAGACTCAGCTTCTCTGGTATGCTGCGCTGATAGTTGGAGAGAAAACTGTTATTTGAGATGTCTGCTCATTTGAAGATGCTTTAAAACTTAAGACAGCGTTTTGCTCAAATATGTCACGCACATGGCATTTGGTTTTGCTTCTGTTATTACTTTTTCTTTACATTTAACAGTTTTCTTTTGTAATGAACCTCCTTTATTTTTCAATTTGAGGGAAGGAGAAGCAGGTATCAAAGATGCAGAGGGCTATCTCCTGGAGATAAGTAGAAACATGTGGCTTGCTTTTAAAATCCTTTCCTCTCTCCTTAAAGATGGGGCAAGCTTGTGGTTTTGTGGTTGGTGTAGCTAATCAAGGACACTGTATTTTGTGAAGCTTTTATTTTTTCTTGAGGCTTTTAAGAGTCAGGCTGAAAACTTGGATATGTTGGGAAAAGGAAGTAGGTTTGTAATATTTGTGACAGTCAGAAGAATGGTTGGGGTCTTTGCTACTTGTTTTTTCTTTGCTTGCTTTTGACTTTCTTGCTGAAGATACGGCAAAATCATACTTATTTTCAGAGTGTGAGCACCAGCTGCAGCACAGCAGTCGACCTCAGTTCACTTTCAGTCTGAGGAGAGGCAGGACTGACTGTGCATGTCCTTTTGGGTCCAACGTGAGCTGCAGCGAGGTCTGTTGGAAGTGCGCACGAGCACATCTGTGTCTTGGCTATACATTGTTCTTGGATCCTTCCTGCAACTCTGTTCTCAAACCTTCCTGGGATGTGACTCCCCCAGGGACAGTGCTGGGAGGGAGGGGCTCCTGGAGAACAGGATGCGCCATCTGGTGACTTGGCGAACTCCTGGCAGGGTGGGTGAAGAAATCCATTCATGGAGTCAATGGCGCACGGACCTTGAGGCCGCTGACAGGGGCCTCATTGGCAGCTGTTCCTGCTGCTGCCTCCCGGGGTCCACGCTGGCTCATAATGAATTCTACTGTGGATTTTCCTTGGAACCTATAGGCTTGGGATATTTGACAAGGCTGTCAGTGCCTCCATCTTCTCTCGGTGGATGGAACAGCTGAGGGGGAAGATGGGAACAGGGGACGCATTTCCAACTAGCAAACAGCCAGGGATGCAGGTGTCTGCATTCACAGAACAGCTGGAACGTGTTAGCTTTGGAGAGAGGAACTGGTGCTAGGTGGTCTATCAACCGATGGACTAACCACCATTATCTATCCAATATCTATACCACCTATCCCCCCATCCCTTCCTCCCTCCGTTGTCTGACTTATGACACCTCCTTAATAAGGAAGTAGCTTACACCGAGGTAATTTTCTTTTGAAAAGAACATATTGAGATGGTAGTATTTTTATTTCCGAGACGTGACACCCATAGAGGCCCTAACTCCTGGACGACACGGATGAGCACAGACACTGGGTGTGAGTCTTCATGGGGGCTGGTGGAGCCTCAGCCAGAAGTGTGTGAGCACTGCCTGCTCCTGGCGGCGAGGGTGAAGGGGGCTGGGAGAGGAGCCCTGAGGGAGCAAAGGCTTGACCTCTCTCCTCCCGGTTCCCCTCTGCGTCCCCGCGCCTCCTGCTGGAATGTGTGCGAGTGTGAGTGTGCAAGCCCAAGAGTGTGGGTGGGTGTGTACATGCATGAGTGTACGAGTCTGAGCAAATTGTGTGTGGGTGTGCACATCCAAGCGCGGATTGTGTGTGAGTGAATGAGTGTGCAAGTCCAAGAGCGATTGTGCATGAGTGTGAGTGTAAGCAGGAGAGTATTGCGTGCGCAAATCTAAGAGTGAGTGCGTGCAAGTGTGTGCGTGGCTGAGTGTGAGTCCAGGAATGATGTGCGTGAGTGTGTACATAGGTAAGTGTGTTGTGTGTGAGTGCATGTGAGCATGCAGGTGTGCTGTCATCGGTGCCAGCTCAGGTTGGGATGGAGGAGGCTGGGGACAGGGCCCTGCAGGAAGGCCCCGGCGAGCGGCTCGCACCCAGGGTGCTCTGAGGCGCTCCAGGCTCCAGGCAGCTGAGGAGGAAGAGCTGGTGGTCGCAGGTGAGACAGGTGAGGCCGGGTGCAGGTGTGGCTGACCAGGCCTCCGCATGGACCTGGGGGCCACTGAGTGCTGTGCGGTGTGAACCTCTTTCTCATCCGCCTTCAACCTGTTTCTTAGTCCTAGCCCTTCTGAAAAGCCTTCTGCCTGGGGATGCGGCGTAGGAGGGAAGGGCTACAGGGTGGTCACTATGGCCCTCTGTGGGTCCTCCGGAGCTGGGGCTGGTCCTCGGGGTGGTGTGGGTAGGGGAGCAGAGCAGGTCAGGTCCCGGGGGATGACTGGTGTCGTGTCTGGAGCAGAGCCCACCTAAGAAGACACCCCAGCGAGTCAATTAGTGGATGTAAGTAGCTTTAATGCTGAGTAAGGTGCCAAGGGCAGCAGAGTCACCAGTGGGCATCACAGGGGGCAGGGGCGAGGCCCGGTGCCTGGCGGGCAGGGCAGCCATGGATGGGCTACACACCAAATGGGCCTCTGTTCTGGTGATGCGCCGAGGAGACAAGTGGCTGATGGGGACGTGGCGTGAAAGGGCCTCCTCCTGATTCTCTAGGCGCTGGGGCCCCATAAACCCACATCAGGGATCACCAGTTCATTTTATATCCACATATTGCAGTTCCATTCTCTCCTGGTTTCTTTTCCAGTGAAGTCACATACCAAGTAATTATTAATAGCTCAATATCAAGTCCGGAGGAAGTACTGATCAGAAGAAAGCTTTCCAGCTTTGGAAATTGAAATTGACGTTGCGGCTTCTAATTCCTTGGACTTTATAAATGGAAGTCAATGCAAGAACGTTTATTGGGGACTAAACAAAGGCATCGGATGAGAAAGAGAAACTCGAAATGTAAGAGAACAATGGCAGAGACACAGGTTTGGGTGAGAGAGGGGAAGGACCCAGAATGTCTGGATGTCAGCTCCAACCTGGGACCCCTTGACGACCAGCTCCAGGTGGGTCTCGGCTTTGCAAGCAGCTGGCACTGGGGAGCTGCTTCCTCTGCTTCCAAAGGACTCCTGGAGTCTGTTAGGGCAGAATGTCGTCACAGGAGGAGGCCGCGTGGCGGTCCCCCAGGTCTGTAAAGAAATCCCACTGTCCTGCCAAGGATAGATGGTGTGGGACTGGTGAGGTGGAGACTGATGCTGGTAAGAAGAGGCCATTTTCCGTGTGCTTAGGTCTCCATGTGCTGTCACGGTCTCCCCATCTCCAACACCAGGCAGCTGCCCACTCTCCCTCAAGCCCCTCCCACCTGTGTTGTCTTCTAAGGTGATGCCCCAGGTCCCCAGCAGACTCCAGGGCCCCTCTGATGTCTCCAGGGTACCCCGTTCAGAAATTCAGTGTTGGTGTAGAAAAATAAATGACCAACGAGCTCATCTTTAAAAACTGGCCAATCCTCATCTGTTTAATATGACGGGTATAGTTTCTCCAGGGGTGTCAGGTGGTCCAACTTTTATAAGCGTAAATTGAGGCAGAGACTGCCAGAGCGGGTGCAAAATGCTCACAAGTCTGCCTCTTACTCTGCCACAGACTGTAGATTAGTTCCTGGCCTTGAGGATGCCCTTCTACAAACACAAACAGTGCACTTCAGGGAGACCACATTTTTTATATCACAGGCGGGTATTAGTCCCTTATGGCTGCTATAACCAATCACCACACATTTAGTGTCTGAAAACAACAGCCTACACTCACCCCCGTACAGCTCCCGGGGCCAGAAACCCAATGGCAGCAAGGACCAGTGTGGGCAGAGCTGCTTTCTTCCTCCTGGAGGCTCGGGGAGAATCTTCCTTTGTCTTTCCAGCTTTTGGTGGCTGCGGCTGTCCCCAGGCTGGTGGCCCCATCACCCCAAGCTCTGCCTCTGAGGTCACATCACCTCCCTCTCACGAGGACACTGGTGATTACATTTAGGACCCACCTGAATTATCTAGGATACTCTTCCTGTCCCCGAACCCTTAATCACACCTGCAAAGTGCATTTTTGTCCTGTAAGGTGTCAGTCATGGGCTCCGGGGAGAAGGACTCAGACATCTCCCGGGAGGTCAGTGATGGGTCTGTCACACCCTAGTCTGAGCAAATAGGCAAAGGCAGGTGAATGACAAGTTCACTCATCTCTTCAATGCGACTAAATTCAGATGTGTGGGTGCACGGGGATGGTGTCTAACGAGAGAGAAAGAACTCGGAGCTGGGGAGGCACCGCAGCCCACAGCAAAGGATGGAGCTGCTGGACCACTGACTCCTGGGGTCTGAGAAAGCCAACCGGGGGTGGAAGTGGTTGTAGGAAAAGACCCGGGGAAAGGAGGGGTCTGTCACTGCCCCTGCAGGGATGCTTTGAGGGGACTGTGAGGACGGGCCACCTGGCCTGCTTACCTCTGCGTCTCTGGATGACTGGGACACGTGGACACGTGTCAGTTATCATTAGCGCCGCAGTTCCCCGGGCACGAAGCCGTATCTTCACAGGGGCATCAAGTCCCAAAAGGAAGCACTCGATCTTCACTTGGCTTATTTTGCCCTTTTAACCTAAAGCCACACTGTTCTGGGAAACCTCAGTCTCCCTGGGAGCCACATTTCACCAGCGGGAGAACTTGAGGGCGTTTCTCAGCCTCACAGCTGCGAGTATTAAAATGTGGACCAGCAGATTACAAATCACGGGCGCCTGGGACCGGGTCCTGGGGAGGCTGAAAGGAGGGGGATTTGTCGCGAAGACTCTGAGGTCATATACAGAAAGTCGCCCAATTATGCACAGGAAGTTTCCCCAACCTAAGTATCTGTCTTTGAAAAAGAGACTTTTTAAAAAATCTTAAAACAAGAGTGAACAATAACATTTTTTGTCTTTGACACCAAATAAAGTCATTTCAGATGAAAAGCCCCTTTGAGCCGCTGAGGCTTGGAACGGCTTGGAACAGCGTTGCTGTGTTCTCCGAGTGTGGGAATGTGTTCTCTCCCTTGTGAGATTTCCAGAGGAAAATGAGCTGTGTGATTAGTGTGTGGCCAAGAAGAGGGCCCCGAGGGAGGGCACGGCCAGCAGGGCCTGCAGAGGTGGGCCCTCGGGGAGCCCTTTCAGTCTCCTGTCAGAAAGGAAAACATGCCCGGCGTGGTGGCGCACTCTTGTCATCCCCGCGCTTGGGAGGCTGAGACAGGAGGATCGCACAGGTTCGAAGCCAGCCTCAGCTACGTAGTGAGGCTCTCAGCAACTTAGTAAGACCCTGTTTCCAAATAAAGTATAAAGTAGGTCTGGGAGTATAGCCCAGAGGTAGAAAAGCCCCTGGGTTCTACCGCCAGTACCACACACACACACACACACACACACACACACACACAAAATAAAAATAATAGAATTGTTACTTCAACACAAAGTGAGTTCTACCACTGTGGGAGTGAGTATGACAGGGAGGGACCCCGCCCGCACCGGAGGGGCTCTGAGCCTGGAAAAAGACAGGGCCCTAGGGCCTCTGGTCCCCAACTCTCTTCCGAGTCATTTGCGAGAAAGCTTCGCACGGGCAGGCTGAGGCTCCAAGGCTGAGAGTTGTGGGATTGTGGCTCTGTGACCGTGGCTGGGTCTGCAAACGCCCACACCCTGGTTCAGTGCCGAGGCTGATTTCTCTAAAAAGCAGCCCGTGGCTGGACCCCAAAGTCAACATGCCGGGTGCTGGTGGGGGCGCGGCCTTCCCTGTGCAGGTTGTAGGAATCATGGGAAATGTGCAGGCAGGCGCCTGGGGTTGCAGAAGGAAAATGTGGCAGGGGATGCTGGGAGCCAGGGAGAAGCTGCTTGTGGGGACTCAGGATATCTGTGAAACGTCTTCAGAAAGAAATCTCACCAAGAGCCGGGCTGCAGAGCTTCGGCGTGAAGTCCAGTGTGATGAGGAATGGGTATTTCCAGGAAAAAGCAGGATGGCTTAGTAGGGTTTTCATGAATAATTCATAGTATCATTCATGCCAGAAAGAAAGAAAATTGTACTTTGAAGGGTAGTACAAGGACCCGCTGCCCAGCCAGGTTTCTAGAATGGCGAAACTGGCCCCTTTGGAAACGCACTCGATGGGCCTGCGCAAAAATAGAAATAGGCACTTACAGCTAGGCAGCCTGCCCAAGGGGCAGAGGCTTAGCTTCCGTGAATTTCAACACTGGTCTTGGCTTTGCTAATGTGCATTTGGGCCAAACAGCCCTCGGAGCCCCCACAGCCGGGGATGCCCTCATCCCATCTCCTTTGGTGTCTGTCGAGCTGGGAGGGCCTTAGCTCCAGTAGGAGGAGGCCGCCTCCCCTGTGAACACCTGCAACTTCCAGGGGTGTGTCCAACTCTGGAGACATAGGCCCCAACCTCCAGGCCTAGGAATAACTTCTCTCAAGATTATAGTCATAAAGCAGAAGGAGGATGAAGATACTTGTATTTCTCTTTTCCTTTCCCCCCAAACCAAAAGGAGCCGACATCCCAGCATTTGGGAGGCTGAGATTGGAGGATCATGGTTCGCGGACAGCCTCAGCTATGTAGTGAGGCGCTTTGCAATTCAGTGACACCCTGTTTCAAAATTTAAAAAGACTAAAAAAATAGAGCTGGGGGTGTATCTCAGAGGTACAACGCCCCTGGGTTCCATCCCCAGTATTGAAAAAAAAAAAAAAGAACCAACATCAGTTTTGCTTGAGCGCGCTCTGATCTCTGGAATCATGTGCCTGGCTCCCGGGTTCCTTCTTTCTAGTGGGCGCCAGCGCTTTGATCCACAGGAAGAAGAGCTAATGCTAATGCAGACACCTCAGGTGAGCGAGCAGGAGGATGTTCACTGTTCAAACATCCTGAAGAGAAACCCGGGAAATGCCCCAGTCAGGAGGTGACCGCTGATGGTGGTGGAGACCTCCAACAGCACACATCTCCTCTTGATACTCTTTGAAGCACAGCCTTTGAGCTGGTTTCAGGAGAAGACCTTTCCCCAGATGAAAGCCAGCTGCTGGAGATCATCTTCCTCTGAAGGTGGGTCTGGTAGAGCCACTGTCTCCTCTGTCCAGCCCGCTGGACTCCACCCCGGTCCTGGGAGCCTAGACACTGGCCTCTTAGGCGCAGCGGGTTGTGGGGTAGAAGCAGGAACTTTCCAGCCATGCACAGTGTGTGTGATGGAAGCAGCCCAGTGTCGGGCATGGACCCATCGAGCTAGCTCTTCTCTGAGCCCCTGAACCTAAAGAGCCCTCCGAGGCCATGACGCTGCCCACCAGGGCCAGGATGGCATCTCTCTCCTGCTAGCCTTTGCTGTCGTTTTGCATTTGTTCTCTACCCACTGTCGTCTGGGGCTCGCCCATCACTCAGGGGTGTTGAGATTAGGGTCCTGGGGTGAGGAGCGCAGGGTCAGGAGGAGGAATCACCAGCTGCTCCAGTATCGAGACCATCCCGGAGGCCCAGTGACAAGCAAGGAGACCACTGGAGCTCCTGGCCACCCTGATGCAGGCAACTGAGCCCTGCATGTGGCTGGAGAAAACCTGCTCTGGATGGAGCAACCACACTGCCCTCAGCTGGAGGGCTGGACACAGGGGTGCTGACTCGCCTTGGGGCCAGTGGGTCCTGCCCCGGGGCCCCGAGCAGGAGCTGGGCACTCTGCGGGCCTGGGAGTGAGAGTCATGTCTAAGCCGGCCTATGGAGGAGGTCAGGACAGAAGCTGGTGAAATTACAGGGAATACTCGCGGGCCTCTGGCCCCACACCCCTACTCCGGCTTCTCCTGTTTCTTTTCCTCCTTCAGAGGGGTCGGGGCTGCTCCCCTCTCCTCCCGGGACAGCTTGAGAGACTGTCAGGTGGAGACAGGCTGGGGCCAAGACGTCCTTAACCCTGACAATGTGTGTGTTTGGGGAGGGGACTCAAAGGGTCCACTGTGAGAGAGAAAAGTCACCCAGCGTGAGCAGCTGGAAACTGGACACCTCGTAATGGAGGGGCCACCCGCGGAGAGCTCCTGGACGCTCTGTGGGTCATCAGTCAGATCAAATGAGACATTGTAGTCCCATGAATGGCAGGCTCTGAAGAGATTTGAAAAAGGCTTTCCCAGAGTCCCAGAATGGGGGAGGAGGAGCCGGGTAGGCTGGGGCTCCGCTGGGCTGGGAGGTCCTCAGCAACGCCCCCACAGGCCAGTGGCCCACAGCACATCCTGCTCTTGTTAGGCTTGGAGTCAAGTCGCCCTCTGTATAACAGAAGCTGGGGACTGAGTGCACGGGAATAGGCTGGGGCACGCCCATAGAACAAGCTTCCAGCACTTTCCTGAAGAGGGGGGATCCGCTGATGGTTTGTTTACTTGATTGTTCTTAGGATAAAATACCCAGGGTTTTTTTCAAAATTGGTTCTTTCTCAAGGGAGGTCCTTTCCTCCTTCCATTAAGGTTGTGATAAGTTAATATTTGATTTGAGATGGAGTACTCAACATGAAACTTAAACTCTATCTTTTAGGAAGAAAAAAAAAAGAAACTAAGCCGGGCATGGCACTTGGAGGTAGAATGCCCTTGGGCTCAATCCCTAGCTACACACACAAATTAAAAATACAATAGCGCCGCTGGGTGTGGTGGCGCACACTTGCAATCTCAACACTTGGTAGGCTAAGACCGAGGATCACGGTTAGTAGCCAGCTTCAGCTACTTAGTGAGGCCCTTTGCAACTCAGTGAGATCTTGTTTCAAAATAAAGAATTAAAAAGTAGGGCTGGGGGTGTAGCTCAGAGGTAGAATGTCCCTGGGTTCCATTCCCAGTACTGCAAAAAAAGTAAATAAATAAAAAATAAAATAGTGCTAGGAAAATAGCTCAGAGGTAGAATGCCCCTGGGTTCAATCCCAAGACTACACAAAAAAGAAGAAATAAATGGTCCTCTCTATGAAATATGACAAAATAGCAGCTTTGCATGTGAATATAGACACCAATGTCAAGCTGGGTACTCTGTATTGGGAGGGAGGGGAGTGGGGAGGGGGCACCAAGACCGTGTGCATGCATGTCATTGTCAACACGATTTACATTATGATGGGCGACTATAATGCACCAATGAAAGCACAAAAAAGAAAAAAGAAAAACTTTTTAAAATGACTGATAAGACATAGAATCCAAGCCTAATTCCGACCCCTTATAACTGTGTGATTTGGGCAAGTTACTTGGCCTGTGCCTTAGTTTTCTTTCCTAGAAAAGGAGGAAAGAAATAGATTCAGAATTTTCATAAAAGTTAAAGAGTTTATCCAGGAAAAGAACCTGGTGTCTGTACAAAGAAAGAGCTCAGTGAATATTAGGTATTGTTATAATCTTCTAGTGTAGCCACCTCAGAAATAAACTACTTTTTCTTCTGGATCAGGAAAAACTTGCTGGTCTGGGAAATGCAAACCGAAAATGTTACAGATTGGGAGAATATGGTTTGGGGAAACTGTTCCCCGGGGACCCCTGCTAGGGTCCCGGACACACTTATCCCCAACCCATAACAAAACCCCAAATGACCAAAAACAGAAAAAAAAACCCCGTGGATTCTTGTCCTAAGCTAAGAATAAATACGCATAGCTTGGACAGTTGCTGAAGATTTAAAGAAGTTTATAAAAAGATAGAAATACAGAGACAGTCACAGCCCTGTGCCTGAGAGGGATGGGCACTGGGGGGCAATTTGAATGAAAAATACCAAAGAACTCCAGTTTACTGAGTGTTTTTATCCTGCCCAAGTCCTTGGCAGGTCCTTTGATCTATAGATACGTTAGCCCATATCTCTAGCCCCATCCACATCTCTAACCCTGTCCGTTTCTCTGCTGTCTCCAGGCGGATATGCCCTGAAGGGGGAGGGGGGCTGCCCCTGTCTCCTCCGAACACCTTTTGTTTTATCCCCCAAGGTGTGTGAAATTGTTTCTCCAGGATCTGGGATTTCCTCCCATCTCTGGCTCCAGCTTTCTTTCCTTTTCTTTAGAAATGTAAATTACAAGTCCCTCTTTTCTGCTAGCCCTGGCTTTCTTAGTATAAACAATATATTTTTAAAATTGGAAATCTTTTCCAATACTGATACATTAATACATTTTAAAACCTCTTCCCAATACTAGTACAGAAACCACAATGAGACACCACTTCATACCCACGGCTGCATCTATCATAAGAGAGAAAAAGCACAGCCAAAAAATAGCCAGTGTTGGTGAGGACGCAGAGCAAGCGGAGCCCTCACGCCTCCTGCGGGAAGGGCTGCACAGCCGCAGTGGACAGAGGTGGGCCATTCCTCAAGGAGCTGAACCTAGGATCACCAAGTGACCTGGCGGTTCACCTCTAGGTATATACCAAAAAGGACTAAAAACAGGTCTTCTAGCAAATCCAGTCACTCGTACCTCATGACAGGGATACCACCTGTGTCGCCAGGTGGTTTTGTCCTCGTGTGAGTGTGCTAGTGTGTACTGGCACAGATTCAGATGGCTGCTCTGGGTGGTACAATCTCCCGGCACCGTGGTCTCATATGCAGCTCAGTGCTGACCAGAACATCAGTTCTCAGCCCATGACTGTGTCTGTAGACAGTGTTTGTAGCAGCATTATCCACAGTAGTCACAAGGAGGGAGCAACCCAAAGGTCCATCATCAGATGAACAAAATGTGGTGTATCCCTACAATGGAATATTATCCAGCTGTAAAAAAGAGTGCGGTAGAGACACAGGCTACAACAGGGATGATTCTCAAACACAGGAGGCAGAACAGAAGAATCCAGACACAGTTTCCAGAAACGTGTGACCCCGAGTCAGCAGACCCCTGGGGCGGCAGGCAGAGCAGCCCGGCAGGAGGAGCAGGGATGGGGGTGCGGAGCAGCAGGTTCTTGGGTAGGCTTACTTCTGGAGTGATGGGAAAGTTCCGGAACTAGGCAGTGGTGATCGCAGCACTCTGAATGTACTGAATTACGCACTTCAAAATGATTCAAAGAGTACATTTTAAGTTCATTTTACTGTAATAAAAATTGCTGATTGGAGAGCAGAGATGCCAGTGTTTCTCCAGTCACTGAGCTAAGGGGAGACGGAGGTCTTGTTGGACAGACTCCCCTAGAACACGGCTGCACTCAGTCCAGGGGCTTTGATGCTGGGCTCAGCCTGCTGACTCAGAGGTGCAGAGGACACACACACACACACATACACTCACAGGTTCATTTTCCTGAACTAGAGTGTTTCTTGGAAAGAACATGGCAGCCGGGGCCCGTGGGTTCTGCCAGGCAGGTGGGTTTGAATCCTCGCTGCTGGGCGTCTGGCCTCAGCGTTTCCTGTTGTGACGACTGTGAACTAATTCAGAGGAGGCAGCAGCAGTAGTGATTTTGGAGGAGGACCAGAGGCAGCTGCGTGGCTGGGTCCTGCGGAGACCACCAGGTGAGGGCCGAGGACCCGGGAGCAGGCTGCTGGTCGTTTCCTACAGACTGGGTGCGAGGGCTGGTGTGAAGATGGCAGGAATCGGCTTCTGCAGGACATCTGGCCGGGTAGCTGGGGACGGAAGCTGGGTGAGAGCCCAGGACCGGGAGCTGAGCGACGTCTTCCCTGGGTTCCTTGGCGGCTTCTCTGTCCCCGACTGTCCCCCTCTCACCTGGCAGGCTCTCTGTCCAGGCTCAGGACTCTGCTCACCTGGACCCCTTCAGTGAGGCCTCTGGAGCTCACGCAACCAGGGTCAGCCCAAGCCAGCCAAGGCCCCAAGGCCTCCGACCTACAACTCTCCAACAGGGCGGCAGCTCGCCCCTTTGCCCATCCCACATTCTATTTTTCACTTTCGGAACTTCTGCAGTCCATAAATGGCATGAGATGTTCAACCCTTCTGTATAAAAGTGACTTGTGTTAGATGATTTGGCCCACCTGCAGGCCAGAGGGAGTGTTCTGAGCACACTTAAGGTGAGGCCATGGTAGGTAAGCCGTGATGCTCCGTAGGTAAGGTGCACGCAGCTCACTTTAAACTTAGGGTGTTTTCATCTTGCGATGGGTTCATCAACACGTAACATCATAGCTGGGTGTGGTGACACATACCCGTAATCTCGGTAGTTGGAGACTGATTCAGGAGGATCATAGGTTTGAGGCCAGCCTCAGCAACTTAGCGAGACCTTGTTTGAAAATGACAAAAAATGGCTGATATTGTGTCTTGGAGGTAGATATGTCCTGGGTTCAATCCCTAGTACTGAAACAGCAGCACCGCCACCAACAAAAAGATGTAACCCCATTGTAAGTCGAGGAGCAGCCGTAAAATTAATCACCTACACCTTCCCAACCCCCACTTCCTCCTGTCTGCCCTGTGTGGGCGTCCAGAACTGCCCCGGGCACCTTCACATCCATTACTCAGCGAGGAGGCCAGCACACTGGCCTCTGGCCTTGTTGAATGTCTACAGACCGGTAGACTAACCCCAGAACTCCTGGTCCTCTTTCCACACCCCTCTTTGCAACCTCCAAAGTAATTGAAGCCTTGTATCTCTTGGCCAGAGAAAAGGTATGGCTGACCTGAGACCAAGCTCTGCGCCCCGGGTGCTCTTCCTCCTCTTGACCTGCACTTGGGGATCGTTTGTCATCTCCATTTGGTTTCCTTCTCAGTAGGTGCAGGACGAAGGAAATGACCAGTTTTCTCAGTGAATGCACTTCCTAGGCCGCGCGTATTTCCATGCTTCTTGTGCTCTGCTTAGATTGGCTTCCTTCCAAGCCTCATAGGCAGTTATTCTTGGCTCATTCCACGACCGGCTTTAAATCAGCTCTCCCTTCCTGAGCGTGTGATGTGGGGCTTATCCGCGTGTTGTACTCACTGTGTTACTGGATAATGTTTCTTGTTCATAAATCTTTGTTCTTAACCCAGTGCCCTGCTCTTGGGTTCTACACACAGCTCCTGGCCCAATTAGATGAAGAATTCTACTTGGCTTTGCCCCCAAGGAGAAGTTCTTCAGATCTCAGACCTTAGGTCTGGGAAACACCATCTTAGAATTTCCATAATATTTAATCTTTCCAGCTGGGCATGGTGGTGCATGCTTGTAATCCCTGTATTTGGGAGGCTGAGACAGGAGGATCGTGGTTTGCTACTTAGTGAGGCCCTTTGCAACTCAGTGAGACTGTTTCAAAATAAAGAATAAAAGATAGGGCTGGGAATGTAGCTCAAGGGTACAATGCCCCTGGGTTCCATCCTTAGTACAGCAAAAAAAAAAAAAAAAAGTAAAATAAATATTTAATCCATCCAGATTCTCAGAGGTCTTCTGAGCCCCTGAGGCTTTGTGGTCAGCAATGGAGGTGATGGGACCAGTCCTGCTGGGTGGGGAGAGGCCGTGGCGGGCTGCCCCCACCACAGTCCAGACCCCCTGGTGGGAGTAGCGGTGCGGCTGTGTCTGGGCCCTGCCCGGGCTGGGCATGGGCACCAGGCTCCGGCCCTGGTTCCAGGCCCCTTTCCTCTGTGGGTTCCCTCTTGCTACGGTGGCAAATGAACAGGCTTCTCACTCGCACCAGCACAGCCTCGCCAACCTGCAGTTTGGAGGATCCCAAAACGGGTCTCACGGGCTACGCCCGGCTGTTGACAGCAGGGTGGTCCTTCTGGAGGCTTGGGGGAAAATCTGTTTTCTTACTGTTCTAGCTTCTAGAGGCAGCCGTGCCCCCAGCTCATGGCCCGTCTCCATCTTCAGATACAGTTTCGGCATAGCAAATGTAAAATCTCTCTGTCACTGTTTACCTCACTCCTGTCTCTCGTTTTCCCTGACTACTATCCTGTTCCCTGTGAGTACTGCTACTCCTTCCCCTTAGAACGATCCCCATGAACAGAGGACACCCCCAGGGGCCCACGATAACGACCCAGTCAGGTTTCCTACCTTGATTACATCGCGGAGTCCCTGATGTCTGTGAGTAGGTCTTGGTTTCTGGGATTTAGGATGTGTGGCCTCCGTGTGGACCTGTTATTCTGTCCTTGGAGGCAGAGCCTTTGCAGACCCTTCTGGTCTGTTCTCTCTGCCCTGCATCCAACATAGACCAGCACCCTGACTTCCAGCCTCCGGCACTGTGAGAGGTGCACGCCTAACCAGGCGTGGTGGTGCTCACTTGTAATCCCAGTACTTGGGAAGCTGAGACAGGAGGATTGCGGGTTCGCGGCCAGCCTCAGCGACTTATTGAGGCCCCTGCAATTCAGAGATCCTGAGTCAAAATAAAAAATAAAACAGGTCTGGGGGTGTAGCTTAGAGATACCCTGGGGTTCAATCTCCAGGAACACACACACACACACGCACACACACGCCCGTGCCAGCCTGCCTTTAGCATGGGGTATCCTGACACAGGAGCCTGAGCTGACTGATATCAGTGAACAGAAGATACGCGAGTGGGCAGGGAAGTGAACAACCCCTCGTGCAAAGTCGGTGCCTGTCAACGCTGTGGGCGATAGAGAAGCTGGCACGCCTTCTCTCCAAGGGGGCATTACCCGAGAAGGACATTCCCGCCCCATGGTTCTCCTGGACCAGCCACTCTGCATCACCTGGAAATATGGTAAGGAGCTGGCTGGCCCAGCACCGAGTGGTCCTGATGCACAGTGGACTTTGATACCTGTATCCTATTACAGAGTCGAGCATCCTGTAGGCGCCTGCAGGGCTCTGGGGCCAGTGCTCATGGGGAGATCCGGCCACTCGAATCTCCTACTCTACGACAGGTACAGGAGGGCCCACGGCTCCTGATGCGGTCTGTGTGTGCTAAGCAGCCCTCTCCTTTTTAAAGGGGGGATGCTGAGTCACGTTGTAGTCTTTCCGGGACCCTTCCAGCAGCTACTCTTATTACACAACCAGCGAGACTCACGTTTCCTGCACACCATGCTTCTTATTGCACAGATGACTGTGGCCTTCTAAAGTGTGTTATTTTTGTGTTATGGGGTGAGATGAGAAGCTGTGAGGAAGTTGATTTACTGTGTAGGAGTAAAGTACTACAAGCGCTTTGCACCTTCTAGGGCCAGCGTACAGGGACGGGGGTTTCCTCTGCAGGCTGCGCAGTGGGTAACAACGGCTTGATACGGGGCTGACACCCAGCCTGTGCTGAGCCAGGACCCTGTGACTTTTAGCAGCAATGACCCTGAACTTACAAACTCAGAGTTGCAGGGTGTGGTGGTGCACGCTTGTAATCCCAGCATTTGGGAGACTGAGACCGGAGGATCCAGGTCTGTGGCCAGCCTCAGCTACATAGTGAGGCCCTTGCAACTCAGTGAGCCCTTGTTTCAAAATAAAGAATAAAAAAAAATAGGGCTGGAGGTATGGCTCAGAGGTAGAATGTGCCTGAGTTCCATCTCCAGTACTGCAAAAAAACAAAACAAAACAAACCACTACCACCACCACCACCAACAAAAACTGCCAGGGTCCTGGCCCTTTCTTTTAGAGGATAGCGACCTTCTCACAGGAAAAGTATTGAGAAACAGTTTCTTCTTCTTCTTCTTTTTTTTTTTTTTTTAGATTGAACCCAGCGGCATTGTACCTCTGAGCTACACCCCCAGGCCTATTTTATTTTTTAAATTTGAAACAAGGTCTCACTAGGTTGCTGAGGCTGGCCTCAAACCCTCCATCAGCCTGTCTCAGTCTCTCAGGTACTGGGATTATAGGCATGTGCGACCATGCCCAGCTAAATGTCTTAAAAATATATAATTGTGCCTGTGCGGCAGCTGTCGAATATAGAAAAGGCGCATGCTTTTTCTGAGCAGACCTTTTTCCAGGCCACTAACTTCTGCAGGTGGAAGGGAAATGCCAGCTTTACCTGACACCCACAGACACTGAGCGCTGTGTTTTAATGTTGACAGGTTCACTGTGGCGCTCCAAGTTGGGAAACATATATACACTGGAATCCTAAGTGCCCGGCTATGCTCCATAAAATATACACTGGAATCCTAAGCGCCTGACCACACTCCAAAATATATACACTGGAATGCTAAGCACATGATCACGCTCCATAATATAATAATATATACACCGTGATGGATCTCCAGCCATATACTAAGGCCAGAGACCTGGGAATCCTTGGCTGAGGGCACGAGAAGATCATGCACCAGCTTGAAACAGGTGAAGGAATCCTCCCCTTCCCAGTACTGCGCTCCAACCCTCCGGGATGGTCTGAGGCCTGTCCACAGTGGGAGGAGCATCAGCTCTGCCCCGCCCATGGACGCACCACTCCTCAAAGCACCTTCACACACACACCCTCAAAAGTACTTCATCAGACAAGCCTTTGGAAAAAGATAAAATTTTCCAATATATAGACTAACTTAAGGGAAAAATATATTTTTTACAACTGGATGGACACAAATTAGAAAGGTAGAAAGTATTACTTATAAAGCAGATTTCATTTTACAGTATAATCTAGAAAACTTTACAGGCAGTAAGAAAGTGTTTCTTCCATAGTTATTTCATAGAATTGTGGAAGAAATGTACAAGTTGTCAAAATCAAAATGGTTTGGCTGTGTTAACACAGAGAAGCACAAAGTAATAAAAGTCGGGAGGCATGAAGGAAGGGTCTTTCTGCAAGACTGCCTGATGTAACTGGCTCTCAAGACTTTGAGAGCACCACAGCACCGGAGGGACTTCTGCAGGACATCTGATGGCAACTGTCTGTTCAGCCCTGGACTTACACCACGCTTGATATTAATCATCATGACCAAGGATTAGTGTTTGACATATTTGATGTAATCCCAGTCGGTGTCTTTAAAGACTTCCAGAGCCTCAGCCGCTTTGAACTTGCCCACAGTGCGTTGTGGTGTGTGGATTCTCACTGTAATGCTAAATTGTGGGGAGCCATTAAGGCTTTCCCCTAGATTGGTGTCTCTGACTCAGCTGACTGTCCTTCTCCCAGAGTCAACAAGGTTTGGGGAGAAGATCAGATGGTGCTGGCACGAGGGTACTGATTAACCTATCTGTAATGTATGTGTTTTGTATTGGTCTTTATTGTTTTCTGGTGGTGGTAGCACGAGGATGTTGATTGACCTGTGACTGTATAAATACCTCCGAAAAAACAAACCCAGTGTCGGTGCAATAGAGAAAACTGACCCAGGCGTAGGTGTCGACCAGTAGGAAATATTGACCCACAAACAGGGGTCGGCCAGTAGAGATAGTAGGCTGGCAGCTTCCCCATATTAAAATAAATTAAATATTCTGAGAATCAAATTCTTAGAGATAAATTCTTCATCACACCTCTCTTTAGAACCAGTACTTTTGCTGGCTGGATCCAGAAGGTGGTGGCCGATACAAGGAAATTCTGAAACTGAGGATCCCAGGAAGGGCACCGCTGAATAGAAAAAGAGCACACTCAAAGATTTGTAGTGGTGGTGAAAAGTGGGAAGTGTAATATATAATAGGTCATTAAACAAGAAGCTTTGCACAAAGGAAACTAAGACAGAAAATGAAGAAACTAAGATAGGAAATGAAGGCGCCTAACGTGTAAATAGTAAAATACAATGGGTCAGAAAATTGGTTCCTAATGTGTAAATAGTAAAATACAATGGGTCAGAAGATTAGTTCCTAATGTGTAAATAGTAACATACAATGGGTCAGAAGATTAATTTTTTGCTTTTTGTACATAGGTTAAAAGATATGCTTTGTGTTAAACTTCCTAAGGAAGAAACTGCTGCTCAGTACCATAGAGATGAGTTGTTTTCTTTAATTTCACCGCTTCAAACAGCTATAAATCGGGCTGCAAAAAACGGAGAAGATACTAGGGGATTCAGAGTTTTCCCGGATACTGAAGACCCTGATGGTTAAGGAAGCGTTATTAGATTTCTTAAATGCCGACATAACTGGGTCAAGGAGGTGTTATTAGAGGACACAGGCCCTTTCCTTTCAAACAATTAAAAGAATTAAAAACGGCTTGTGCCCAATATGGACCAACAGCACCTGTCACTCAGGCCATGTTAGAATCTCTCTCCATGGAGGCTTTGTGTCCTTCTGATTGGAAACAGCCCGAGCTTGTTTATCAGGGGGTGATTTTTTTTTTTTTTTTATTGTGGAAGTCTGAATTTGCAGAACAATGCCAATCCACAGCAGATTTGAACATAGCTCAGGGAATACCCATAAATCTTGATATGCTAGCAGGAGAAGGACAATTTAGGGAGACCGCTCAGCAATTGGAATTTAGTCTAGCTTCTTATGTGCAGACCAGTGCTGCTGCGCGTCGAGCATGGAACAGTTGCCTTCTTCAGGAAAACAAACTGAAGACCTTTCAAAAATAAGACAAGGACCAGATGAGCCATATCAGGAGTTTGTAGCCAGGTTATAACTAACTGCTAGTCGATAGTGAAGCAGGGCTGTTGCTCGTAAAGCAATTAGCCTTTGAGAATGCTAATGCTGTTTGTCAAGCTGCCTTACGCCCTCTTAGAAAGAAAGGAGACCTGTGTGATTATATTCGGCTATGTTCCGATATAGGACCTGCATATACACAGGGACTAGCTATGGCTGCGGCATTACAAGGGAAAACTGCACAAGAAATCCTTTTCCAACATAAAAAGTCGGGACCTAAGAATAATATGGTTAAAAGCTATGGGTGTGGACAAAATAATAATTTAGTAGCCCCTGGCATAGTTGATTCTGACTATGAAGGAGAAATAAAAATCATGATACATTCTCCTCAAGGGATAGCTGTTACTAATGGAGGTCAACGACTGGCACAATTAGTATTGCTACCTCAGGTGCAAACTAACAATAGTGCTCAGAGACGTAAATGAGGTCAAAGGGGATTTGGCTCATCAGATGCTTTTTGGGTCCAAGTGATTGGAACGCAAAGACCAGAACTGAAATTGTTTATTAATGGAAAAGAATTTTCAGGGTTAGTAGACACGGGAGCAGATGTTTCTGTCATAACAGCTGATCTATGGCCTAAAAAATGGCCTAAGCATTCCTCCATCACTCACCTTAAAGGCATAGGACAGACGCAAAACCCCGAACAAAGCAGTGATTGGCTTACTTGGAGAGATGAGGAAGGCCATACTGGAGTTTTTCAGCCCTGTCCTGTCAACTTATGGGGCCGAGATGTTATGCAGAACATGGGTGTATAACTTTATAGCCCCAGCCCTATAGTGACACAGCAAATGTTAGATCAAGGACTTTTATTGGAGGAAGGTCTAGGGATAATCAGGGTGTTATAGAGCCTTTAAAGCTTCATTTACAATGCCCTCGAGCAGGTCTAGGGTATTTTTAGAAGGGGCTGTTGATCAGCCTGTGCTCCATGCCGATCCTATTATTTGGAAAAACGAGGAACCAGTTTGGGTTGATCAATGGCCCCTAACCTTAGGAAAAATAAAAGCCGCGGAGCAGTTAGTACAGGAACAGCTTGACTACAGCCATATAGAAAGTTCTAACTCCCCTTGGAATTCACCCATATTTGTCATTAAGAGAAAATCTCGATGAAGATAATGCATGGGGGGTACCTGAACGACTCGTGCGACATATGAATCAGGCAAAAATAGAAGACTCTCGGATTGAAGCTGACGACGGAAACACGGGCTTACGTCCCAGATCATCCCATACTTCATCCAGCTGTGTGGGAGCCGCGGGAGATTGCTGTCTCCATGAAACTCACGATTGCTGGGACTTCTTGCTTTAAATTTTACACCATTGTGGAAACTTTTGGTTATACTGGACAATGAACTGGCAAAAATGTCAAGATTATTTTGGATGGAGAATTGATAGTACAAAGACTGATAGTATTATTTTGGACAAAAAATTGGTACTTTTGGTTATTTTGGACAAAGAACTGGTACACTCTTAGGTTTTTCTAGGGATGTCAAGAAGATGGGATGTCTGCAGTTGACACCCGTGGTATTACAGACTAGTAACTGCTATTGAAGATTTAATCTTGTGGGGCCCTTGTTACCCAGGGAAAATAGATAAAAATGATAGCCCACTAATAACTTGTTTACTCTGTAAAATTGATTCAACATGTAAAACATTGTGTTAATTGGAGAAAATGTCTTGCTGAAATACCTATGCTATCTGATACTCCTAATACCTTGTCTATTAGAGACTCGGGACAGAGTGTGGTCTTAGGACAAAGTGAGAGCATTTTTTCAGCAGAAGTGCACAATTTACCTTTGAAGGGTACCCCCATTTAAGAGGCTGGTAGTCAATGACGGGTAAGATTTCCTTGGGACAAGGAAACCTAAGACAGGATTATACAGCCTCACTCTGTATTATCCAAAGACGGGTAATCCTTGATACCTGAAGGAAACAACCTAAGACAGGCACAGTCTTCTTTGAATATAGTAAAAAAAAAAGGGGGAGTTGTGGGGAGCCATTAAGGCTTTCCCCTAGATTAGTATCTCTGACTCAGCTGACTGTCCTTTGCCCAGAGTCAACAAGCTCTGGGAGGAGATCAGATGGTGCTGGCACGAGGGTACTGGTTGACCTATCTGTAATATGTGTTTTGTATTGGTCTTTATTGTATTCTGGTGCTGGTAGCATGAGGATGTTGATCGACCTGTGACTGTATAAATACCTCTGGAAAAACAAACCCAGCGTCAGCGCAAAAGAGAATCCTGACCCAGGCGTAGTCGTCGACCAGTAGGAAATATTGACCCAAGAACAGGGGTTGGCCAGTAGAGATAGTAGGCTGGCAGCTCCCCCACATTAAAATAAATTAAATATTCTGAGAATCAAATGCTTAGAGATAAATTCTTCATCCTCACGCCTCTCTTCAGAACCCGTAGTTTTGCCGGCTGGCTCCGGCACTAGATCTTAAATGAATGTATTCTTCGGAGAATTTCTCCTTTTTTTTTTTTTTTGGTGGTGCTGGGGGTGGAACACAGACACTTCCTACTTCCGGGCTATACTCCCAGACCTATTTTCTATTTTATTTGGACACAGCGTCTCACTAAGCAGCTGAGGCTGGCGTCTAACCTGTGCGATCCTCCTGTCTCGGCCTTCCAAGTACTGGGATTACAAGCGTGTGCCACCATGTCCAGCTCTGATTTTTTGACAGAATTTTAAAAAGCCAAATCGCATGACATATTCTAATCTCTTGCAAATGCTTAGTGAGTTATCTCTAGCTTAGTTTTGTTTCTCCGTTGTAATTCTGCATTTTATATTGTTTCTAGGAATGCCAAAAATGGCTGTTTGTGGATGTATACATAAAGATTACTTGATTACGTTTTATTGGTTATACAAAAATAAGCTTTAATGTTTCAACCAACTCTGTTGACTTATGTGTAATCCCCTTCTTAAATTTTAAGCAAATTGGATTTCTCAAAGTAAAACTATGTAAACTCCAGCGCTTAGTCATTCTCCTCAGAAACCTATATATGTTAAACACAGTTTGGCATCAGGGATTAGATTCTGGAGCAAGAAGCATTAAGTGGAAAATAAAGCTGAGTAAAATATGAGTTTAACTAGTGGCAGGGAGAAAGAGAAAGAAAAGAGAAGGCAGGCAGGCCTGAATGTTTTGCCAAATATCTGGATACTCTGTGTCCAGCCAAGTTAACATGGAAAATAACCCAGCACAGTACCTTTAAATGTTTCCCACAAAGGAAGCCGGCAGCACAGGGCACCAGGAAGACCAGGAGCAGAGCCACCGGAGGGCCCTGCCGCCCTACGCTGCTGTGCGGCTCACAGACGCCGCCCAGGCTCCTCTCAAGGAGGTGCGCGTTGTCCACCCTCCAGTGGTGCTGGTCCTTGTTTCAGCAATTTTATCCCTTTACCCATAAGCCAATCCCAAGAAGCTATATTTCTAACCACATTTATACTGCTCACAAGAAAACTTTTCACCCAACATTATGGTCTCCCTACTTTAGCCTCTTCCAACTTTATTTTTTTCGGATTCAGGCACTTTTAAGATCAAAGTTTATTGCTTCAGATAAAAAGATGGTATAGATATTAGGGAATCCCTTAAAATTCAATTCTAGAGTTCTATACCGTCTAGTACTTTTGCATTGAATGTTAGCCAAAAAAATTTCTAAACACCTGAAAGCCCTGCTATTCACAGAAACCATCGTAATAAAAATTGACATTTAATTTGTTCAGTGTAAGCCAGGTGTGGTGGCTGAGACAGGAGGATCGCAGGTTTGCAGCCTCAGCTACTTAGTGAGGTCCTCCTCTGCAAACAAAGAATAAAATAGGGCTGGGGGTTTAACGCAGATAGAATGCCCCTGGGTTCAATCCCTGGCATCAATACTATATATATTAAACAAATAATAATTTAATAATAATAATAATTTGTTCAATGTATATAGTATTTACATTATAAAACCAATGATGGTACAAGAAACAGTGATAAAGAAATAGTAATAATAAACTTTAAAAAGCGAAGCTTTATAGCTTTACAATGTGCTAATTATCATAATTGTATTTAAAAATTAAAACAGCAGAGCTTTCTGTTACAAAATTCTTAATCATCTGAGCCCTTCCAACTTTAGACTATGGCTGGGCGTGGGTGAAGAGAGTTGGAAACAGCAGGGTAAATGCACTTTCCCTTTGACCTCAGAGACCCCTCCCACAGTCAGCCAGGGAGGTCTCCATCTCCTGGGCGACAGCTGCCTGCAGGCCTGGGTGAGCTGCACTCCCCGCACCTTGGACTTCACGGTGCGGACCTGGGGCCCCCTAGTCAGTATCGTCACGCCTGTTAGTGGGGTACTCACAGTAGTGGGGATCTTCCATATGAACCAGGGGGAGGTGAAGGACATTCTATATGAGGGAGGCCAGACGGTCTGCCACTAAGATGGCCGGGATAAAACCCTGACCACGGGGTAAAAACATCACGACCTCAGAGGCACCCTGACTTTGAAGCTCCTCACGTTTATTCTTGCTGTAGTCTCGTTTCTTCAACATTGTCTCCCATTTTGATCTCTCTCATTACAGAATTTCTTATGTCTAGTGATCCTCGGATTCAAGGATCAGGTCTAAAGAGCTCATTGGATCCCTGAGAATCTGGATGGACTTGATGAGCTTAGGACACTTGTGGGGCCATCTGCTGAGCTTCATAATTGGGGAATTTCTGTTGCCAGTATCTGTATTTAGGAAATTTCCACTTGATTTTCTGTTGCTAGTATATGTATTTAGGAAATTTCCACTTGATCAGATCAGGTTCCTGAGAAAAGTATTTTGTTTGTCACTTGCCTGGAGGGTTTGAGTTTTGAGAACAACTTGGAGAAAGTCGAGGAACTGAGTCCCGGTTCTCCAGGGAACAGGCCAATAACACACACGTACGCAGATTTAAGGACTCAGCCTATGCAGTTCTAGGGTTCAGCGGCTCTGCAGCAGCCGTGAGGCCCAGCGGGCTGGGAGCCCAGGCAGGACGTGAAGCTGTCATCAAGAAGAAAACTCATTTCTTTTCCTGGAAGCCTCGGTTGTTGCTCATAGGCTTTCAAAGGATTCAACCCACATTACTGAGTATAATGTGCTCGGCAGGTCAACTGACCGTAGGTGCTAACCATGGCTATGAAACACCTTCATAGCAACTCTTGTTTTGGTGTTTAATTAAATTACCGTGCGCTATGGCCTGGCCATGTTGGCACTCAACGTGAGCCTTCACAGCCTCCCTGCCTGATATGATCATTACTTTATCAATAAGGGGTACTTAATCCAATGCCTGTGTAGGAAGCACTCCCCTATTCGAGGCTCGCTCTTCCTGCCATCCGTGTGTCTGGTGTTTACCACCCCAGAGCTGGATTTACGTCTGCAGAAGGGAAAACCTCACCCATCACCAGGGGAGGAGGGTCAAGTCATCTGGGCAGCAGATCGGGAAGGACTGTGGGCTTGCTCCTTAGCTCCTAGTGCCGACTCCATCCCACGCCGAGTCGCTCTCTACCCGCCCTACACTCCACCAGCTTTAGCTCATACGGCTCTCTCACCCGTGAGGGAATGCACGCTGTTGGTGGGAATGTAAGTGAGCAGAGTCATCACGGAAAACAATGTGGCAGGTCTTCAGACAATTAGAAACGGAACTAACCTCTGGTCCAGCAATCCTACTTCTGGACATTGAGTATACAAAGGAAGGGAACGTCCACCTCTTAGAGACATCTGTATTCCCGTGTGCACCGCAGCAAGGCTCATGACAGCTGAGATACAAACAGCCCGAGTGCCCACCTGTGGGTCAACAGATCAAGACACTGGATGCAGGCAACAAGAATTATTCAGCCATGGAGGAGGGATCCTGCCACTTGTGACAACACAGATGAATGAACCTGGGGGATATTATGCTAAGTGAAATAAGGCAGTCACAAAAAGACAAACACTGTCTGATCCAGCCAGGCGTGTAATCCCAGTACTTGGGAGGCAGAGACAGAGGATCACAAGTTCCGGGCAGTCTCAGTAAGTAGTTAGACTGTCATCAATTTAGTGAGAATTTGTTTCAAAATAAAAATAAAATGGGGCTAGAGGTGTATCTCAAAGAATACCTCTGGGTATTCTTTCCCTAGTAACCAACACACACACACGCACACACACACACACACACACACACACACACAGTGTGTAAGCTCACATATATGTGGCATCTAAAAAAGTCAGAAACTCATAGAAATCAGGATAGAAGAGTAGTTACCAAAGAGCCAGGGGTGAAGGAAATAGGGATATTTTTGTCAAAAAGTACTAACTTTCAGTTATAAAGTGAATAAATTCTAGGAATCTAATATACAATCTGTGTGGTGAGAGAGATTAATCTGACTGTGGCAATCGCTTTTCATATATATATATATATATATATATATATATATATATATAATCACTGTATTGTACACCTTGAATATAGTCTATTTTTGCCAATTATTTAAAAAATCACATTTGCTACTTGATTAAAACAACTGCTTTGTAAACACTTTATCAGCATCTATTTGCAGACAATTTAAAATCGTCATTATCCCAAATCAGAAACTACTTGCAAATCTTGAAGGATTTGTTTGGAAACAACAAATCAGTAAGCTTATATTTATATGTAATTTAAAAGGGTAAAGGCTTTAAGTTAGATGCACTAATTTTCCCATCCCTTCCCCAGCTGATCACCCAGTACTTACAGAAACCATGGGGATGCTTGCCTTCATCTGTTGTAGGTACTTTTCCCTAGATAACTCCCTGGAGGCTTCGTTTAGCAAATCAGAATACTCAAACCCAAATGCCAAGCCTTCTGCCCTCTGTAATTTTGTACGTAATTAAAGTGATGGTTGGGATCTGCAGTAACACAAGGAGCTCAGAGCTGGTCTGCTCTCCGGGGATCCCTGGCCCAGTGGCCTGGCAGGTCACAGTTCTGCCCGTATGTGGTGCCCTGAGACCGGGACTGACTCCGCGCGGGGCCACCTTTGGATTCTGGGTGACCTATCTCAGTGACTCTTGGATCTGGTCTAGAATTTTCCTGCTACTGCAGCCTCACGGCCCCATTATCTGACTTTCCTACAGAATGTGGGCGTCTGTGATGGGATTCTCTCTCCACTCTAGGAAAACATCTGAAAGTCGAAGAGTCAAGATCAGAGTTGGGGGTCAGAAGAAGAAGGTAGAAGACAGAATCTGTGGTGGGCACTGGCCAATAAAATACTTCCTGGAGAGAGCCTGTGTTACTAAGGGGACCGACTTGGATCCAATTAGATCTGGAGAGACTGTAGTTCATGGCCTGTCGTTGTCTCCCTGGGTTCAGGCAGTGTCACGGCAAAGCTGAGAAGCAGTAGGGTGAGTCATCTGCCGGCTTGGGCCCACAGCACACCCTCAGGGCGTGTGGGGGCCGGAAGGCAACTTCCCTTCACATACACACTAATTAAACCGGTTCTACTCCGGGAGAGCCCAGCCATCCTGCTCACTCTGGCAGGGAAATGCTTACCTGGCAAGGAAATGGTCTGTTCTCCCCAAACTCCACGCAGAGAGCTCCCACGCCAACCCTGGCATCCCCAGACGGCAGACTCAGAAGTGATATTCTGCTGGGGATTCCCAAACCAAACTTCACAGAGGATGAAGGGTGCGCTGTGCTTTGGTGACCACCGTCCAGGAGGATGCCATCAAATGGCAGTTCTGCAGAGCCTTTCTGGCAGGTTCTACAAATGGAGTCTCATGCACCCTTGAGGGGCTGCCTGTTCCTCTGCTATCGAGGAGTCACACGTTGAATTAAAGTTGTATATCCCAAGAGTACCTCCATTTATCCTCTGTTCTCCATACACCTGTCCCTGAGAAGTAATGTGTAAGTCCACGCCTCTCCCTTGACACCATTTGGAATTTCCAGCTTTTGAGTCTGTGATTGCAGCAGTATTCCTAGGTACCCACACTCTCCCGTTCTTCAAGGTACAACCACAACCTCACCTGTCCTGTGGCACCTTCCTGCAGCCACAGGAAACAGGTCCCATGAGCTCTGGACAGGTCTTGGCATGCCCAAAGGCTGGTGAAACTTTACAGTTCTGAGCCAGGAGTTTTAAAGCCTTCCTTGAGCTCTTTGTAGCTGATGGTTGGTTATCATTCCACTGGCTTTGCCTTGCGTAGACCTATATACTCATATCTAACAATATTATTTATATCTCTATTAAAAAGACAGCAATGAAGGACAATGACAAAACAAAGGCGTATGTGTGTGTGGAGAGTGGCTGGCTTTCTAGTTACTTTATTCTATTGATACTGGGAGCTTTGACTTGAAGTCTTTATTGGGGCCTCTCCTTGTGTACTGGTATTGGGAAGAGAGTTTAAAATGTATTAATGTGTCAATACTGGGAAAGATGTCCAATCTTGAAATATGTCTTCTTTACTAAGAAAGCCAGGGTTAAGCTAACATGTCCTTGCATTCCTAAGAACAATTTAACACATTTTGGGGGAGAAGACAAAAGGTAAAAGCCTGTGTCTGGAGACAGAGATGCCTCCCTCTCAGGCCATAAATCTGGGCCTGTGTTTGGAGACAGAGATGTCTCCCCCTTTAGGCCATAAATTCGGCTGGAGAGATAACAGAAGCAGAGCCGGGGCTGGCGATAAGGCGTAACATTATCTCCAAAAATCAAAGGGACCTGCTGGACTTAGACAGGATAAAAATTCAGGAAATTGGAGTTTGTTGGCATTTTCGTTCGAATTGCCCCCCTGTGTCTTGCTCCGGCACAGGGCTGTAACTATCTCTATATTTCTATCTTTTTAATAAACTTCTTTAAATCTGCAGCAGCTGTCCAAGCGATGAATACTTATTCTTAGCTTAGGACAAGAATCCACGGTTTTTCTGTTTGTCTCTGTGTGTCTGGTGGTGGGGGGGATTATTTCACACCACACACCTTTCCCCCCCCCCAACCTATCCCCTCCAACACTTGGGGAGGGAGACACAACTCCAACAGAGTGTCAGGTTGGCTTGCTGGCACAGAGGGAAGGAGGCAGAGGAGTGGCTGCTTGCAGGGTGCGCTGCAGGAATGTTGCCTAAGGAGTTCAGTGGAACTACCTTGGCTCCCATGATGCACCCTGGCTCCCAGGTTCTGTTGGAAGATGGGTAAATGAGGCACATTTGGTATTTGATAAACTGTAAGTTAAGGCGGGGCCTTTTAATGGCTGCCAGTTTATGAGCCAAGGCCCAGGAGCATTTGCCCTTTGACCTACTCTCTCATTTCCCAGTGAAAGATTTTATCTTTCATATTCTTTTTTTGTTTTAGTTTTTGACACTGAATATTGAATCCAGGAGCATTCTACCTTTTACCCTCTTTCTGTTTATTTTTATTTTAGAACAGGTTCTTGCTAAGTTACTGAGGCTGGTCTTGGACCCACGATCCTCCTGTGTCAGCCTCCTAAGTACTGTGATTATCAGCGTGCAGCCTGGGATAAGATTATCCTCCATCTTAAGGGGAAAAGTGGCAAAGGTCTAGGATCTTCTACAGCTTCTTCCTGTTGATGCAGTGATGTCGTTCCTGCCTGTGTCCAAGGTTATAAAAACCTTTGCTATCTGATCAAAAGAGCACAACCTGGGCAGTGCAAAATCTGCCTGGGAGGGGCCAATGCCCCTGAGCAACCATACGTTTTAATGATGACCACAAGTAGGCCCCCTGCAAGATACCACCACCTCATTACTTGTGTTTATCTTTGTGTGTGTGTGTGTGTGTGTGTGTGTGTGTGGTACTGGGGACTGAACTCAGGGACATTTTACCTTGAGCTACTCTCCCAGACTTAAGTATTTTTTTTTTATTCTTATTTTGAAACAGAGTCTCACTAAGTGGCTGAGAGTTTCACTAAGTAGTTGAGACTGGCCTCAACCTGTGATCCTCCTGTCTCAGCCTCCCAAGTACTGGGATTACAAGTGTGCACCACCATGCCCAGCTGGTTTGTCTTTTTTGAATAGGCACTTAGGATCCTCTACAAGCCCACAGGTGCTTCTGTGTGATCTGGAGAGTCTAGTGGGAGATTAGATGAAACAGTACTTACTCTTGTTAAGTGGATCTAAAGGAGAGTTTGGTTTTACTGGATGAAAGGTCTTTTCCATTTGGGCTGAAGTTGGTCCTCCAGCAACTCCTCCGTCCATGGGTTGAGCATAACCCTGTCTCTGGGCTGTAATGTTGGAAGGAGAGCAGAGTTTTGTGCCAGATCAGGCAAAACTTTGTTTCCATGGTCTAGGAGAGCCTGCTGGGGTTTGCCCAGGTTAATGACATTTTAAGGTGAGGCTTGTATCTTCTTCAAACCAAAAGGTGGCAATTAAGGAAGGTCAGCCATAAAGCATCTCAAAGGGGCTTAGCTTTAGGAAGCTCTTGGGGACAGATCAAATTCTTACAAGGGCAATAGGAAGAAACTTCACCGGTTCTTGGACTGCAGATGCTAAGCTGTTTAATTTATAATGAATTTACAGCTTGGTTAGGGTTTGTTTAAGGATATAGTACAAGGCCTGTAGATTTTGTGTTATCTTTGCAACAAAGAAAGGCCCTTCACTGCTCTTGAGGGACTTTGGAATAACAAGTCAAGGAACAGTTTATTTTAAAAAGACATTTATGTATCTCTATGGCCTTCCCTGTTGTAGTAGGGAAGGCATCTACCCATCTTGTAAAAGTGTCTATATTTTATTTTATTTATATTTTTTTGCGAGTCTGGGAATGGAAACCAGAGGCATTAAATATTTATATTTAGCATTTGAAGGCATCTAAGTCTAATCTTCCCCTGCATAGGTACCTGGACACTGAACAGCTTTTAAAGCAGCAGAAGAAGCTGGGCGTGGTGGCGCACGCTTGTGATCCCAGCATTCTGGAGGCTGAGGTTCAAGGTTCACAGCCAGCCTCAGCTACTTAGCAAGGCCCTTTGCAACTTGGTGGCATACGCTTGTAATCCCAGCATTTGGGAGGCTGAGACCAGAGGATCGTGGTACGAGGACAGCCTCAGCTACTTAAGTGTGGCACTCTGTAACTTAGTGAGACCCTGTTTCAAAATTAAGAATCAAAATAAGGCAGGGGTGTAGCTCGCTCAGAGGTTGGATGCCCCTGGATCCCATCCCCAGACCCCCACACAAAAAAAATTGGGCTGGGGGTGTGGCTCAAAGGTAGGATGTCCTTGGATTCTATCCCCAGTACGGAAAAAAATTAAAAAATTAAAATAAATGAAAGCAGGGGAGGTGCTGGGTAGGTCTGAGGATTGTTTGTGTGCCAACTTGACAGCTTTGAAGGATTTGGTAGGCATAAGTTCCTTTCCAGAAAGAGCAGCTTGGTCAGGTCTGGAGGGTGTCCCTTCACCACAGGTAGGAGCCTCATGGAAATGTTCAGTATGTTGCTACTGATCGGCCTCAGGAATCACCACCTTTTGTCCGTCTATGAGCCATCCGTCTCATTAATATAGTATTCCACTCTGTATTTCCAGGAAGGAGCATTTAGGTACTTTGATTAGATCAGAAGGATCGGGAACCGGGGCCGTGGCTTTCTGCCGTGGCGTGGGATTCTCTCTGGGAGCCTGGGTTTCGGCTACCAGCTTTGCACTCTTACCTGCCATATTAATGCCTTGGTTTGCTCAGAGTCCTTCTCATATGGTGAATTACTTCTGCCTGCCTAGGAAGCTGCATTTTTTTTTTTTTTTTTTTTTGTGGTACTGGGGGTAGAACCCAGGGACTTTTCTACCTCTGGGCTATTCTCCCAGACCTATTTTATATTTTATTTGGAAACAGGGTTTCACTAAGTTGCTGAGAGCCTCACTAAGTAGCCGAGGCTGGCTTCAAACCTGTGCGATCCTCCTTTCTCAGCCTCCCAAGAGCTGGGATTACAAGCGTGCGCCACCATGCCCGGCTCGGAAGCTGCACTCTTAAAGAAGTTGTAATAAGACCATGGACTTGGAAATTCTTAGCTGATAACATTTCCCTTTCCTTTCAGATAGCAGCATGAGCGTGCAGTACTAGAAACACAGACTTGGAATCTGTAAAGAGTTTTTCTTGTCTTAATATAGGGCCCATATAAGAGCCTGAGTTCTTCTCTGGGGGAGGAAGTGTGAGGAGAAGAACATTTAATTTGATGGTGTCGCTTTGGCGGCTCCCTCAAATCACGGGTTTATTTGTGCTTAGTTTATTGAAGGCCTTTAGGCTCCTGGACTACATTTCAAGTTCACTCTTACCTGAGACTAATGATTGCTAGTCTTAGTAACTCAGTGAGATCCATTTTCAAAATAAAATACAAAATGGGGCTGAGGATGTAGGTCAGAGACAGAACATCCTGGGTTCAATCTCTAGTACCAAAACAAAACAAAACAAAAACTTCTTTCATGGACTTCCTTCCACCTAACCATCTGAGAATAAACTGTCCAGCTCCTAGGATTTTACCTTGCACACAAAAATGTCACCCGAGGCTCCCTGAAGAATTGTTAAGGGCTGTGGGACAGAAAGCCTGTGGGAACTCTCAAGACATGGTGTGACTAATGTTAAGAATTTTGAACCATGTGCATGGTTGACAGTGACATTTATAACCAGTCTTGTTTTAGAAAACTCGAGTAAAAGTCTTGAGAGATTCTGGCTGGGACCCAGGCCACCTTGGCGGGTGGTAGCGGTGGGTGGTTGTGCAGGAGCTGGGCCAGGGCAGTGCAGGGCAGCGGGAGGTGTTCACCTGGAGGGAAGTGGAGCCCTGTAGATGTGGGCGTTTCCAATATCCTTTAAAGAGACAGATGCGACATTTTTTTTCATTAGGCTGTGGTTAAATCAGGATTTGCAGAATTCAAAACCCAGGCCTCGCCGGGCGTGGTGGCGCACGCTTGTAATCCCCGCGCTTGGGAGGCAGAGACAGGAGGATCGCGCAGGTTCAAAGCCAGCCACGCGTGCTGGCTTAGGAGACCCTGTTTCCAAAATAAAAATGTAAAAATAGGTCTGGGAGTGTAGCCCGGAGGTAGAAGGGCTTCCAGGAACCCCAGTACCACCAAAAATAAATAAATAAATAAAAATAAAAAACAAAACCCAGGCCTCATGGAGACGCAAAACAAAACATGTGGGCGATTGCTAGGCCAGAACTTCCCCTGATGTCGACAGACACACAAATGTGATCTTCTCAGATGAGGGACATCTGTAGCTAAAAATGTCCAGTCAAGTAGTGTGGGTACAGATCATGGTTTCAAGTACAGAGAAGAAACAACCTTCAAACGAGAGGAAATTTTACCTTTAAGCTGTTTCATGTTAAATTTTTGCAGGCTATAATGAGACTTAGCCCCACCCCCTTTTTGGTGCTGGGGATTGAGCCAAGGGGCATTCTATATTTATTTTTTTATTTTTAAACAAGATCTTTCTAAGTTGGGGCAAGTCTCACTAAGTTGTTGAGGCTGGCCTCAAACTTGTGATTTTTCTATCTCAGCCTCCCAAGTACTGAGATTACAGGTGCATGCCACCATGCCCAGTGGCTTAGCCCATTTTAATCTCATTTTCAAAATGTACTTTTTTTTTTTTGGTGGTACTGGGGTTCCTGGAAACCCTTCTACCTCCGGGTTACACTCCCAGACCTATTTTTTATATTTTTATTTGGAAACAGGGTCTCTTAAGCCAGCACGGCTGGCTTCGAACCTGCGCGATCCTCCTGTCTCTGCCTCCCAACTCGAGGATTACAAGTGTGTGCCACCACGCCCGGCTCAAAATGTATATTCTAAGTGATAAAAAAAAAGAAGTGGTTGTTGTCTTCCTTGTAAAGACAACCAAATTCCTTGAAATCTGTGATGTAAGCATTCATAAGAATTCAAACTACAAACTTCATAGCTTCATTATATTTCCATCAGCTCTTGCTTTGATTGACCAGGTCTACAAGGCAGGGTCCCGCTCATCATGGCCCCAGTGGTCTATAATCTGACCAAATGGCACCCATATCAGCTCCAAGAGAAACAACTGCATCTCAAAACTTACAGGACCGCTAACGCTGTGAGACCTGATTTGCACTTCTTTTCAGACTATTATAATTAGAAAAAGTGCAGAAGGCAGAGGGGTTGGGAGTTGGCACTGGATGTCAAGAGGCACCCGCGGGACTCCCAGAGGTTATTTTTATGCTCTGTGCTTACAGAGAGCAGACTGGCTTACACATTTTCTAGCTCCTGTTCCCAGCTCAGTATGTGATTTTCTTCTTCATGGAAGAATAGTAATAAACATGCTGATGGTGGATGAGAGCAGATCCCAAGATTGTATCTTTAATCCTTCACGGAAAGAGAATAGGGAAACAAGGTTGTAATTTAAAATTCCCTGCAAATCTCTTGCCTCTTAAGGTATCCTGTCTTGTTATGGTCTGGATCTCAAATGTCCCTGCAAAGCTTTGAGTTGAAGGCTTGGTCCATGGCTGATGGTGCTACTGGGAGGCGGTGGAAACTTGTGAGGTAGGCCCAGTTGGAAGAGGCGGGTCCTTGGGGTTGGGCCCCTGAAGGGTGTATCTTGTCCCCATTCCTTAAGCCTCGTCCGCTCTCTCCTTCCTTTCTTCCTCTCTCTTTCCCTCCTCCTCCTCCTCCTATTCTATTCCCAGGAAACACACACACACACACACACACACACCTCACCTAGGTGATGAATTATTATTCTTCAGCTTGAACAAATGTATATCTCATTATTCACTATCATTCTTTGAATTATAATATTATTTTCTTTTAGATTATACATGTATAAACTCTTTTGAGTCCTTTTTTTTTTATCAGGCCTGGGGATGGAACCCAGGGGTATTCTACCTCTGAGCTACACCCCCTGCCCGATTTTTTATTCTTTTTATTTTGAAACAGGGTCTCACTGAGTTGCAAAAGACCTCACTAAGTAGCTGAGGCTGTTCAGGAACCATGATCCTCCTGTTTCAGCCTCCTGAATGCTGGGAATACAATCATGCATCGCTACACCCGGATCATGATTTCTTCACAATAGAAAAGGTCTGTTTTTATTTAAGAGCAGGATGAGCCTTCAGAGGCTACAAGGCACATCATTCTTTTCCTAACTGTCATGACTGTGTGAGCTGCATGTGATCCCTAGAGTTCAGTGCTCTCCTTGTAAAGCCCGGGCTTGGACGTGTGCTGAGGAAGACTGCTGTCTGTAAAGACGTCCTGCACAATAAATAGCAGGCAGGTCTGCACGGTCCATCTCTGCACTTCCCAACAGGATCACTGGTTGATGGAAACCAACCCAGGCAAAAATGAACGAATCTGATTTGGAAATCCACCCCCTCCCTTTTCTCCAGGAAGAAATTACATGGCCTTGTTATGTAATCAACTTTGAATGTCAGAAAATCCTTCTTTTGAACTCATCTACATTCTCTCTGCTTTGAGGCTTTTTTTTTTCAAACAAAGCCACAATATACATCAAGATTGGAAAACTTTGTTGGGGGAGGGGCAAGGCATCAGAACAAGTCTTGGTTCCAGCCTCACACGTCGCCCTAGGCCATCCGAGGGACAATGGCCAGGGTGCAGGTGGCGTGCTGTGTGTGCGCATGCGTTAGGGGTAGGCAGCGAGGAACACTCGTTAATGTTCTCCTGGGCCAAATAAAGTCTTTATCAAGTCGATATTAGACATGTAACCTCCAGCGATCTCTGAAGGTGGGGCTGCTGCTGTGTGCTGACATTCCTGTAGAGCGGGGACACGCAAAGCCGTGTGTCTCCACAGGAAGACTTCCTGATAATGTGGAACAAGCCCCCGCTTCTCCTCGCCCTTCAGAGCTGGACTGCACCTGAAGTCAGGTCAACGCGAGCAGAATTCAATCCTCGTGTGACCCGACTGGGCATGTGCAACCTGAGCTATTGGATAGCCTGCTTTATGTTGCTTTTACTCTCAATTTCATCTAGTTATTTCCTTAGGGACCATGGAGCAATAGTGGGCAGGAAGTAATGAAATGTGGTAAATCTGGTTAGAGAGAAATATGGCTAAAAATGCTTTCCTTTGTTTCATCTGAGGGGCCCCATGTTTAGTGAGGCTTACTTTGGCTTACAAAGTACTAACACTAGCTCTTAGGAGGAAAGAGGCAGGCAGAATTTATTGCTCTGGGAAACAGAGCCTGCTCAATTTTATAATGTCTAAAAAGTACTTTGTTTTATTGATATGCCATAAAACCCTAGGTCATAATCATTAACCGCGATTTACACAAGCCTGCTGAGCCCCGGGGGCTCTTATGAGATGACAGGTAACCACTGGCCCGCACGCCGAGGCTTCAGCCAGGCCTAGGGCTTCCTGTCCCCTGACCACTGCAGGCCCGGGAAGTGTTACCACGGAGACTCTTAGTTCTTAGTGCTGCGAGCTCCAGGTTTCTGGGCACTGGTCCAGCCACTTGGGAGAGACTCTCAAGGGAGGAGTTAGGGAAAGGACCTCTGCATCCTACTCCTCACCTGGCGGCAAGGATCCTGCGCTCATTCCCTGCACTCTATTCTCTGCTCAAGAAAGCCCACCTCGCCCCGCCACACCTCGCTCTGTTTCTGGGTTTCTGTGGTAACTCTGCCTGCCCTTTCTAGGCATTACATAATCCACTTGCTTGGGTGCTTATGGCCTTCTCCCCTGCCGGAATGTGAGTCTGTGTCCCTCACACACCCAGCTTCCAGCAGGCTCATCACCTGTGCAGTGAAGAGGGAGGAGGGCTTTTGAATGTGAAAGGACTAAGGACCTCAGCGGGTCCACAGGACCCAGCAGCAGCTGCAGGTGGAGAAATGGAGCCACTGGGGTTGGGGGGGGGGGGTTGGGACCTGGAGGTGGCCAGGCCTTTCCCTTCTCATATAAGTTCACTCTGACATACGAGGGGAAAGCAGTTATGTGAAATATCTTTGTTATTTTTTATTTAAAATAAAGCACTATGACAGATACAACCTCAGGAACATTTTAAGCATTATTATATAAAGACCAGGAAAAACTTACATCTTTATACACTGAGCATCCTTAGATATAAAAAATATTTAATATTTTGGCAGTTCCAGCATAATACCAGATAATATGCAATTTGAAGAAAGAGCAAAACCCAGCTAGTAAACTGGTTAGTCAAATAAAAGCTTATCACTGAAAACCCCCAATTTTTAAATGTTTTTGCTAAAGCAAGCAATACATACAATAAAAAGATGTAATAGCTGTAGCATATAATAAAATACAAAGACAAATACAGATATAGTAAGCAAAAATTGTGAAAATATATTAGTACACTAGGAACACTTTTGTATCCCTATAAGTGTGATTTTGGCAATAATTTTGACCTATTTCCAGAGGTTTTTTTTTTTAAACGCAATGGCTGATTTCTTAAGCTTCTAGATATAGGGAAACATAAAATCATTTGTTTATGGTTTTAAAATTGCGATGCTCCCCAAACCAATTCACAAATGGAACATAAAAAATGACTTTTTGCAAGGAGGGTCCACACTGCATATAAGCCACAAAATTTACTTCTCCCTAATTAGACTTGAAATTAGCTTGGCTTTCAGAATTACAGTCTTTAAAATGAACCAAAATCTTTATTGATTTCTATGGTAAATCTGAGCACTTAAAATTGGTATAGAGCCTTGTTTTTGAAAATGGAATATTAAATCAATAATCTATCCACCAACCTATATCACATACATATACACATACACATATGCATATATTTTAAACTTTCATTAGGATAAATATTTTAAGATCAAAGTAAACCTACTTCACACAAGAACATAGACTGATATTAACACTGAAAGTTTTTCCATATAGATTAACATTGATCTAAATCACATACTCTACTGTAAGAAGAGGGCTACTAAGATTCTTTCTATAAAGCACCGGAATGCTAGGCAGCCTTGGCCGGTGTGCCTCTCTTTAGCACCGTGACTGGCTTGAGGCTACTGCAGGCCACGATGGCGGGCGGCACAGGAGGCGGCCTGGGAGCCTGCCGAGCAGCACGCAGGCTGGTGTAAGAGGCCACACCTGTGGACGGCTGTGCTACCCCCACCCCGTCATGCTCACAAACAACTACTGCGCCACAGCCTCACAGACAGACAGAATGCCATTCTACTACAGTCTGCCAGTTATCTGTAAGATCAGCTTCAAGAGAAAGGCACACTCAAATGGGCTCTGTAAACCAGTGAAAATGGTAACTTAGGAAATTGAGATAGCTCCAGAAAATATAAATGCTTCCCAGTGAAGGGACATGGTAAAGTAACTCCTCGAGGCACAGCGGAAGGGCCAGGGTTCTTGCTGCCTCTGTTCAACTGCAATGGTCTAGGGAGGTGCCAAACTAGACAGAGCACCCTAATTAGCCAGCACCCAACTCTAACTAGGTTTTCCGCTGGTCTTGAAAATTATTTCTGTGAAATACTCAGTGAAGATTTCTGGTTGCTTTTAGATACATTACAACAATTATATCATATTTTATAAGATAAACACCCAAATGTTTGAAAGCCAGAATAGCACTCTTGAGGCGAGAAGCTTCTACATGTTAGCTAGTTTACTTGTACGGTGGACATCTGCTTGAGACATCTTAGCTGGCGGCCTGGGCCAGGAGCAGAGGGCTGGCTGCAGACTGGATTACCAGCCCTGCAGCTCAGGCCACGGTGGCTGTCCCCGTGTGCACACAAAGCTTGGCCCATGCTCGGCACACAGCGGGACATGAGTACTGCTGCACAAGGGCACCTCCACGCTAACAGAAGCTCTAGTTCGGCTGTAAAACAGGACTTTGTGGATTCAGGCCTTCCTGTTAATTTGTATGTAAAACAAAAGTGAAATTTAGTGAGCCAATGGAGATACAGTAGACACTCTCAAAACATAATATACATATATATTCCTTTATAAAAAGAACATGCTATTTCTCATGTTCAAGAGATCTGAAGTATTTGTGAATGAAGTTATATGCTATCTTGAATTTCCTTAAAAAACGTGTCTGTGAGAAGCAGATAAAATAGTAGTGGAATATTAATAACCGGTGGATCTAAGTGATAGGTACTTAGTGGTTTTTCATACTTTGTGTGGTTCTAAAATTTTGACAATGAAAACTGACTTCAAATAAATTTCACTAATAAAAATAGTAAAAGCAAAATAAAGAGATGTTCAGCTACCAACAGTACCATATGAGAGCCAGGTGCGGTGGCGCACGCCTGTAATTCCAGTACTTGGGAGGCTGAGACAGGAGGATCACAGGTTCAAGGCCAGCCTCAGAAACTTAGTGAAATCCTAGTTCAAAATAAAAAGTGAGCCAGGCGTGGTGGTGCACGCTTGTAATCCCAGTACTTGGGACGTTGAGAGAGGAAGATTGCAGGTTCTCAGCCAGCCGTAGATACTTAGTGAGGCCCTCTGCAACTTAGTGAGACTCTGTTTCAAAATAAAGAATAAAAAAATAAGGCTGTGGGTATAGTTGGGAGGTAGAATGCCTCTGGGTTCCATCCCAAGTACCAGTCACAAATAAATAAGTAAATAAATAAATAAATAAAATAAAATAAAATAAAAAGTAAAATAGGGCTGAGGGTATAGCTCAGAGATAGAATACCCCTGGGTTCAATATCTAATACCAACCCCCCCCCAAATTTACCACCACATCCATCCCAAAACCCCAACCAACTACTATATGAGATAATTGGATACTTTACAAAGATCTGATTGTTACAATAGTGCAAAGTCTGGAACAATTAAGTTTTATTAATTAGTGAACTCTTCAAATACAGTACACTACACACAAGGAAAACACTATGAAAACATTAAAAAATAATTATGGAGCAAATAAGGAGGTGTGTGGCGTGTGCCTCATGCTCACAGCAGTGACCGTGGGACACGTGAAGAGCGTTCATCAGTGATCAGCGCTGCTGTCTGCAAAGGGCAACTGCAGGTGCTTTTGTTGTTGTTTTCTTCAAAGTGTTCTGGGTTAAACTTTCCACCAGAGTATGTGTGAATTTTGGAAGTGGGAAATCTATTTCCTATAATTTTTAATTCTCTTATTCTTTCTAGATGATGGGATGATTTAGTGTTCAAAATTGTGTCAGGTCAGCCAGGCGTGGTGGCGCACGCTTGTAATCCCCGTGCTTGGGAGGCGGAGACAGGAGGATCGCCCAGGTTCGAAGCCAGCCGCACTGGTTTAAGAGACCCTGTTTCCAAATAAAAATATAAAATAGGTCTGGGAGTATAGCCCGGAGGTAGAAGGGCTTCCAGGAACCCCTGTACCACCAAAAAATAAAAATAAAAAAATTGTGTCAGGTCTTAAGTAATTCAAGTGAGAAAGTACTCTCCTCCTCCTCCTCCTCCTCCTCCTCCTCCTCCTCCTCCTCCTCCTCCTTCTCCTTCTCCTTCTGTCAAGGGGACTGAACCCAGGGGCATTCTATCTTTGACTTACACCCCAGCACTTTTTATTTTCTGGCTGGCTTCCAGACTACAATCCTCCTATCTGAGCCTCCCAAGTCCTGGAATTACAGGCATATGGCACCATGCCCAGTGAATGTAGTCTGAAACAATACGAATTCTGGAACAGATTTCATTTATTTTTAAAAATATAAATAACAAATTTTTAAGGCACATATACTTTTCTTCAACTACCTACTGAGTGTATTAAAATGTAAAGTGTCAAAAACTACATAAAATACAACATCATAACATATATATAGGGATAGACTTAAATACGTTTTAGTTAATTCAAATCAGGCTGAAAATTCTATTACTTATAGGAAGGCATAGCATTTGGAAGAGAATACGTTTTCAGTTGGTTCTCAAGGAATTTCAAAGTATTCCAATAGTTCTATGCAAAAGTGTGGATATTTTAGTAATTTGTGGATATTTTAGTAATACGTCTGTTCTCAGCCTAGGACAGATGGCAGCATGGAATAAAGGAGAATTCCCAGATGCCCGGTTCTGAGGACTCAGTGCCATACGTGTGGTTAACCCCAAGTGTATACCTAGTGGGCACTGCTGTGTGGGGAGCAGGGCTTAGTTAGCGCCCACCTCTGAAGCCTCACTGAAGGCCTGCTAGCCGGGGACGCACCCCAGAGGGAGGTGCTCTGGGGCAGTCAGCGGCTTGCTCCTCTAGGCAGCCTGCTACTGCTGTGCTGACTCGGTAGTCAGGGAAGAGCCTGGACCGTGGAAGGAGGCCAAGGGGCCCCTCTTCACAGCATCCCTCTCTGAGGTCTCCCCCATACAAAACAGTTGCTGTGCACTGTCCTTATGCAAGGGAGGTGCTATTCCCACCTCTTCCTGTTTCTTTGCTGCTTTTAATGCGTTGAGGAATTGAAAAGTGACTCCTTTTTACTAAGAGACTGAGAATCCCCAAATGTGGCAACCCCCACTTAAGTGTGTAAGGAAAATCAAAGGAAAGCGTGAGCTGCATTACCTGTGGACAGGCCCTCCTTTCACACCGACCTCTAAGATTTGGGACTGAGGAGAAGTTTCTTGAGCTTTGATTTGTCCAAGTCATGTATCTGTATCAAATTCAAGAACAGCATGTTGTTATAATTTATAAACTTGAAGCTGTGCTAGGAAGGTACGCTGCTGCTTCTTAATTATCCTGTGCCTAGCTAATCTCAGGAGAATCTCTTAATTACTTAGAGGTTTCAGAAGTCTATAATATCGCAAATATCATTAGATTAAGAACATTTTTACCTGGTTCCTAGAAGCACTGGACTGCCCATATTGAGTAGTGCAGGAACGGTGCTTCTTTGAAGTCCTTGAAGACTCAGGACCTAACTTTCTCTTAGATTTCTTAGTTGTTCTGCTTACTATCAACCTGTGGTCACTTCCATCGACTTCTTCAGTTTGATTTGCTGATTGCTGCTGTAGTGCTTTGGGGCTTTCAGTTTCTATGTCTGGTTCAAAAATGTGTGGTTGTCTTTTCAGTTTTAGTGACTCGTGGTTTTTTCCTAAAATTTGTGTTATATATTTACTTGTTAAATTTTCTTTTTCATTCAACTCCATGGTGCTTTGTTTCACACCTATACTGTTATTTGACATCTGAAACATGGCACTACTAGACAGTTGTTGACTTTTGTTTACATTCACAGTTGATTTTCCAATAGAGGAGGGGTAGCTTGTCTGGAACACACTATTAGACAGTTGTTGGCTTTTGTTTAAGCTCGTAGTTGGCTTTCCATTAGAAGAGGGATAGCCTGCCTGAAACATGGCACTATTAGACAGTTGTTGACTTTTGTTTACACTCACAGTTGATTTTCCAATAGAGGAGGGGTAGCTTGTCTGGAACACACTATTAGACAGTTGTTGGCTTTTGTTTAAGCTCGTAGTTGGCTTTCCATTAGAAGAGGGATAGCCTGCCTGAAACATGGCACTATTAGACAGTTGTTGACTTTTGTTTACACTCACAGTTGATTTTCCAATAGAGGAGAGGTAGCTTGTCTGGAACACACTATTACATAGCTGTTGACTTTTGTTTACACTCACAGTTGACTTTCCAGTAGAGAAGGGGTAGCTTGTCTGGAACACGGCAGTATTAGACAGTTGTTGACTTTTGTTTATGCTCACAGTTGATTTTCCACTAGAAGAGGGATATCTTGTCATGTTTTCACAGGACTCAGTATTTTTTTCTTGCAGAGGTCTGGAGCTTTTCTTATTTGAATTTCTCACATGCATCTGAATGTTACTATTAGGTCTTTTTTTAATAGCTGGGCCTAAATTCAGTTTGTCATCCTGGATTATATTAGTTTTAAGTGAAGACAGTTTAGATTCTGTAACAACATGCTGCTTTCTTTTCAGGTTGCCAAGTGCTGAGATATTTTTGTTCATCTGTAACATTCTATTTTTGAAAACTGGTATGAATTTAGGGGCACTGTTACTTTGGGAGCTAAGATTTGCATGTTGGACTTGACTGTTTCCTCTGCTGGGCGTGGACTCTATCAAACATGGTTGAGGAGCCTTGTGAGACAGGGGCTGCTTTCTGGCCTGTGCAGGCTCTGGCTGGTGACGCTGGGCTGAGGAAGCTCCTATCCGTGGCTGGCTGATGGAAAGCTCCACCTTGTGGTCTGCTCCTGCAGAGCTTGGTGCCAGACCTGGAGCCAAGGCAGATTTTGTGGAGGTGGCTTGAGTTAAAGCAGCCCTGAATGGTTTTTTAGTGGTCAAATTGGCAGGTTTGACTTTGTCTTCCTGAAAGGATAGAAATAAGGAAAAATAAAAATGTGATAAATAATGCTCTTAACTGAAAAAAGTAAAAGATCACCAAAATAAGAATTAACAGTAATGCTGTAACGTTACACAATAAAATGAGCCCTCTGGCATACTGTATACGCATCTTACGGCTTGCATCCATCCTTTCAGGACAAGGTCATGAGATGAAGGACGAGGCTAAGTTCTAAATAAATAACTATAAAGACTGTCACTGCGGCCTGCTGTCCTCCGAGCCTGCTCCTGCAATCACCTAGTTTGGAACCCTCCCTGGGCTTCCCCAGGTCTTTAAAGTCCACCTCTTCTGAGCCCTCCACCAGTCAGCCTACCACAGAGCAACTGTCCTCTCAACTCTCCAAGGACCCACTACCAGTTAGTATTTAGTGGTCACCCAAAACAGTACGAGGTAGTGATCTTATGTTTTAGTGAGCATGTCCCACCTTTCTTAATAGATACCAGGTTCTGGAGAATTAGAAGCCTGATTTATTTATTCTTATATCCTTTACAACTCGAAAATTCTCACTGAAAAAAATAAATTAATAGGGGAGGTAATTGTGTCTACTCTAGTCATTCAAAAATCAGAAGCAGGGTCTTGGCTATAGGCAGGGCTGTCTGTGTCTTAATCCTGTTTTTATTTTTGTTGCCTACCACAGTGCATGGTACCTGGCAGCAATTCTGCAGGTATTTGTCAAGATGACTGATCAGATGCATCAGGCAGACAAATACTGGTAGTCTTCTTTAAATAAATTGTGTATACATATATGTAAATGGTAAACATATGTAAATTAAACACACACACATATATACATTTTAACCATTTTAAGTGTACAATTCAGTGGTTTTAAGTACAATTACCACTGAACTTGTGTTATGTAACCATCACTACTACCCATGCAAACCTTTTTCTTCATCTCAAATAAAACGTGGTACTTTGTAAACAATAATTCCATGTTTCCCCTTCTCCCCAGTTCCTGGTAACCTCTATTCTAGCTGGATGAATTTGATCATTCTAGATACTGTATATGGAACCATAAGATATTTTTCTTTGTGTGTCTAGATTACCTCATTTAGCATAATTTTCAAGGTTCATCCATGTTGTGGCATGTATCAGAACTTCATTCTTTTTATGGCTAAACCTTCCCTCCTATGTGTACCTATGTGTATGTGACATTGTGTTTATCCATTCTTCTGTTAACTGAAAGTGTTTACTGCCTTTTAAAATATGTATCTACTAACAAGTAGGGCTTTAGATGATTGTGGAGAGTGACCACTAGACCAGGAGACGTGGACAGGGAGAGGGAGGTAAGGAAGGAAACCGTTCCAATTGTGCTGCACCATGCGTGCCAGTCAAGGGTGGGTGATGGGCAGGACTGAAGCGCATCACACCAAGGCCAGTATGTATGGTGTCTATATCCCTTTGAACCTCACTTAGATGTATAATTATAATATACCAATAAAAGTATAGATAAATAAAATACATATCCTCTGAGTTTAATGTCTGTGAAAGTGATATTGACAATAATCTGAAGCATGGACTACAGAGTTATTTTCTCACCCTTCCACATCAAAAACATGTCAAAACTTAAAAAATTGCAACTTTCAGAAATAATTCCATAAAAAATTCCAGAAATTTCAGAAAAAATTCCAGAACAATTGGGTTTTCTCCCTAGTACTGAGGTTCTTGTTGAGTGGGCTTAAGTGGAGACTAGAACCTCTGGGAGATCAGAATTGTAAACAGGTGCAGGAAAAGTAGGCAACTGAACCAGTTATCTGTTAGCTATGACAAGTTACTTTAAAGTGGAGTAGCTTAAAATTTAAAAAGCAGTAAGACTTCAATATATAAGCTTTGGGGGGTACCATTCAAATGCCCCTGGAGAGTGAAGAAGGGGCCCAGCTGGCTTTCAATGTCCTCTGAACATGGGAGCTAGAGGTAAGCTAGACACTGATTGAGAAAATGTGTATGCGATCTTGTCCAGAGACCTCTACGAGCAGCCCAGGCAGGAGGGGAGGCCTCCCCACCCAGTGGGCACGGTGGACTGGTGCCCACCTCATTCCACTTCCTTCCTGGTGTTCTTTCCTGGACTACAGTCGGAGACTCTCAAGCTGACATATTCTTCACATTTAGGCTTCAATTTAGGACCAGTCAACCAGATGCATATACACAGTAGTCAGAAAGAGGAAGGAAGGTTAAGCCATTCTGTTGCTGTTTTTGTGGAAAAGCTTAATGACGGATTTTCCGTTGCAGCTAACAGGAGCTCCATGCGGCTCACCTGCTCCGCAGGTGTCCAGAGCAGACGGAGCCTCGGGCACGCGGTCTTCTGCTATGGACCACATCAGGCAAAGACGCAGTGCATCTCATATACACCGCTGGCCTGGCCCGTGTGCCAGGGGCAGAAGGAGGAGTTTGGGTTTTGCTGAAATCCTACCTCAGCATGTTTTGGTGGAAGTCACTAAGCCACCCTAAAGTTTTGAATTTTCCATTTAAGGGAAAAAAGAACTCAAGAACTAAGGTGAAATTAATTATAGAAAATAAGCAAGCAAATTCATTTTCTGGACCCTTAGGTTTCATAAATTGTTGTAACATTTAAACAACAAATCTATTATGTGACATACCAAAAGAAAACCTCACTCTAGGCAGATCCATGTAAGAATAAATTACTTATATTCTGACACGAAACTTATATTCAAACTGTCTTTCTTATTATCTGTCTCAAATATACATCTGGTGAAAATAATTTCCAGGAGTTTGTTATGCCCCCTGGGCTGTGACAATATATTATTTACTAATTTTTTCAACTTTTAAAATACTATGAATAGCCAAAGGGGGAATCTCTAGGTTTGTATTTAATATTTATAAGAAGACTAAAAAGGGTCTATATAAACAACAGATGAGATCATAAATAATTCATAGAATTTAAATATATATAAACAGTCAACAAACCAAAGTTTTGTGAAGTCATGAGCCAAAAAAGAAAAATAAATGAGCTTTACTATATTATTATTCTTCTAGGTATCACTGGAAAATGTCGTTTGGTTGACTTCTAATTTCTAGAATTTACATAAATGCATGTAACTTTATGCATTTACATAAAATTATAGCTAAAACATAAGCTTTAATATATATTTAGATATGAATGTCTAATGTCGGCCTAGAATTAACGCAATAAGAGAAACTTGAAGAATAATTCAAATGGCTGATCAAATGTGCTTTGTCTATTAAGATCTGGTTTTGCATATCATATAACCTGACTGTTTTGCTTAGAGCTGAGCCAGAACCGATTAAGCTCAGATCTGACCACAAGTGTATAGGAAGACTATGTTAACTTTAAATGACATGACACAACAGAGAATTGGTCAAATCCAGAATATGAGACATTCTTCAGGGCAAATGATTCTGTTTTTCTAGCAAACAATTGCCACAGCTGATGTTCTGGACTACGAGACTTAAGAGTCATAATGACTAAATGAAATGAGGTGGGTCTTGTTTAGATTCTACTGTAAACAAAGTCCTTGAGGATGGAATTTTGAGATAAGTGAAGAATTGCAGTAGGAACTGGTATCTGATGATAATAAGGAACTACTGGTAATTTTACTAGGTGTAATAGTAGCATGAGGCTTATATAAAAACATTTTTAAGAAGGTCTATGTGCTATAAGTGCATATTGCAGTGTTTGTAGACAAAAGCGCATCACATCTGATATTTTTTTTTGAAGTACTCCAGTGTATCCCTCACCTAAAACTATGCAGAGGGGTGTTAACTATACTGGTTTCTTTTAACATCTTTGAACATCTCCATAATTTAAAAACCCAGTTTGGCCAAGCACTCCTGTACTCTTAATTTTTTTTTTTTTTTTTTTTGGCAGGTCTGGGGATGGAACCCAGGGGCATTTGGCCTCCCAGCTACACCCCCTGCCCTATATTTTATTCTTTATAGTTTTGAAACCTGGTCTCACTGAGTTGCAGAGGGCCTCACTAAGTAGCTGAGGCTGTCCACGAACTGCGATTCTCTGGTCTCAACCTCCCGAATGCTGGAATTACAAGCATGCACCACCAAGCCCGGCTTGTAGTCTTAATTTTTTAAAAACTCAGGGGAGGTTATAAAGGTCTGGCTACTTTGGCCAGTGCAGAATTGACAGGCCATCCTAGCCTCAGAACTGCTGGGCAGCTGGTAGGAGCTGGTGCCTGCTTGGCCTGGCCCAACCTCGCTCCCGTCCACCTTCACACAGGCTGCTTCCAAAGGCAGTCCTGACAGACACAGCACGCACAGATTCCACTCCACAGTGTTGCCCATGACAGTGCTGGTGCCCCCGACTCTTTACCCCACTTTACCACTGAGGAAGTACCACAAAGGGAGAGCAAACAGCCTGCCCAAAGTACACAAGGAGTAAGGGACTCAGACCCAGATAGCTATTTCGAGAGCCTGAGCTGTGACCCAGAAGTCTACACTTTGGTCCAACTACAGATTTAAGAATCAGACTGACTGGGTTTTGATCTTAGTTCTGCAGTGTATGTAACTGTGTGGCTTTGGTTAAATTTTGGATCCTCTGGGCTTTAGCCCCCTCTTCTACAAAATCGAGAAAACAGTTCTTTATCCTAAGAGTCAATTTGGGTAATTAAATGAAAGAATGTACATCAAAGCAACTGGCACAGAGAAAGAAACAGAAATGAAGAGTCAATTCTTACTGTAGGGGTTTCCATTTGTTAGAGCAGCATAAAGAATTTACAGAATTTACAGTTAAGGGTTATTTTACATTTAAGAAGCAATTCTTCACAAGTATATTCTCTTGATTTACTATTTCTAAAAAGATATGGGCTGGAAATACTAAGTAGTCAATTAATAAATTTAACAAAAACACATGATGTAATTATATATCTTCTTCCAAATTTCTCAGATTTGAACTTGGCCAGCAACTAAACTTTAAAAAAATGTTATGTCTGGGAAAATTTTAACATTCACTATGGTAAAGATGACAGTGGCATGTGTCTACAGTCCCTGCTAAGGACATGTGTTGCCCATAGCTCTCTGATGTCTAGATTGTCATTATTCTTTAACCATCTTCCTTCAGCTAATCATAGGAGAGTAAGCCCCTTACCTGGGAACACCAAATTGACATGGGGGTGAGTGACAGAAGATGTGGCCTGTTTAAAAAGAGAAATGGTCCCATGCTTCACCAGACTTAAAAATTCCTATAAAATTTAATGTTTTTAGAATACTATTTGCAATAAGCACAATGCTTAGGATGAATTATAATTCTCAAAGTAGTATTGGTGCAAGGATAAATAAACCTTTAGACAGGAGAGCCCAGAAACAATAGTATACACACAGACTTGCCTTGTTAGAAAGATAGTAAGAGATATGTCTATTTTAATGAAAAGAAAAACCTGCTCACATCACATTTTTTTTTTTTTTTTTTTTTGCGGGTCTGGGGATGGAACCCAGGGGCTTTTGACCCCCGAGCTATACCTCCTGCCCTATTTTTTTATTCTTTATTTTGAAACCGGGTCTCACTGAGTTGCAGAGGGCCTCACTAAGTAGCTGAGGCTGTCCGCGAACCGCGATCCTCCAGGTCTCAGCCTCCCGAATGCTGGGATTACAAGCATGCGCCACCACGCCCGGCTACATCACATTATAAAAATAAATTCCAATTGGATTGTAAATCTAAATGTGAATGAAAAATAACAGACTTGGGGCATATAAATATATATACATATATATGATACAAAAAGTACCAGTCATAAGGGAAAACTTAATAATTTTGATCATAAGTTAAGGCTCTCTTAATTAAAAGGTATCAATAAGATAATGAGAAAGCATGCACAGAATGAAAGAAGATGAGTGTGGTGTGTATGTGTACCTGATGAAGAACTCATACTTGGCATATGTTAAGGATACCAACAAATAGATTAAACACACATGTACACAGTAGAAATTGGGCAGAGAGGCACTTCAGAAAAAGATACCCTAATAGCCAATATATACATGAAAAGGTGCCCAACCTCAATGAAAAACAGGAAAATAAAAGTTAAAAACATGTGACCATAAGCACATCTCCCAGAATGGCGGAAAGAAAGACAGGATGTGGGCAACAGACTCCCCTATGCTTCTTGAGTCAGAAGAGGACCTGCACAAAGTGCAAAAACCACTTTGGAAAATAGTGTGGCATAGGTACTGATTCTACTCCTAGCAGATTCCTGGGCCTATGCCCAGGAAATACACACACGAGAATGCTCACTGCAGCATGACTCAACAGAACCAATCCAAATCACCATCAACAATATTATGGATAAATAAACTGTGGTATAACCCACAGACGACACAGAGGTGAAAGTACACTGACTACAGCTAAGTGGAACATCCTGGAAGAACGTCACAGAAATGACGCCAAGCAAGAGCAGAGGGACGCGAAGGGACACGTTCCCCAGAGTTCCTTTGCATGAAGAGCAAAAGCAGGCAAAACTCAGATGTGGTGGCTTAGGATGCAGACTCAGTGCACATGAACAAGGAAGGAAGGAAGAATTCCTGCAGCAGTCGGGCTGTGGCTACCTGCGTGTGGACCCTGGCATTCGTAATAACCCAGAAGTCCTGAAAATGTCCTAGCTGTACCTGGTTTTGCTTCCATGGGCATCTGATAATTATATAGTAGGATTTGCATGTAAGCATATTTCTTTGTGTGCTTTATTTCATCTTGAAAACAAAATTTTAAAATGTAAGAGGGACGAACCCAGAGGAAGCAGCCCTCCTTCCCACCAAATTTTCTAGTCTCAGGAAAAATAAAAACTCTGTATGATTTCAAGCTAAGTCTTCTGCTTCTTTGTTTTGATAAACTCCAGGATAAGACAATCCCAAACAGCCCCTCTTTGGCCTACCAGCAGACAGCCATTTACATTAGTTTCTTAACGCAGTGAGCAGGAGCCAGGCCCTGGGCGCTGCTCCCCTGCTGCAGGTCCTAGACCAGCCCTAGGCTGGCCCAGTCGGATGAGCCACAGGCACCACTGTGCACTGAGCTGAGAGCACACACTGGTAGACAGCACAGTCTTTCCAGACAAAAGATCTTCACAGAAATCCACTCTCTGATCTCCAACCACCCAAGTCACTTACCTTCTCGATGTAGGTGGGTAAAACATGTCTGTAAACATCTCTAATACCATGCTAGATTCAATAATAACAAATGGCAGGGACAAACGGGTAAGTGCAATAATAACCAGAAACAGTATGAGGAAGACACTGCACTGTGAGAAACGGCCCCTGCGCAATGGGTGACCATTTCATCAGGGCAGGCAACAGGCAGGTAAGGCAGGTGCACGGTATGTCTTGAACTAGATGAGAGGACACCTCTTACCTGCACGTGAGGTCTGGTCAGCTCCGGTGTGTAGTAGCATGGTTTACTTGTCATCCTTATGGGAAATCCACATATATGGGGCAGTTTAGACTTTAAGTCTGAAAGAAAACTCTTTAGCACACCTTCCAAATCTACTCTTGGAAAAAACTGTATGGGCTGACTTCTGATGCAACTGAGCGGATATCTGAACAATGTTAAGGAATACTGTGAAGTTTTTCATACATAAGAGACAGCAATTTTGGTGGAATTAAAATTATTAAGATAGCAGTGTTAAAAGACACATAAAAAATCCTAGCTATTTTGTTTATTCCATACTATCCAAAGTTAAAAAGCAAGAGAAATAAAAGGTATTTTTAATATAACCCTCACAACAAAGGTAATTCGCTGTGCCCTTATTATATGGTTAAATGGACTGGTAAGCTAAGATATTCTAAAAAATTTTTAAGTAAAACATTATGGCCAGGCGTGGAGGTACACGCTTGTAATCCCCGCGCTTGGGAGGTGGAGACAGGAGGATCGCGCAGGTTCGAAGCCAGCCGTGCTGGCTTTAAGAGACCCTGTTTCCAAATAAAAAGTATAAAATAGATCTGGGAGTGTAGCCCGGGGATAGAAGGGCTTCCAGGAACCCCAGTACCACAAAAAATAAAATAAAATAATAAAATAAAATAAAATAAAATAAAATAAAATAAAAATCCAGGTATGGTGGTGTATGCCTGTAATCTCAGTACTTGGAAGGCTGAGACAGAAGGATTTCAAGTTCAAAGCCAGCCTCAGCAACTTAGCAAGGTTCTCAGGAACTTGATGAGACCCTGTTTCAAAATAAAAAATAAAAATAGGGCTGGGAGTTTAGCTCAGAGGCAGAACACCTCTGGGTGCAATCCCAAATACCCGCCCCCAACATTCTTTAAAAAAAATAACAAAAAGTAAATAAATAGAAAACAATTTTAAGAGTTCCACATGGGCACTGTGGTCTTTTCAAGTGTAGATTTTTGAAAATAATATTAAGAAAATTATTTTCTCAAGTCAATGCAATGCAGTACGTACAAGTCAACTCCTCTAAACTTTGCCTGTATATCTAATTTCTGAAGAGATAAATCTTCATGATTTCTTTACCTCAACCTCCATGATATCACTAGAGGGAGCTCTTGGATAAAGAGAATCTCATATAAATATATTGATTTAAATGTTTTAGGAAACAAGTATGTAAATATTTGTCTGCCAACTAAAACTTTCTTTTATTGTCTAAAGTGTTGGGATAGTATTTAAGGAAAAAAATAAATTTATTAAACATATCCTCAAGTAAAATAGGAGAAACTTCCAAGCAAAACAAAAAACATTGTGTAGTTAAGAAAGAGAGGTGAAGACAGGTCCCTTTAGGTACAGACAGCATGGTGATGGGAGCAGGATGGGATAAGGTGCCAAAAAGGCGGGTAGAGTGCAGCAGCCACCCGTGTGCCCAAAGGATACGTGAAGGGCCTTTCTCTGATCATCTTGAAATAGACGTTGCAGTATATTTTGACATTTCCACAATCTTCTGGAAGTTTATAGCCATACTATAAATTAAGCACAAAATATAAGTCATCTTGGAGAAAGCTCAACTTATGTCAAGTGACAAGAAACACAATCAGATAACTTCTGGTAGAATATATTATACCATAGCATCCCAGTGCTTCTGGAAGTCCTCAAATGAGTGAAACGGACAGTCAGGAGGTATAGAATGAAGAATATTTATTATTTGTCCCATTTTCATACTATGAAAAATAAGAGTTGGTAGAATATTAAAGGCAATGTTTAACTATTGTTTGACAGGTTAACTATGTGACTTAGAAAGTACTGAAAAAGACTTGATTACTATCTCACTATCCACACATAAGTGATAAACTAATCCTTTGCTCCCCAAGCTCCAAAAACACATCATATTAAATCTTTTACCCTTACTGACCAGTAAAAGTTACATTTATTATGTATGAGAAGATGCTTTTAAAATTTTTATACATCGTGGAAGGGCTAAAGCAAGTTAATTAGCTTACGCATTACCTCATATACATATGTTTTAGGGTGAAAATACTTAAATCTACTCATAGTGATGTTTGGGAATGCAAGACATCATTGTTGACTATGGTCACCATGTTGTACAGTAGATCTCTTTAACTTGTTTCTCCTTTCCAACTGAAGCTCTATGCCTTTGACCAACATCTCCCTAGCCTACCTCTCCCTCCTACCTCAGCCCCTGGTGACCACCATTCTACTCTTTTTGTGTGTTCAGCCTTTTGGATTCCATATAAGAGATTGTGAGTATCTGCCTTTCTGTCTGGCTTCTCTCCTCTCCATCCCCTGACACTGTTCTACTGCTCTCTCCTCATGAAAAGAGGCCTTCGTATCCTATCTTCTCTCTGGCTCCCACATACGAGAGAAAACTTTCAACCCTTGCCTTTCTGAGACTGGCTGAACTCAGCATCATATTCTATAGATTCGTACATTTTCCTGAAGATGACATAATTTCATTCCTCTTAATGACTGAGTAAAATTCATTGTGTGTTTAGACCACATTTTCATTATCCATTCATCTGATGATGAACACCTAGGCTGGCTCCATAGTAAAGCTTTTGTGAATTGTGATGATATAAACACAGATATGCATGTATCACAATTACATTCTGACTTTCACTCTTTTGGGAATATGCTGAGGAGTGGTAGAGCTGGGTTATAGGGTGGTTCCATTCCTTGAGGAATGTCCACACTAATCTCCATAGAAAACCACATGCACACGTGTGCACCCACACCCACAAGCATGAGTGTGCGCGCGCGCGCACACACACACACACACACACACACACACACACACACAGATTTAAAAAAAGAGATAGAAAGAAAACTCAATATAGAGCATTGACAGGGTTAAAGCTATTTAGCTCATTACTTTTGAGAAGAATTTTATTCTGTGCCTATCAACTAGACATACTTAATAAAATTACCCAACACATCAAAAAGAAAATAATTGAATGGACTAGAGTCACACTGTTCCCTAGCTACCTCTTCCCTGCTTCAATGCTTAAATTATGCTACTAGTTTATTAAAGTTCATTTTCCTGAGCAAGTTAAAATTTCATCTCAGTAGTCTTGTTTATATTAGTAATTCAATCATTTTCTGAAGATAGTACAAACTAAAAACTCAGCTCATATAAAATTATAACGCATCATTGTTATGTACAAATTTACAAAGTTTTGGTATTATAACTATGAAATTTGTCATCTAATAATGAGAAATGTAGAAACTACTGATTTCTAAAAAACTTACTCTAAGCAAAGTGCAAATGTATGAAATTATTTTAATAATATAATAAAGGAAACATCTGGCTATTATAAGTATGACAGCATTATTCTGGTACCTTTTTAAAGTTATAATTCAGTTTCTAAAATTTGTCAAAATGGTTCATACTTTTGCACATATCAATGCTAAAGAAGAAATAGAAGAGGAAATACTGTACTTTAAATCTACCTTAGATAGTACAAACTAAAATCTTACCTTGGCAAAATGTAGCACCAGTTGCTCAAAATGGAATGTCTCTCAATGACAGCATTCTTGTTAGTATGAAAATTTTCTACAATACTCTGAGAAATGTCAAACTCCTTTAGCTTTTAATTGAAATGATTTTAACGTGTAAGTCCTCAAAGAATTTGACAAATGAAACATTAAAATACATATCTCTATTCTCATGTGCAGTTGGATTACTAAGTACTTTTAAAGGTTTACGTTTTATTTAATCATGCACAACTATTTTACATAATGTAATCAATGTATCAAAATACCATTTCTCCTCTGTACAGTATATCAAATATTTCATGCCTTCCCTTTTATCCTCTGAACCATGACTCCTGTGAGGCATTTCTTAAAGTCAGTCAGAGGGAGGGGGGCTTCAGGAGAGGTGAGAAAATGAAGAATTATGGGTGAAAGGACAGTATATTAAGACTGGAGAGACTGGCTTACAGCTGTTCACTCCCTTTAATCTCCATAGCATTTTTTGAGGAAACAATATTCTATCCTTACTGCCTCTGCCTTTTCAAGGACCTCCAGCCAAATTAGTCAACTTTATTTCCTAGAAAAGACACTAGTATCTTGGTGATATACTTGCTTAAAGCATTGCCCACACTCTGATTTGTCTGAGTCCTACCACTCAAAGCCATACAGGATTGAATCTTGTCCCATCTCCTCTATGTCCAGTGGCTAATACTCAGAATTTCTATTGCATTCTTTAAAACTAATGGAAATAAGAGAAGAAAAACATGAATAGAAGGAGAGGAAGATAAGATGTGTTGAGTAAAAAGCTCAGTGTTAGAGCATATTCAAGGCCCTGAGTTGGATACCTACCGACCTAACACACACACACACTCACACACACACACACACACACACACACACACACACGTGCGCGATAAAATAAAAATAAAGCAAGAATACTCAGAATGCATAAGGATACATAGCATCTTGTATACAAGAAATAAATCCGACCCTGTAATGTACTGTGCTTATGAAATCAGTTGCCTAAGCTGTATGATAACAAAAAATAGTTGGGGCAGCATGACCATGAATGTCAGAAAAGATGAAGGTAGATACAGGCAGATAAATAAACTGAGGGAAAACACTACCTAAAATGGAATTCACAAAGATAGGTTCAAATATTCATAGCCCAGGACTTCTTGCATATACCTACATTCACAGTATCAGTTCATATCCTGGTGGGTACTGTCAGCACTATTCAGAGACTCAAGCCAATTGCTGCTGGGATCTCTGTAATACCAGCACTTGTCTATATTGGTCTTTCTCAACAAAGACTTTTCTAAAGACTGGCACCCTACTCAACTGCTCACCATATATCCCAATTTAATGCTAACTCTGTATATTTATTTACTCAAATATGCTTATAAAGTATCCGTATGTGACTAAAAAATACTAAAACAGGTACTCAATAAATATTTCTTCCTTCTTAAAATGTCAATCAAAAGAATTTGGACTTAATTTTATAGGTAATATTGAGATACAGAGATATTTAGATTGGAGAACTTTGAGATATAGACTTCTGCTGAGTATGAGGAAGAATTAGAGAATAAAGTAGAAGGGGAAAGATTGGAAACCACAAAGCCTAGATGGAGATGAGTTGAATGGTCCAGGCAAAAGGCAAGGTTCTAGCTGGGTGCGGTGGAGCACACCTGTAATCCCAGTAATTGGGAGGCTGAGACAGGAGGACGGCAGATTCAAGACCAGCCTCAGCAACCTAGGGAGGCTTTTTGCAACTTAGTAAGATCCTGTTTTAAACGCCAATCTCAATGTCATGTATGCGGAAGGGAGGAGTGAGAAGGGAGCAGGGGAGAGCTCACCAAATGCCGTGTGCATGTACATCTCCATCACTAGAAACTACTTTACAACGTGGGGCCACAAAGCACCAATAAAAGTATGTATGTGTGTGTGTGTGTTTATTTATTTGTTTATTTATTTATGGCACTGGGGATGGAATCCAGGGGCTTTCTACCTTCGGGCTATACTCCCGGACCTATTTTGTATTTTATTTGGAAATAGGGTCTCACTAAGTTGCTGAGAGCCTCACTACGTAGCTGAGGCTGGCTTCGAACCTGTGAGATCCTCCGGTCTCAGCCTCCCAAGTGCTGGGATTACAAGCATGCGCCACCATGCCCAGCTCCAATATAGTATTTAAAAATAAAAAATAAAAAAGACTGTGGGTGTAGCTCAGAGGTAGAATGCCTTGGGTTCAATCCTCAGCACATATATACACATATATACACACATATATATGTGTGTGTGCGTATATATATATATATATATATATATATATATATATATATATATATATATGTGTAGTTCTAAATGAGAACAGTGAAAATCGAGACAGACAAGAGCCAATTTACAGAGAGCAAAGTAGGTTCAAAGACAGAATGAATACAGGACATGAGACAGGAAGAACCAAAGTGACTCTGAAGTTCCTAGGTAAATAGCGTATTGGCTTTTGATGACAATAGCCAAAAGAGGAAATGCAAAGAAAGAACATATTTTGGGGTTGGGGAGAGTGACAAAAAGCAAAGCAAAACAAAAAATGGCCGGGTGTGGTGGCGCACGCTTATAATCCCCGCGCTTGGGAGGCAGAGACAGGAGGATCGTGCAGGTTCGAAGCCAGCCTTGCTGGCTTAAGAGACCGTTTACAAATAAAATATAAAATGGGGCTGGGAGTGTAGCCTGGAGTTAGAAGGGTTCCATCCCCAGTACCACCAAAAAAAAAAAATGCTCATTTTTAGATACAATCAAGACTGAGTGCCATTGGTCCATTTATGTGAAAGTGTGCAAGAGAGGACAGAGAAGTTGCAAGTATTCAAGATTATCTGGGAAGTGCTGGTGTAGAGGTTGAAGCCACTGGAATGGCTGAGCTTGTTTAGGGAAAGAGGAGAACCTGAAAATGGAAACCTTGGGAACATCAACATCAAAGTGATAAAAGAAAGAACCATGGATGAATATTAGCAGATTCCATAAAAAGCAGCCTTAGAGAAACCAAGAAAAGAGATGATTTCAAGAATAAGATGATAGAAAATAGTGTATGTGTTGCAAAGATTCCAAGAACTCCTTCAGACATCTTTGTCAACTCTGAAGTAATACAGCTTCTATAAAATGTGTGTTGCCAAGCACTGCTATGTAACTGCTGTGGTTTACTGGAGCTCTTCATACCCTTTCAGGACTCGTCTCAAGATGAGGCCCTGTGGGGACTCCTGGCTTGCAAGGCCACCTCTCTGCAGTGCTGTGTGCATGCGCACTAGGTCTGCACCTGTAGCTCTCTGGGGCCGGCAAATCTGAAACAAGGAACCGAGCAAGCGAGAGAGCGTGGTGAAGCAAGAAAGAGCTGGAGGACGGCTCTGGATCTGGAATCTCTCAGGACCTTTAAGACCCTGCTTCTCGACTGCCTTGCTTTTGAAATCCCAACAGCCATCATTTCCAAACTCCTACTCTATGCCACAGGCTGTGTGAGTCACTTCATGTTTGCTACCCACTGACATCACGACCCTATGAGGTAGATATTGTTACCTCTACTTCCCAAAAACATGAGATTTAAGGAGAGTAAGTAACAGGCCTGGAGTGTCGCAGCAAACACTGAGAGAGGGCACCATGATGAGAAAGCTGAAAATGGAACAAAATTGCTAAGAGAAAGAAACATGGGTGAAATACTAGAGGACTCTATGCCTGCACGGAAGCCTGCGTGGCCGCTGGACACCGAGATGGACTCTACGCCTGCACGGAAGCCTGCGTGGCTGCTTGCCTCTGGCCAGTGTTGGCAGGCGTTCTCCTCTGCTGGTACTCAGATAGAAACTTTTGGGAGAAAAGATTGTGTCTTCCATCCTCATCTTTCACGTACATGAAGGACACACAATAATTGTCTATAGAATAGAAACAAATTTGTTTCTAGGTGCTCATTTCCCCAATTTTTCATATACCTAAAATTTTTTCTTTAATGAAGAATATTGAGAACAATATAAATATACAGAGTATTAGTAGTATAGATTTTTCCCCTATGATACAAAAACTTTCCTATCATACTTCATATTAAAAATTAAATTCTAACAGCATTTATTAACAATAATATGCATTATACAGTAAATAAAATAAATATAGAAATCAAACATGTGGTACCTCAGGTGGTGGCAGTCTGATGGTGCAAACTTCTATACTTAGACAAATCTGAGTCTCTGTTACATTGATGTCTAATACTGAAAGAAAATTATTGTGAACTGTCTAGAATTATTATTCCTTCCTATGAAGCTGAGTATTTAAAGTAATAAAATTATTTTACCTTGATTTATTTACAAACAGATTTTTAACATATGCAGTAAAATTAAAATAATTACCATATAATATTTGGCAATTTACAGATAAGACATCTAAATGAGGACAAAGGTATTAAACAACATGTATATATATATGTAAGAGAGGTCATAAGGTGGGATTAAAATAGGAAAACTTAGACATCCTACAGTTGAGAAGAAAGCCTGACAAATACTTATACAAGTCTAATATATATTTTATACCAAAAATGGAGACCATCCTACTCTAAACTCTGGAGATGTCCTACCCCAGGCTTCTGAACTGAATAGTATTTTACTAACAAATTTCCTTAAATATACTGGAAGTTATCGTTCAGCCCCCCTGAGGCCTGTCCCTCCTTCTGACAAGCCAGGACAGTGCTGACCTCATGAAGGGATAATTATCTGATGAAAGCATGCAGGGGATCTGGAGTACTAGTGACACTGTTTGACCTGAGAACTGATTACAAGGACATATTTACTTTGTGAAAACTTAATGACTATACAATTACAATTTTTGAGTTCTGCCTTAGTATATTAATTTCAGAGTGAAATTAAAAATGGACTGGGGGTATAGCTTGGAGGTAGAATTCTCCTGAGTTCAATACCCAGTACCACACAAGAAAAAGACGACCCTGGTCTTATACCCCCAGTCCATTTTTATGTTTTTTTTTTTTTTTGAAACAGGGTCTTGCTGGGTTTCTGAGAATCTTGCTAAGTTACAGAGGCTAGTCTTGAATATGTGATCCTCCTGTCTCAGCCTCCCAAGTGGTGTGTGTGTCACCATGCCTGGCCATAGGTCATTAGAACTACCATGGTTGACTAGTAATTTCAACTGTGGGCTCACAATTCCCACCTATTTATATCTCAGGACTAGAGTTTAAGAATCTAACAGCAGTATGATGATGCAAATCAATAAAAGGATTAGATTGGACCTTAGAGTAAACAGTGTACTTTAGATTATCTGTATCCCTTTAGGCAGTTTTTTTAATGGAGAAAAAGAATGTTCTCATAATACTAAAGTTTCAACTTACATTTGTACTAACAGAACTTTTATGTGATTATGCACACTTTTATGTGATTACTTGCAGATTAAAAAATTTTCGGTCATAATTTTCTTTAAGTACAGACAATAAAATATAGTTTCTTTCCCAATTAAGACAAGGTATTATGTATTTTGAAAAAGGAGTGATTTTTCAAGTGTAATTGTGATTACAATAATATATAATTAGATCCTGATATAACTTAATCATTGAGATAATTAACAACCCAATGATCCATAGTATTTTTTTAAAATAACTATTCTTTATACCATTTATATATTTACTTGTGCATTCTTACTTACCAACAGCATTTTGCTTCCCCATTCGAGAAAGAAAATTTCTTCCTTAAAAAAGCCATAGAATATGCCATATTATTATAACTCAGAAATAATTATGCTTGATAAAGCCTTTTGATAAGAGGTTATCAAATCTAAGAAAAACACTTTAAAGTAAAATTATATAAAGGAATATCTTGACAGATCAGAGAAAAATGTAGTATTCAAAAAGTATCTCTGATTAAAAGAACAGAAACCCCCCAATTTCTCTCCAATATTCATCTCTCATTATAAGATACTTAGAAAACCTCAATAAATTTCAGGATAGCCTTTTGGTGCTAACAATATTGTGTTCAGTTTATCAAAATATCTAATAACACATATATTCCTAAGTATCAAGCACAAAATAATAAAAAAAATTTAAAGAAGTATCAACAGGTCTCTATTTACAATCCCCAAATAAGGAGATAAGATTTATGTCATTACCTTGCTTGAGAATGCTTACTTGGAACTGTTCTAAGAACTATTCCCTTAGGATAAGATATCTTGAAATTAAAAAGATACACATAGTAGAAGTAATCCAGTTCAGAGCACCCGATGGCTGACAGACACAGTTACCTTGTACCAAGAGATGGGCAGTTCTATTCCAGGCTGGAGCAAGTCTAGCTGAGAGTGAATATGAAAGGCAATTTTGAAGGATTACAGGAATTACTCTTTGTGGAGCGTCCATCTATAAATATTAAAAGGCAAAATGGACAAATTAGAGCACTTACTATGTCCCTATAAACTCACAGAAAATGTCTACATGTTTATACCACCACCCAAAAAACTAGGCCTTTTTTTTTTTTTTTTTACAGTACTAGGATGGAACTCAGGGGCATTCTAACTCTGAGCCACACCCCCAGCTCTGGTTTTTTTTTTTTTTTAATTTATTCTTTATTTTGAAACAAGGTCTCACTGAATTGCAAAGGGCCTCACTAAGTAGCTGAGGCTGGCTACGGACCACGATCCTCCTGTCTCAGCCTCCCAAATGCTGGGATTACAAGAGTGTACCACCACACCCAGCCTAAAACTAGACCATTTTAGATAAAAATCATAGTCATTGCTATGGTTAATGCTACTTGGTATTTTTTTTTTTTTTTTTTTTTTTTTGGTGGTACTAGGGGTAGAACTCAGAGGCTTTCTACCTCCGGGCTATACTCCCAGACCTATTTTATATTTTATTTAGAAATAGGGTCTCACTAAGTTCCTGAGAGTCTTACTAAGTAGCTGAGGCTGGCTTTGAACCTGTGTGATTCTCCTGTCTCAGCCTCCCAAGCGCGGGGATTACAAGCGTGCCTCACCACGCCCGGCTCAACTACCTGGTATTAAAGAAGTATTAATATATACTCACTTCAAAACCATCAGTATTGCCAAGCTATATGGCCAAAGTATCCTGTTACCCTGGCCCAGTAAGCTTAATAAGAGTAAGCTTAATGAGAGCGCTTGTGCTGAGAACTGTATTCTACTCCACATAAAGGAACAGAGTAATCTTGTAATATTTTTTCATTATTGTTCACTCTAGTTCAACATCAGAAATGTTTAACCACTTTCATGGATATATCTGCAACCAACAAAATATCTTTATTTGTACAAAGTTTTAAAAATCAAGACTTTCACATCTGACCAATAAGTTATGGGACCCAGATTTATCATCCCATTTGCAATCTCTAAGAAACTGGCCAAATAAGGCTTACGCACTTTCTTGGCATGCTCTAGGCCCTGGGTTTCCATCCTAGTACTGCAAAAACAAAACAAAACAAAACTCCAAATCTGGGAAGGTTACATAAAACAATGACTTGTACAGGTATTAGACTTCAGGCAGCAAAGGAGAATGATCCCCAAGAGCTACAACACCAGCAGGATGAGCCCTGACTTCCCCAGCTTATTGATTAAAGAGAGTGAACAGGCTACAGTTAAGAGAGGGGACTCCAAGAGCTTAGCAGGCTTCCTGAATTGAAGAGACAGAGCTGGTAGTCTAGGGAGGCCAAAGGAGCTGGTTTTTAATCTGGGAATGAACTACTGGAGTAGAGACAGCTACACAGAGCAAACTCTAGCGGCTGATAGAGTCCCCGGTGAGCATCCAGCTGAGCACAGACAGGCACCTGCATGTGAGGAGACCACCCAACGTGGATAAGAACCAAAGCAGTTTGCCCTACAGACATCTGTGAAAATACAGCCCAGAAGAAAAAGCTGTTCTTGTGTCCTTGTGTCTGAGGGGGAGGGGAGGGAGAAGAGGGAAATTCCTTAATGTACATGACGTACATTCATAAATATGTCAGTCACTAAGCCAAACATGAGGAGGGAGGGGAAGGGAATGGGGGGAGTGGGGAAGGGCTGAATGAGTGATGTGCGTGTGTGCCTCCCCAACTTGTACCCCATTAAGACAGATGACTACAATGCACCAATAAAAATTTTTTAAAAAGTGAGCAAGCCAAGAATTGTCTCTCAATTTTATCCACCCCTCATTTTTGTACCATTTTGATTTCTGGTAAATGTTTCCAGGACAAACTTGAATAATTAGCATAATAATTAGCGTGGGATGGAATCAATGCTTGTCAGTTTGTTTCATAGAGAATTCACTTAAGGCCACTATTGGTAGGATTCCAGGCAGCAGGTTGAGGTCATCCTACAAAGCCGATCTCAATCATGGCTCCAAGGACCCAGATCCAAGAGGCTGAACAAATCCTATAAACCACCAGAGTCTGTCTTAAAAAGACAGTGGTTTTCTTTTTAATTTTGTTGACTTCCCCCTTGTACTAAGGAATTAATCCAGATATGGCAGTACATATCAGCATACACTCAGCCTTGACACGCAAGAAAGGCAGTTTGGGGCAAGTGTATGATTGACAGCCATTTTGGCTGGTGACCTGAAATGACATCACCTATCATTTCAGCTAAGGTCAGGAGCAGATTCTGAACCACATCTTCTAGTAGATGACTCCATTATATGAAGAATTACTCACAGGGTGTGTATAAACAACAAATTAGTCATTCTAGAAAGCTATCTTCCATATAACCAAGGGTGGCCTCATTCTGAAAGCTGTGGTTGTCTGAGATTACTGATATAATTTAAATGAGAAAAAGATAAATCCACAATTACAGGCAAAAATTTTAATACTCCACTCTCAAAACTGACTGAAGTATACAGAAAATAAGTGAGAATAAGGTAGACTTAACAACACTACCAACCAATGTGACACAGGTAAGAGCAGAATACAAAATTAAGAGTAACAAAAAGAGCCGGGCGTGGTGGCGCACGCTTGTAATCCCCATGCTTGGGAGGCTGAGACAGGAGGATCACGCAGGTTCGAAGCCAGCCTCAGCTACTTAGTGAGGCTCTCAGCAACTTAGTGAAGACCTGTTTTCAACTAAAATATGAAATAGGTCTGGGAGTATAGCCTGGAGATAGAAAAGCCTCTGGGTTCCACCCCCAGTACAACACACACACACACACACACACACACACACACACACACACACACGAATAACAAAAAGAGCAGAATATACATTTTTATCAAGGGAATATTTACTAACATAGATTATATTCTGGGCCATAAATGAGTCTCAATACATTTTTAAAACTTTGAATTATATAAAACATGTACCTTAACAACAATTAAATGAAAAATCAATAGCAGAAAGTTCCTTGAAAATGCCAAATATTTGCAAACTATATAACATACTTCTAAATAACTCATAGGTCAATGAGGACATGAAATGGAAATTAGAAAATATTTCTAAGTGAAAAAAATAAAGACAAAACATACACTTAAGATGAAATGGACAGTAGTAAGTATCTAAATTAGAAAAGAAAGATATCCTGAAATAAATGACCTCAGCTTCCACTTTAGGAAACTAGAAAAAGAAGTCCATGCAGAGCCCAAAGTGTAAGAAAAGTAATAATAAAGACCAAAATAAAAATAAATGAAATACAAAAAAAACAGAAAAAATTAATCAACCGGAAGCTTATTCTATGAGATGATCAGTAAGATTGCCAGGTCTCTAATAGACTTAGGTGGGGGAGGAGATGACACACATGACCAATTCATGAATAAGAAAAGTGACGTCACTTCAGGTTCTACAAAAAGAAACATACGAGATTATTAGCTACCGAAGCCAATAAATTTAACAATTTAGATTAAATGAACATTCTTTGAAATAGATAACCTGAATATCCCTATTACCTATGAAATAGATCAAACTTTTAGTTAAAATTCTCCTAGGCTTAAGATCAGATAGCTTTATTGGTGAATTTTATCAAACATTTATGAAAATTTTGTAAAATTTGACACAAACTCTTCTAAAACCTTTTATAAAAGGGTTTTTTTTCTACTAGAAGATTCTATGGGCAGAGACTTTCATCTGATTCACAGCTTTATCTCCAGAAACAAGTACAGTACAGGTATCAATATCTGCTGACCATATTTACTATTACATAAGAAACATCAACATCAAGGAAAATTAAGCATAACTATAAAGACTCAGAATCTTCAGATGACCAAAGGTTTTTCTTAGCAAAAGATTTAACCATAATTTTTCCTCAGCAATACTGTTTTCTCAACGATTGTGACTGATGGCTGAAATAAATGTTAAGGTTTATTCAAAGCCTTCTCAGGGAACTGCATTGCATCTCCAGGTACTCTGCAACCTTATCATATTCAGAGAATCTAAGGGTAACATCTCTCCTTGGGGCCAACCAGAACCTCCGTGTCTTGAACCCCAGGAGACCGAGGGACCTAGGGCAGCAGTGATAGCTGGCAGGCTACTAGAATAACCAAGGATACAGGCCACAGAGGTACAGGGAGAATATGAAGCAAGAATTCGCCAACTCTGTTGACCTGATTAACTGAGATAAGGAGGTGCTCAACTCTACGTACTCATTTTTTTTCATTGCTAAGGTTCAAAAGATCATCCCCAGAGAGAATACATGCTTTACTCCTCCATAAGTTAGATATACAATTGTATACAATAACTCAACTTCTCTGGGCTTCATTTCCTTCACTTGTTTAAAGATGTACAGGTGCTGGAAGTGGTGGTGCACACTGTAATCCCAGTTCTTGGGAGGCTGAGAAAAGAGGATCGCAGATTCAAGGCAGCCTAAGCAACTTAGCAAGACCCTATTTTCAAATAAATTAAGCCCCCACACTCATACACATACAAAAATATGTGTATGGTAAATAAGATTAGACCACATACAATTCCTGCAGTAAAGTACTTAACAAAAAATAAGCCTCTTTCTCTCTTTCTGTATTAAATAGCACAAAATAATTGTTTGGGGAAAATATTGGTGGGCTCCTTCACACACATCACAATAGTTTATGAGAATGGTGCTCCAATTCTGTTTGCTGACAAAAGAAACTAAATACTCACACAGTCATATAAGTACATTGAAAATTATTATCCCTTAAAACAACTTACCTTAGCTCCATATTTTTCAATATGTGCATTAAGTTTCCCAGTTTTAAAGAATGGTATCTGTAACAAAAATGAACATCTGTAAAAAGCACTAAACACAAATATATAATTAAAGTAATAAATATATAAAGATTTTAAGCATGATACGGTAGAAGGCACAGAATCAGGGTATCACTCTAACCAGATTTTATGCCTGGAAATTGTGCTAATCATCCTCCACTGAACTAGAACCTGTAGGTGCCTTGTCAAAGCAAGGGAAGCCTTTCTGATAGTGACATGACCCCAGAAACCACATAAAGGAAGAGGCCAGCAAATCTCATATGGACAGTCTTCACTTTTTTCTTGATGTATGATAGATCCTTGGACTTGAATAAAAAAAATGGACATAAATGGAAGTTCACATTTAATGATGTAAGTGTTCTACCTTGTTAATAAAGGAAATACAAATTAAAGTATGAGTTATATAAGTTCAATGAAGCACTGCCCATAAATAACACAAAACTGAAAATTCAGATGTGTAATAAAAAGGTTTAAATGTATTATGGCATAGCTATATAATGAAATGTTTCACAACATTAAAAATGAGGAAGATACATGTACTAACATGTAAAGATATAAAGGAGAAGTTATTAAATATAAAGGGCGAGTTTCAAAAACAGTCTGTATAACAATCCCAAGTTCCACTTTATTTTGGTTTTTAATAGGATATAATTTATAAGAAAACAAAACATTAAAAAATAGATATAGACTTTTTTCTATTATTCTTGCTAAGATTAAGATATTTGACTTTACTAGAATTCTAAAACAATGTTATCCTTCCTTAAAGACTTTAAGGTAGGAAAGAACACAAGAGATATCAGTCTACATATTTTCTAATAGCTATCTTTATTAAAACTATATTAAATATAAGAAGACAAAATGAGGACATGTTGTCAAGACTCTGAAGAAAAATAAAAGAACTAAAGGTTGTGGATGATTTGCAAGCATTGCTAATAGATGTTTATTTCACCAGATTCGAGTAATTAAAATCTTAAAAGAATTTTCAGGAGGATTTTTGTAAAAAATATCAGGATGATATGATTTTGCTAAAGACTTTTGGTACTTCATTGTCATTCCAGTCATATGCATCAAGGGAAAAAGTATCTAGTTCTTACTTTACAATGTCTAAAATTTTTAAAATAAATGTTTAATATATTAAAATCCCTAAATTAATAGCAATATTAATGATATTAATACAAGTTCTTTAAAAGACATTTGAAGCTGGGTGTGGTGGCACACGCTTGTTATCCCAGCATTCGAGAGGTTGAGACCAGAGGATTGCGGTTCGCGGACAGCCTCAGCTACTTAGTGAGGCTTCCCTCACTACCCCCCCCAAAAAAAAATAGACATTTGATGTATTGAAATGAAAGATTTCAGCCAGGCATGGTGCCTCATGCTTGTAATCCCAGTACTTGGGAGGCTGAGACAGGAGGATATGGGTTCTCGGCCAGTCTCAGCTATTTATTTATTTATTTAGTTTTGGTATTGGGGTTCCTAGAAACCCTTCTACCTCCCGGCTACACTCCCAGACCTATTTTTATACTTTTTTATTTGGAAACAGGGTATCTTAAGCCAGCGCGGCTGGCTTCGAACCTGCGCGATCCTCCTGTCTTTGCCTCCGAAGCTCAGGGATTACAAGCGTGCGCCACCACACCTGGCGTTTCAGCCTCAGCTAATTAGTGAGGCCCTCTGAAACTTAGTGAGGCTCTGTTTCCAAATAAAGAATAAAAAATAAGGCTAGAGGTGAAGCTTAGAGGTAGAATGCCCCTGGATTCAATCCCCAGCACCACACACACAAAAAAAAGATTTCTTACTTTATATTGAGCATAACTCTAAATAACAAAACATGATAAAAGGAATTAAGTCCATGCTATCGCTAAAAGTTATGTTTTATTCATTGTCTTAGTGTTAATGACAGAGAAAACTAAATATTAAATTAGAATCACAAAGAAGTATTTAAAAACCATGCATATCAAAATTAGTCTGTTTATGGGTAAAAAACTACACCATAGAGTGATTAATCCTTATAAACATCCTTAAATCTTGTTTACAATACCTAAGTTATTATAGTTATTATCAGTATTATAGTTATTATCAGTATTGCTCCTAGTAAGTTATACTAACCGACATTACCACCCAAATCTGGTTTAATATTTCAGGCACAGGTGATGTAAGAATATCCTCATGTAAAAACAGCAATTGCCTGTGGGGAAAGAATGTATTAATCTTAAAGTGAACTTACCTGCTTTATCCTTCCACTTTCTCGGAACATTTAGAACATTTGCTTAGATAACATTTTAAATTTCTTCAGGACAAGTGCTGTGCTTGTAGACTTCTGCACCTCTTCCCACACTTGGTGTGGTACCTTGAACACTGTAGGAACTCAGCCAATACGAGATATGAACTAAGAGAATTATGAAGTTTTAATGCTGGCATTAATCTGAGAAATTGTCTCCGCATCTGAGTTTCTCAACCTCTTTCATCTTGGAAACTAAATTCCTTTATAAAAATTTCAATTATTTCCCAACTATAGACTTAAAGCAATCTAAGCACTGTGAGGAATATACCTGTTTAATTCCTGTTTCTTCTACTGTCCTTTACCAACAGTGGTGGGCGAGAGACCGTAGGCAAGAGTGTAGGGCTCACCTATCAGTGAAGCTGCAATGACCTCAAACTTAAAACTATTAACTGGATTCTTTTCCTTCAAAAATGTAATTCTTCTCAAGCCAGAGAGAAGTGAGTAGTGATTTTAGTTTAGTTTTCAACTGAAAAAGTGTACTTAACAACAAAATTTGTCACAGTTCAAATTGCTATCATTTTGTTTCAAAGGCCTAGGAAAAGCTAACCAAACACAAAAGGGATCACAGGTGGTTATGAAACAATTTCAACAATACTAATCATGAAAGAAACAAGCTTAGATGACCATGACTATGTGCCTGGGTTGCCTCCAAATGCAGATGGGAAGCCGGGCATGGTGGTGCTTGGGAGGCTGAGACAGGAGGATCCAGTCCTTGGCCAGCTTCAGCTCCTCAGTGAGGCCCTCCACAACTTAGTGAGACCCTGTTTCAAAATAAAGAATAAAAAATTGGGCTGGGGTGTAGCTCTGAGGTAGAATGTCCCTGGGTTCCATCCCCAGTACTGCAAAAAGAAAGAAAGAAAGAACAAAGAAAGAGCTAGAAAGAAAGAGAGAGAGAAAGAATAGATGGGCCAAGCAGTTTTGGGGGCTTGGAACCCAAATAAAGCAGGTAAAAGGCCCAACCTCACACTATACTCTCTGTTTAGGGGACAGTTACAGGGAGGGTGCGGTAGGAAAGCCTCATTCCATGCACATCAGTGCCTTCAAAGGCAAGCCATGTAAAATCTCACTTTTTTACCTTCTGTATTTCCCAAATAAGTCATGGGCAAGTCCTCAACAGGTATCATTAAGTTGCAAATTAAGCAGGAAGGATATAGACTTCCTCATGCAGTTGGATAAGACAATATACAATAGGAAGAAACCTCTTATAAATAAGAGGAAAATGGAGAAAAATCCAAGACTATCTTCCTCATTTCTTGTCTCTAGTACTCTTTCAGGCATATATTTTTCTCCAAGAAAACCACTTAAAAGATACACCCTGAACCAGGCATGGTGGCATATGTCTGCCCTGTAAATCTCAGTATTTGGGAAACTGAGACAGAAGGATTGCATGTTCAAGGCCAGCCTCAGCAATTTAGCAAGACTCTGTTTCAAAAATAAAATAAAATAGGACTGGGGTATAGCTTAGAGAACATCCCAGTTCATGAATAGAATAGAATAGAATAAAATAAAATAAATAAGCTAAAACAAAATATATTGTCATGTATTCTATAAGTAAATCCTTTGAGTGTTTCAAATTACTTAACGAGCTAATTCATGGTGAGTCCTCAGTAATCATGGATCATACTTTAGGCTTCAACTGATCTATTTTTCAAAAACTATCTTGGGTCAGGTATTTCCAGATAATTCTTGAAGAAATACTTTTCAGTATCCTATATTGACTTGAAAATTAAATTATACTAATATATTCATAGTATCTTTAAGAGCTCTACAATATTTATTATATTAATATTTATAATACAAAGTTATAAACATTTATAGATATAAAATACAAGATTTATAAAAATATATAAACATATATAGTTAAAATAGTAATATTTATTAATTAGTATATCTATATTTTGAGGAGCCTGATTTAATTCAGGAATGTTTGTAGAAATTTTAGATTTTTTAAAAAAGCACATGAGGTCAATATAAAAGCTCAACAATGAGATATCCCATCTCAAGTATTTTATGTCCCTCCTGAAATAGAATCCAATATACTGAATCAAAATTGAATTCCTTTAAGTTAAATACATAGATTGAATAATTTTTAAATTTTTATTGGTACACTCTAGTCATACATCTTAATGCAGTACAAGATGGTAGAGGCATACATGCACACATCACTCAATTAGGCCTTACCTAATTCCCACCCAATTATCTCCCCCCTTTGAATATTTTGCTTTAAAGGAAATATTTCTTAAAACAGCTCTTAAGTTTCTAAAGTTTTATAAGCTTGGTTAGAAGATGTGTTTTTTTTACCTGCACATCTTTATTTGTGAACTCCTAACATCTGCATCTGCCACGCTGTTCCTCAGTGCTACGCGGACAGCACAGAGTTTGCATAAATCTGGTAATGTGAGGAAGAACAGCGACTGTGGCCTGGAATGGTTCATGTTTTCCTGTTGATTATGTGTTTCAGTGATCAGACCTTTAAAAAGGACCTGCAATGAAAAGGTAGTAAACTACTTTTAGTTTACCAACAGGGTTTCAATGCCAACGTAGCACATAATACGTGGAGTTGTCTTAGTGTAAGATAAAACTAGTTACCTTAGTTACCAAACTTTAGCAGTTAAATATCACTGACATTTTAAGATTTTCTACAATTTTCTGGTACAAATTTTATTAAGATATAGTTAACATAATATACAATTCACCCACTTAATGGGTACAATTCCAATTACTGTATTCAGAGTTGTGTAACTATAAATGTAATACATTTCAGAACAGCTTCACTAGTCCAAAAAACAGTTCGGGGTTTTAAACCTACAGTTATGGAGCACAACTGAGCGAGTCCAAATAATACAAAACGCCAGCGAGTTTACTAGGTGCCTGCTTTGCTCTAGGGTCTTACTATGCACCTACCGTATGGCGTTTACTTAATAAGTCCCTTCTACTTCTTGGTTATTCTTAAGTTTTGTTTTCAATGAAACAAAGTAATTCCTCTATCAGTATAATAAATGAAAAATCAAAATGTATAGCTAAGCCTTCTGTGTATCAGATTATTTCTACAAAGTGCCTCAAGGTTGAGGAATATACTATTCATTTTACATAAAAGAAAATGAGAACTTTAAATTGCTAAATGCAGTTTTCCACAAAATTGTTGGACTTTAAAACTTCTATTTGGGATACATTTAACAGTTGCTAATTAATATGCCATATTTTTGAATTTCTTATTTTCTTTTACAAAAAGCTGGAATGCAAATGTAAAGCAACTTATTGAACCTCAAGTACTCTAACATGTACAAAAAAATCGCTGGACGGTAACCTAGGCTTTAGTACTTTAAACTTTGTGAGGTAGAAGAAATAAAATATTAGGTAGAAAGAGACACATTGGGAAAGAAAATTAGTTTTAAAATCTAGAAAGTTCAAAATCTCTTAACACCATCCAATAGGTTGTGTTCTGTCTTAAGCTAAAGCGTCAATGAGCCACACCCTTAAGCCCAACAGCCCCTACCCCACAGAGTCCAGAGGAGAAAGGTCAGAGGAAGTCCAGATCTCCACTGAGGATCCCACCTGCTCCCTCATGGGTTCTAGAAAAGCACTGGAAAAGCATCTGAGCTGCAAAAGGCTCTTGCTGATATTCCCTACATCTTACCATGGCCCGCCTTGCCCCTTGAATCTTCACTTTCCTAAGTTAAAACCTGTCTTTTCTCTGACCAGCATGTCTTTTCTGCCACATAAGCCAAGAACCCTACAGAATGGTTTTTCTATGACAGTACTGTGGAGTGAATCCAGGGCATTTTACCCCTGAACTACATCCCCAGCCCTATTTTTATTTTTGAAGCGGGGTCTAGTGAGACTGATGAGAATCTCACTACTTTCTGAGGCTGTCCTTGAACCTGTAATCTCCCATCACTGACTCCCAAGTGCTGGGATCAAGGGCATAGTGTGTGTGTGTGTGTGTGTGTGTGTGTGTGTGTGTGTGTGTGTGTGTGTGTTACTGGGAAGGAGCCCAGGGGCTTCCTACCGCCGGGCTTCACTTCCAACCTACTTTATTTGGAGACAGGGTCTCACTAGTTGCCGAGTGCCTCGCTAAGTAGCTGAGGCTGGCTTCGAGTCTGTATGATCTCCTGTCTGAGCTTCCTGAGTCCTGGGATTACAAGCGCACTCGGCAGGCATATTTCAAACTTTTTAACATGAACAAATTTCCTCTTTTAGGTGGGAACCTTAACACACGCTAGCCCCGCAACTTGAAATGGACCCGTCTTCAGTCTGATTTCAGTAAAGAAACGCCTTCGTGGTGTTTTTTGAAGAATGCTGGCGATGCCGTTTTGGCCCCAACAACCTCCCTCACTGGGAAATCCGAGTATCTGAATTTTTAACAAGGGGCGGGGGGGGGGGGGGGCTCCGGCCTCCCCCAGGCCGCGGTTAAGTTACCTCCCTTGTCCGGGCTTCGCTTTAATTAAACTACGATTAAGGGAACGGGCGAAAACATCTCCTAGGGCTCGAATAGCTACACTTTCAAAAGAGGCCGGCAGCCGGGCGCGGTGGGCACGCTTGTCATCCCCGCCTGGGGAGGCGGAGACAGGAGGATCGCGCGGGTTCGAAGCCAGCCTCAGCTGCTTGGTGAGGCTCTCAGCAACTTAGTGAGACCCTGTTTCCACATAAAGTATCAAACGGGTCTGGGAGTGTAGCCCGGAGGTAGAAAGCCCCTGGGTTCCACCCCAGTACCCCCCCCAAAAAAAAACAAACAAAAAAACAAACAAACAAACAAAAAAAGAGGCCGGGAAGGTTCCCACAGGGTCAAACGCCCGACCTGGCCTCGGTGGGCCTTTCCGAGGCGCGGCCCTTTCCCGGCCCAGGCGGGCGCCCTGGAGAGCTGGGGCGCTCAGGCTCCACGCCCCGCCCAGAAGCCACGAAAGCAGCTCCGGCCGCCGCGGGGGCTCCGCTCAGAACCCTCCCCAGCCCGCGCTCCCTCAGAACCTTCCCGCGCCGGGTGGAGCCGCTCCCAGCGAGCCCCGCGCTCCCGCGCTCCCGCGCTCCGGGCGGCTCCACAAGCTCCCAGCGAGCCCCGCGCTCCGGGCTGCTCCACAAGCTCCCAGCGTGCCCCGCGCTCTCACGCTCAGGGCGGCTCCACAAGCTCCCAGCGTGCCCCGCGCTCTCACGCTCAGGGCGGCTCCACAAGCTCCCAGCGAGCCCCGCGCTCCGGGCGGCTCCACAAGCTCCCAGCGTGCCCCGCGCACCGGGCTGCTCCACAAGCTCCCAGCGTGCCCCGCGCTCCCACGCTCAGGGCGGCTCCACAAGCTCCCAGCGAGCCCCGCGCTCCGGGCGGCTCCACAAGCTCCCAGCGTGCCCCGCGCACCGGGCTGCTCCACAAGCTCCCAGCGAGCCCCGCGCTCCCACGCTCAGGGCGGCTCCACAAGCTCCCAGCGAGCCCCGCGCTCCCACGGCCAGGGCGGCTCCACAAGCTCCCAGCGTGCCCCGCGCTCTCACGCTCAGGGCGGCTCCACAAGCTCCCAGCGAGCCCCGCGCTCCGGGCGGCTCCACAAGCTCCCAGCGTGCCCCGCGCACCGGGCTGCTCCACAAGCTCCCAGCGTGCCCCGCGCTCCCACGCTCAGGGCGGCTCCACAAGCTCCCAGCGAGCCCCGCGCTTGCCCTCCCGTCAGGCCCCGCCCGCCAGCAGGCTCTGAGCATCAGTGGGCCCTGCACTTCCCCTTCACTTAGGCCCAGTCAGCCCCCATCTCCCAGCATGCCCCGCTCTCTTAGCCGCAGAACCTGCCCCCCACCAGCTCCCGGCATCCCCGAGTCCTCCCTCTTGTCAGGCTTCTTGTATTGTTGTTGTTATTGTTGTTGTTTTTCGGTCTAGGGCTAGAACCCAGGGGCATTCAACCTCCGAGCTACGCCCCCTGCCCTATTTTTTATTCTTTATTTTGAAACCAGGTCTCACTGAGTTGCTGAGGGCCTAAGTAGCTGAGGCTACAGGCCTCTTGTTTTCAGCAGGCCCCCAGCTCCCACTCCTCCGAGGTCCATGCTTATGCTCTTCTGTTACGGATTTGGGGAGAATATGGTTGTGGGAAACTGTTCCCCAGGAACCTCTGCAAGGGTCCCGGACACACTTTCCCCCAACCCATAACAAGACCCCAAACGACCAAAAACAGAAAAACCGCGGATTCTTGTCCTAAGCTAAGAATAAATATGCATAGCTTGGACAGTTGCTGAAGATTTAAAGACATTTATTAAAAAGATAGAAATACAGAAAATAGAAATACAGAAAATAGTTACAGCACCATGCCAAATGGCATGAGGGGGTAGGGTGGCCGGGGCCAACTCACCACTCCCCAGATACAGCACGTGGACCGGAATTTTTATACCCATGACCTCCATCTTGTTTGCGTAATTCTGACGTCCCTGTAAGGTACCTCCCCTTACCCTATAAGGTACCTCTCCCAACAAGGTGAGGCAAGGTGTCTCCTTTCATGAAGGTCGACCCCTCCTACCATTTTAGCTAGCTTATCTATTCATGTAGATCTGTCTTTAGATAAAGGCCTAGCTCTCCTCTCCTATTGACTTGTTAATTACTTTTAGCTATGTTAATTTACATTGGAATAGTTGCCTGCTTTTAAGCAGAAACCAACTCCTTGCACAGATTTGCCCCTCACCCAATTTTTGAAATATTAGTAATCATAGCTTTCTCAAATCTTCCTAGGCCCTTCCCAATACTGGTACATCTTCCTTGCCGCCTTCACAGCCGCTTTCTCCCCATGACCCTTGCGCATTCATTGCTTTCCGCCTGAGCACCTTTTTGCTTGTCACCATAGAAAGCCGCTCTGGCATGCCCTGTTGTCTCAAAGTTGCCCACAAAGCTCCTAGCATGCCCTCCAGCTCCTCGTGTGCTGAAACGCAGCCGGTCCACTTTTCCTGCCAATTTCACGGTTGCCAGAAGCGCACTTGGTTGCCTAAGACGTGGCGCTGGCTGCGGCTCCTGTGAGAGGAGAGCTGGGTCTGGGGGCCACAGCCCCACCGCTGGCCCTGGTCGGGCTGCGGGCAGGAGGGGTGTCTGCCGGTCACAGAGCAAGCTCCCAAGCCCACCCGTGCAGCCTCAGAATGCTCCTTAAAGGAACTGAATCTCCATCACTGGAAGGTCATAGAAAACTTGGGACAGCACTTCTCATTCCTGTGACAAGTATTTATTAAGCGCCCATCACATGTGCTCATTCTTCTGGAATTTGGTAATAAAGCATTAAGCAACATTATATTCTGTCCTGGGAGAACTTAATTTTGCTAGGTGTGGGGGGAGGGCGGTTGATACCAAGATGAAGGCATTCTTGTTAGACCCACACAAAATTAGACTTGATCGTACTGGAGGGAGGGGGCCTATGCCTGTCTGAATACTTTGTCGAGGCTGAAAAAAGATGTATCCGTGCAGGTATGCATGCATTTCTGTAACAAAGTCTAGCTTTAACATTTTTCTTTTTCTATTACTTTTTATAAATAGAAACCTCTGAGGATTGAACCCAGAGGTGCTCTACAAGCCACATTCCAAGCCCTTTCTATTTTGAAACAGGGCCTTGCTGTGTTGCCCAGGCTAGTCTTGAACCTATGATCCCCCTTCCTCGGCCTTCTGAGTAGCTAGGAGTGTAGGTTTGCACCACCACGTCCTGCTCTGTCTTTAACATTATTCAAGACTGCAGCAATTCAGACAAGCTGCGCTCAACAGAATGCTCACCCAACAGTACCTTTCCTCAGGTCTGCAAGACCAATGGACTTTGTTTCGAGTGGCTTACATAAATGTCTCCCTTTGTGCCTGAAGACCTCCCCTTGTCTCGACCTTCCTGAGTACACCCACAGGTTACTCTGGTGTGTGTGTGACAAGTTCTTGTCACTCCCAAATAATTCTCATTCTGTGGAGCCTCTCTGGTTGTTATCTAGGTTGACAAGGGTTGAGAGGAAAACAGACAATAAGCAAGTAAAATGAGCAAACTCTTAGGATAGCGGATGGTAATGGATGCCGTGGCCAAAGAGAAAGCTGGGGAGAACAGGGAGTGTTGGGAGGCCCTCGTGTTTAACAGAGTGGCCAGGAAGTCCCATGGAGACATGACATTTGAATTCAGGGTGATGAGAGTTGGTGACCTTGAAGGTGTCTGGGAGCAAACGTTGCAAGACAGGAAATTGTGTAAAGGCTTGAGGCAGGAGTGGCCAGTGTGGCTGTCCCTGATCAGGGAAGGCATAGCAGCAGCCTGTAGGGAAGGGAGGAGAGCCCTTAGGAGGCGACGCAGTAGTCCAGGAGAAAGATGGCCAGGCTCCGATGAGCGTGGTGGCAGGGGAAGTGGCGGGATGGGATTGCCTTCCGTGTATACTTTGACATTAGCCCTACTGGGATTTAGGTGTGGAGTGATACGGAATGAGAGAGAAGAGTCACAATCCAAGGGTTTCGTATTATGAATTTGGGAGGATGGAGTCGCCCTTACTTGAACAAGCGATGGCTGTGAAGTGAGCAGGTTTCGGCATGAAGATCAGGAGGAATCCCTGTCAGTTTATGACACGTTGACTTTGAGCATGAGAAAAGAGAGTAAGGCGCTGTATGGGGTGAGAGTTCTTGGAGAGATGTCTGTACGCAATAGATGATACTTTAAAACCTCAGCAGATTGGGTTTCTAAGAGCGTGCATATGAAAAGGCAAATTACACATGGAATTCTGGGAGCTGAGAAGGGACCTCGTGGATAGAATGTCAGGAAATCTTTATTAACTATGATACTGGCTACTTTTCAATTTCACATCTCCCCAGGTCCCAGAAGTTATATCGTGAAACAGTAAGACGTTTGTATTTTGTTTAACGTGCAGTTGGTTGGAATTGTTTATTTCCAAAGGAATTTTTGGTGAAGAAGAGTGTTCTTTAGATATCCTAAGAGAATGTTCAACACTTAGGTATTGTTCAGTTACTTTTAAAGTCACAGTGAGCTCATGGTAAGTGATTGTTGAAGCTTGGTGAGCAAAGTCAGCCTTTTATGACAAACCGTGCTGACATCATTTGAACAAAACCTTATCTTCTGAAATGAATGCTCTAACAAATGTAATGTCCTAAATTTAACATGTGTAGCCCAAATGTTTATATGAGTCCTTAGAATTATTAAAAACAAACCTTTCAAGATAACAGAAAAGCTATTTGTCCTACTTAAAGCTGTGTGTCCTACTAAAGCTGTTTCCCACACATGGTGGGGAAAAAGTCTCTATTAAGACAAAGTAAAAATAATTGCTGATGCAGCTTAACTTTTATGATAACTGTATGTATTCACTAGCCTTTCTCACCTGTTTAAAGCACAGGTAAAACCAAGTGTTCTTCATTCTGAAAAGCACATAAAGTATCCACATGTCTTTGCTATTATGTACTCTCTTGGAGATTTGATAACCATCCATTACAGAGACCTTTGCCCAGAACTCTTACCCTGTAAGTGCCCTACTCGTCTTCCTCACTTTTCGGTGTCAGACATGTCAAAAACTGCCATGAATTCCTCCCGATCTTAATGCCCCTAAGTGCTCCCCTTGTAATCTTCCCTTTTATTAGTATTATTATTGCCTCTGGTTTCAGGAATTTAACCAAAGCAGAATCAAAAACACTTGAAGTTTTAAATTATGTCCACATCATCAAACACTCAAATACCAAGAAGGCCAGTTCTAGTTATATAAAAGTTGCTTAACACATATTTATTAAATTAATTCACAAACAGATCTCTCTCCAGATCTTTATTAGACTTGTGAGAAACCAGAATGATTTTATCTCATGAATTCCGAATCTTGCTACCATGATTAATTTGGCCAGCAAGAAGCTCAGAACCAACTCTGAAATGCTCCTTGAACAGTTGAGCATGACTTGAGGACAACTATCTTCATAAATGCATGAGAGAAAATGATGTTTAGTGGTTAAAAGGATGGTCTCTGCTAGACATGGTAGCATACTCCTGTAATCCCAGTACTTGGGAGGCTGAGACTGGAGGGCAGCCTCAGCAAGTAATGAGACTCTCATCAACCTCGTGAGACCCTGTTTAAGAAAGTAAAATAAATAAATAAATAAATAAATAAATAAAAAACTGGGGGTGGAGGTATAGCTTGGAGGTAGAATGCTCCTGGGCTCAATCCCCAGTACCACACAAAAAAAGAAAGGATGATCTCTGGACCCAACTCTACCCTAAAACAAATAGCAAGGGAGAGGAGAGATATACAAAGTAATCATTAAAGTCTGGTTTTCCCAGAGGTTGAGAAACGGTGGGACCGAGTTGCTCAATTAGCCTGTATAACCTCAGCACTGTAACCTGACTAAGAGAAGATTGGGGTGATTCAGTGAGTGTAAGATATCCTCAACTCCTGAACTGCTAGTGCCCACCGGACACCTGCCACGTGGGAGGGCACCGTAGCTAGCCGCAGAGCGGGAGCAGGCAGAGAAGCCACTGAATGGTTTGGAAGGAAGGGCTGATGGGTTTGCCGTACGACTGGATGCGGGGCATGTGGTTCAAGGAAACAAGGCTGGCTCAAAGCGTGAGGCTCGAGGAAAGCCTGGGACCATGCTGGGGTGGACCACACAGTTCTTTAAAAAATAAATTGTAGAGGGGAAAGGTGGTAGAGTGATTAAAGGAGATCCAAGCGACATCATCATTCAATTCAAAGTACAAGCTTTAGTTTGATCCTGATTTGAATAAGCCAGTGGTGAAACCTATGTGTGGGAAAACCAAGAATACGATCACTGCCTCCATATTTGATTGTACTCAGGGATTGTTATTAATTTTCTAGATGGAAATATCGCCTTGGTAACCTTTGTGAGATTCATATCACACAATGTATATCCTAAAACAATATGGATGCAGTGATCTATCTGAGATTTGCTCTGGAATGATCCTCTGGGAGAAGAGGGTATGAATCAGCAGGAAATAGAGTTGGTCATGTGTTGAAGATTGTTGAAAGTGAGTACAGGTTCATATTATTTTCTGTACTTTTATGCATTTTATACACTATCCCTTCTGCTTTTTTATATACTTAAATTTACTTAAATTTTTCTATAAGAAGTTTTTAAACTGGGATTGGTGGCACATGTCTGAAATCCAGTATGTAGGATGATGGATGAGGATTACAGGTTCACAGCCAGCCTCAGCAATTTAGTGGGACCCCATTTCAAAGTAAAAAAGATGAAAAGGGCTAGGGGTATAACCAAGAGGTAGAAAGCCCCTGGGTTCAATCTCCAGTAAACACACACACACACACACACACACACACACACACACACACACGTTTTAAAAACTTTCATTTTTAGAAAGTAAAATAAAAAAGTAAACATACGGACCACAGATTGGGAGAAGATACAACAATATAGTCTATAAGTAATTAGTTTCCAGATTTTATAAAGAACTCTTACAAATTATAGTAAGACAAATGGTTTCGTAGAAAAATAGTAGAAAAATTGTGTACAGGCATTTTGCAGAACATGTATGGCCCAGAAAGCATATAAAGAGATGCTGAACCTTATTAGTTTTCAGTAAATCTGAATTAAGGCCACACTGAAAGAGCATTGTATTGGCGAAATCCTGTAGGTAGGCAAGGATGTGGAATGGGGTCTAATGCCTTTGGAGTGCGAGAATATGAATTGAAATGGTGGGCCGTCACCTTCTGAGGTTAAATATTCACACACTCCCAGACTCAATAATTCCTCTGTAGCAGCACTGTTAGTCAAGTAAAGCAAATGTCAGCAAGCAAAACTCTCACTCAGTAGCAAGACAACAGATAAATAAAATGTAATTGGATAGTGTAAAGCACAGGATATCAGGGGTTGCAGTTATATGAAACAACATGCATAAATCCCCGGCCCTCGGACCTGTATAACTCACTCTTGCCGTTCTTCAGCAAAGTTCATCTGAATGTTCTGACCACGGCATAAGAAAGCAAAAAGAGGGCTGTGTGTCCACACCTGTGCCACCTTAAAAAAGAAAGAAGAAAGTGAGAAGCAGGGCGTGATGTCAGCAATCATGGAAGGCACCATTCAGGAAGGATCCCAGGATGCAGCCGCGTACCTGGAGACTGGTGTCTAGGAGTCTTTTCCTTCTGGCTTCCACCTGAGAGGTCCTGGGCTGTGTCCGTCAAGCCCTGACGTGTGACTTTCAGCTGCACAGAACGTGAGAATGCCACAGCCTCTCTATCATTCACGCTGTGGTTGTGATGTGGTTATGCATCATCTTAGTATGGTTATGGTATAGTTATGGTTTTCTGAGCATTAAATCCTATCTTCTATATTGCATTGATACCCCTGTTCATTCACCATCTGCTGGATGCGAGCTCTGTGCCAGGTACTGGAGAGTGTTGGGGAGGCAACATAACTAGCCACGCCTGCCTGCCTGTGGGGAGCTCATGGCCCAGCCAGAGAGACGGCCATGCAGATGACATAGGAGGATGAACAATGGGGATATAAGCAGAGAAGCCAGGGAGCCCTGGGAGGGCAAGGACGGCTTGCTGGTGGGAAGGGCGCGGCCAGCACTTTCCTCCTCCAGGAGGAGGCTGTGTCAAAAGGGCCTGAGGCTCCCTGGCTGGGACAGAAGGTCCCGAACCAGCAAAAAGTGGAAGAAAAGAGCAAGAAGAGGACTCCGGCAGGGCAGAGGGCTTGATCCAGGGCATGGAAGGGAGGGAGGATGGTGTGCCACACGAAGAGCAGAAATGACCTGCTAGGTGCACTCTGAGTCTCAGGCAGAAACACCTGCCAGAGCTAGAGAGACAGGCAAGTGCTGGATTTTGAGTGCTTTCGTAAGGTACTGGGGTTTTGGTTATTGGGAGACATTGGAAGGTCTTGGGTAAGTAGTGGTGTGGTCAGGTGTTAATTTGGGGTCTGGTCCTCTATGGAGGATGGGTCTGAGGAGATGTCAGGATCAGAGTCAAGAAGAATCTATTAGGAAGTCTCAAAAGAAGGGCAGGCTGTTAATCCCAGGAGACAGATCCGGAGCAGGGAGTAGGAGTAAGGACAAGAGCACTGATGACGGAGGAGTGTAGTGATGGGCTCCGCAGGGCTGGTGAGGCACTTTATTTTGAGGGTGACCTGAGTGGTCCCCAAGCTGACTGGATGATGGTGACATCATCAGCTGTGCTTCCTAAGGCTGCCCAGAACTCTGAACACTTTGCGAAGTTAAGTAGGACCTCAGAGTTTTCCTTCTCTACACCACTTTAGTCTTATTCTATTTGCTTGTGCTAGAGACAAAAAGGGATTAGAGTAAATTTAATATTTCAACCAAGTCCTATGATCATTTGTTGTCCTTACTGGCCTCCTTCTACTTCAGGATGGACCTACAAAGTAAAAGTGCCTAAGAACGTATTTACAAAAAGATGCTCTGCATATGATTAACTTGCCAAAGCCTCAAGTTGCTGATGGAAACTGCACAGCACAGCACCGGCAATGAATGTAAGGTGTTTGTGTTGGCTTTGTGGTCAGATATTATTCATTCATCTCTCTTGGCTCCTCATCCTGCCTCTCAAATCCAATGATCAGAGACTCTCTAAGTCAACATTATCACTGATATAATCTAAAAAGTCTGACCACACAACTTAGAGGAAGGGAGATTTATTTGCTGTGGGTTTCCTTGGAGATTTTGGGGCTCAGTCAATGTGAGGGCTAGGGACCAGGATCCCAGGGAATGGCAGGGTAGGCAGACACAGAGAGAGCACATGACTTCGTTCTCATATCATGGAGGCCCGTAGCTGAAAGTGAGGTGGGGGAGGAAGAGGAGGAACCAATATATAATCCCCAAGGCCACACTCCCAGGGCCCCTCTCAGCAACCAAGCTCTACTTCCGACATTGCTACTTCATTTCTGTGAGGGCGAGGGGGACATTCCAATCCCAACCTTTACAGGATCTAAGACCCACTAGCATGTTGTAAATATATATGTGGTAAAACAACTTCATGCCACAGATGCTTTGTTTTAAAATGAATACAACTTTTAGAATATTGGGTAATTACTTCTAACAGATGTGGTATTATTTACAAATCAATATGGCATATGTACTACAGTTAGAAATATTTCTGGAAGTTAGCCTCTGCTAACAAGATGTTTAAAAGGCATAGATAAGCTGGGCGAGGTGGTGATGTTTTTAATTCCAGCATTTGGGAGGCTGACACAGGAGGATCACGGTTCTTGAACAGCCTCAGCTACTTAGCGAGGCCCTTTGCAAAAAATAAATCATAACAAATAGGGCTGGGGGTGCTGCTCGAAGGTAGAATGCCCCTGGGTTCCATTCCCAGTACTGAAAAAAAAAAAAAAAAGCAGAGATAAATCTGGGTACAGTGGTACATGCCTGCAATCCCAGTACTTGGGAGGCTGAGACAGGAGAATCTCATCAACCTAGCAAGACTCTTGGCAACTTAGCAAGACACTGTTTCAAAATAAAAAAAAAATAAAAAGAACTGGGGTATAGCTCAAAGGTAGAATGCCCCGGGTTTCAATTCCCAGTGCCCCCCCCCCCAAAGATATAGATTTAATATGAATTATTTGTGTAGATATTTGAATTAGATTCTGAGTTTTCAGAAATGCTCGCTTGGTTAGGGCACCGGCTTTCTCTACAGCTGGCTTAACTGTCTGCCCTTAGGCATGAGAGAGGTACTCAAGTGGGGCCTTTGCATGGATGTCAGAAGAAATCATAAATGGAATAAAAAAGGTAACTGCTGCTTTTGGTCTCAAAGTGAAAGGGGTGACTGAATGCGTCTTACATTTTTCTTTAATCTCAGGAACTTTAAGAAGTCATTTTCTAAATGTTCATAAAAATTTATTTGCTAGAAGGAAGTCAGGAAGACTTTGTAAATATTTGTGCACCTTTAATTTCTTGGATTTGTTTGTCTCTAAATCTGCCTAGATTTATTTTACCTTGAAGCACTTGCCAAATAGGATGCTTTCTCATACCTGTGTTTTAGAATGAGAAGCTCTTGTTCAGCAACAATGGTTGCACTAACAAAAACTTATTGTTTCCTATATACGATGCCCTGTGCGGAGCACTTTCTAAGGAAGTAGAACGTTACCGACTAGCTCATCATCATGCATCTGATAGGTCACAAAACCAGAACTAGTATTCAGGCTGGTTTTGTTTTTTTTTGTTTTTTTTTGTTTTTTTTTGGTTTTTTTTTGCAGGTCTGGGGATGAAACCCAGGGGCCTTTGACCTCTGAGCTACACCCTGCCCTATTTTTTATTCTTTATTTTTAAACAGGGTCTCACTGAGTTGCGGACGGCCTCACTAAGTAGCTGAGGCTGTCCATGAACTATGATCCTCCTGTCTCAGCCTCCCAAATGGTAGGATTACAAGCGTGAGCCACTACACCAGGCTTAGGCTGTTTTACTTCAAATCATTTCTGGATTTATTTGGAACTAGAACTAAAATCTGAAGCTGTCTTGATATTAGATTATAGAGTCAGTCGTGCCTGGCTTCTCTGCTGGAATTTGTGGGGAAATTCAGCAGTTTTGTGAATTGGTATGGAAAGGGTATAATATAGTTCACTGTTTTTTATTTTAAATATAGGGAACTTATACAACTAAATACATGTTTGAAATGAGTAAAAGTCTCAAATTAATAATCTAAACCCCTACCTCAAGAAACTAGGTAAAGAAAACAAGAGACCCAAAATAAGAAGGAAGGAAATAAGAACAGAGACTAGTGAAGTTGAAAAAAGAAAAACAATAGAGAAAATTCATAAAATATAAAGCTGGTCCTTTGAGAAGGTAACAAGACTGACAAAGGAAAAAACCAGAGAAGTTGTATATTATTAGTATCAGGAATTAAACAGAGGATATTACTATACACCCTGCAGTTAAAGGATAATGAGAGATGCTACAAGCAACTCCCCACACATAGACCTGACAGCTTAGAAGAAACAGACCAAGCTGGGCGTGGTGGCGCTTGGGAGGTCAAGGCAGGAGGATCGAGGCCAGCTGCGCTGGCTTAAGAGACCCTGTTTCAAAAATATAGAAAATAGATCTGGAAGTGTAGCTCAGAGGTAGAAGGGCTTCCAGGAACCCCAGTACCACAAAAAAAAAAAAAAAAAAAAGAAGAAGAAACAACAGACCAATTCCTCAAAAAGTACTACCACAGCTGGGTGTGTTGGTGCACACCTGTAATCCCAGTACTCGGTAGGCTGATTCAGGAGGATCACAGGTGTGACGTCAACCTCAGCAACTCAGTGAGGCGCGCATCAACTTAGAATGTTTCCAAACTGTCATAAGCCAGCTAGTCCAATGGGGCGCGAGTTTGCTCGCTGTCGATGGTCTCAGTAAAGGTGGGGAAGGATAGAGTGATTTTCCCACAGATTCTTATCTGTAGTGGTTCTTTCCTAGGAAAATAATCCTATGATCGGTGCTTTAAAAGAACCTGACATGGATCAATGCTTCTTGTGCAGTCGAACACTTTATTTTGGACACAAGATTTTTTTATATATTCCCCTCTCCCAGTGAATTTCTAGTAAAAAGAAGTGCAAAACACCCAAGGTACAAAAGAGAGATACACATGCAAATTACCAACCCTGAACAAGACAAAAGTAAAGCCTGGGATATCCCAGGTCTTTGTGTTTGAAATCAGTCCCATTATCTCAGGTGGGTCTTGTGCTCGGGAGCCCAGCCCCTTCTGACCTTGCAGCTGCAGAGGCTTCTATTTGGCTAAAAGTCACACCCAAAAATCACTTGAAGAATCCAGTTTGTTTTTTAAGAGTTTTCTTTAACCCTTTCGGAGCTCATTCCTAGGGCTTAGTCCAATGTCCTCCTTTATAATGGGGGATGAAGTCTGAGATTCCAGCTTTCATATAGTTATCATAAGGAAAATCCGTGTTCCTTCATGATGATCTAGGGAATTTCGATGAATGTCTGCTGGATTTTGTCTGCAATACTATCCGCTGTCTGAAAACTTAAACAAACTCATGACACAGTTTAGCAGGTAAACACCAAGAAATAACATGAAGTCTTTAGATTTAGTTGTCAGATATATTTCTCTAGCAGCTGAGCATTTTCCTTCTTTTAATAATCCATATTCCTATCACTAACCTTCTGCAACTTTCTTTTCTTTTCTGATTACCCTAATTCTCTCTTTCCCATTCGGGCCAATCTCAGGATAAGCTCTTCTTCATACAAAATACTTTCTTATTCTCACCATATTTTCTTTCTTTCATCTTTACACATCTATTTTATCTGTCCTTTGTTTTGACATAGCTATTTTTAACCAGGTGGTGTCGCTGTATTGAAGGTCGAAGGTGGACTGGAATGCTGCTTCTAATTACCATTTGAACAAGGCTCATCTAATTACCATTTGAGCAAGGCTAAAAGTTTACTGGAAGGACATGGATTCAACTTTCACTCACAGTCCTGATCTTTTTTCCACCGGAGCAATTCGTTTGGAGAGTTAAAAGAATCATTACCAAAAGGATAGTAGTTATGAAAAAATTATCTAAGAGTGGAGGAGTTTTTTGGCCAGAGACATGCCCTCTCTCAGGGCTAATCGCCGATGACTACATGGATTCTCACACATGTAGATGCCGAGATGGGGTGGGCAGCAAAGTCTTGGCACCAAACAAAAAATAAAATGGTGCTGGGGAGTAGCTCAGAGGTAGAATACCTCTGGGTTCAATCCCTAGTAAAACACATGCATTCACATGTGTGCACGCACACACACACACACACACACACACACACCATACTATACAACTCACCCAGTATGAAATAGATAATTGGAATATTACTATAAGTTATAGGAAAGACCTCAGACTAATATTCCTGTTTTAATATTGCTATAAAGACCTCAATAGAAAAAAAGTCTGTGGATTAACTGAAGAATTTTTCAAACATTTTAAAGAAAAATAACACAAATTCTACAAAATTTCTGGTTCCAATACACTCTATGAAGGCCAAACCAGAAAAATGCAGTACATAAAAAAGAAACCACATATCAATATCTCTTATGAACCTATTTACAAAAATTCTAAACAAAACACTTTAAATGGAATTCAGAAACATATAAGAAGAATGATAGGTGAGGGATATCCAGAGATACATGGCCGAGTCGATGTCAAAATCAATGTATCCCACAGTATGAAAGGCTGACAAAGAATATTCACATCATACTCACAGATGCAGAGAAGGCATGAGGCAAAATTTTGTGCCTGCTCATAATGAAAATGCTTGGAAAGTTAGCTAGAGTGGAGTATATTGGAGCGCTTTTGAAACTTGCTACAGAGAGCTAATGTCATAGTTAGTGGTGGAAGACTGAAAGTTTCCCCTCCAAATCTGAGAACAAGTGAGAGATGGATATCGTCACCACTGCCATTGAACCGGTACAGGATGTTTTAGCCAATGTGACAAGAAGAGAAAATAAAAGATAAACATCCTGGTGATACAATGGTCTACACAGAAAATCCCAAGAAACTTATCAAAAACTGAGTTCATCAGGGTTGTAGGATACAAGCCAAACATAAATCCAATTGTGTATCTACATATTAGTAATGCACATTTGGAAACAACTAAGAGGATGAAATATCATATAAAGTTACTTAATAAAAAGAGGAATATTTATGTGTGTACCCAACAAGACATGTGACTCTAGAGGATATGCACTGGTTCCTAACCAAAGCAAGAGAGGGATGGACAGCGTCAGCACTGCCATTAACCTAGTGTTGATGTTCTAGCCAATGCAGTAAGACAAAGGAAGTAAGACGCACAGCACTTGCGGGGTCTGCAGATCGATGAGCGCGTCAATGCTCACATAGGAAGCAAGGGCTAAGTTTTAGCTGATGCTATTAGCATTCGCCAGTAGGCAATACCATCCCTGTGTGTGTGTGTGTGTGTGTGTGTAGGGGGCGATAGAAAGGTCTAGGGAGGGTGGTGGTAAACTCAACTGCAATTAGGGGCATTGGATAAAAATATGGGGGTCGTGGAAGCATCCAGGGGGAACTGAGTTATTTGTCTTTCTGAAAAGGGGTAGTGAGCCAGGATGTTTGGGACTCTGGAAGAGCTTGGTGGTGTAGGACGGCTCTGTAGCTCAACTCTGGCGGATCTACACCACACATTCATAAATTCTAAAACCGAATGGAGCCCTGCGCAACTCTACATCGTACTAACATCAGTTTCCTGGTTTGGATATTTTACTGTAGTTCTGTCAATTCTGAGTTCATTAGGGGAAGCCAGGTGAAGGAAACACAGGACCTCTCTACTACAGTTAAAACTTCCTGGAAGCCTCCAATTGAGTAAAAATTAAAGGTTAAAAGATACACAGAACTTTCTTGGAAATTGTTCCAACATTATTTTTGTTGGCCAATGTGAAATAATACATTAATATATATCAACTACAACTACTTAGCACTATAGTACAAATATTTTACATTCTTTTCTTAGCACTAGTTCTTAGAAATATTTCTGAACAACAAGGTTTTATACTTAGAAATGTTTGCTTGTAGCCAGGCATGGTGACAAACCTGTAATCTCAGTACTTGGGAGGCTGAAACAGAAGAATTGCAGGTTCAAGGCCAGCCCCAGGAACTTAGTGAGGCCCTCCACAACTAATGCCCCTGGGTTAAATTCCTAGCAACACACACACACACACACACACACACACACACACACACACACGAAATGTTTACTTGTAAGGAAAGAAGGAAAAGTAAATATTTTGGAATGCTTTGAGCAATGTTTTTTTTTTTTTTTTTTTCAGTTAGCACACATTGCTATGGACAGGGGTTAAGGGAACCAACAGTCACCAAGCAGCTGCATGAACAACCTCTTGTGAGTGTGTGTGTGTATGTGTGTGTGTGTGTGTGTGTGTGTGTGTGTGTTTAATTAACTATGATTGCTGAAAGGGCATAAATAAACGTATCAGAAGGCTTTGGGGGGAGAGGGAGGATCACTCCCGTTGACATTATATACACAGGCGAGAATGCCAGTGCCAATCCCAGTACCCTGTAGGGGGTGGGGAGGGGGCAGCGAAGCCCACCAGGTGCTGTGTGCATGCGTGCCACCATCACTGTGAACTACATTATGATGTGAGGCTATGATGCACCAATAAAAGAACAAGCCAGGCTTTTTAATATCCTGGAGTTCTTCTGAAATAGGTAGGAAACACAACAGCCTGTGCTAACGTTCCTCATGCCTTTACTCCTCAGACCAGTTCTTTCTCCCAGGCTTGGCTCTCCCAGATTCCTGGGAAATCTGTAAATCTTAAACAACAACAAAAAGTTATAATTACCTGTGTACTGTTAACAAAATAGATATGATATCTTGAGAAACTTGTAATTTAGAGGACCCTTCAGCACAAGATCAGCCTAAAGATCCTAGAGATGAGCAGACCACCACAAAGTAGTTTGTAATATAAACTTCCCCGTACCCAGCACTCACCACGTCTCCTTTAAAAGAAGGGTCATGAACGTCCAGGATACATCTGACTGTAGGTGACTCACATTCTCCCTTACATGTGTATTTCTTGCTTTCCTAAATAAATTTGTCTGTGTCTCTGACTGATGCTTGCTCACATTCTTTTCTCTTCCGTAAGCTGAGGACTCTGTCATTCCTAGTTGTATTTTTTTCTATCCACAACTGGGAACTCCTCTGGACCCTGTACATAATCAATCCTTCCTTCCTTGCCGAGGGCCAGATGTTAATACTTAACTTTGCTTCTAGAGTGGCCGAGGAGGGAAGGCCAAGGCCGGGAGTTCTTTTAGACTCCATTCCAAGTGCCGCTCATCATTTACGGCTTATCTTGAAAACAGGTGTGAGGCCAAACAGTTAAGAAAAAAGAGACCAATACAAGTCCTTGTCCTGTCTGTCACTGGTCAGCAGCAGAGAAGCTACTTAAGAGTCACAGAAGTAATTTGGATGCTTATATTTTTTATGGGAAAAAAAAGGTACCCGGATTGTTTCCTTGTGAAAGTAAGTTACCCCCCACCCCCACCCATAGAGGTCAGGGAAGCAAAATCAGCCAGGATTGTTGAGAGAAAACATTTGATTCACAGGGGTTAAGATGGAAATTTTTTTTTCTTTTTCATTTTTAAACGTCTGAGGCTTTCACTTCTGTGCCGGTTAACAGTTTAAGCTGTAAAATTTTTCTTTAAACATGTGTGAGGTTCTCTTTCACATCTTCTGTGCCTACTAACAGTTTCCTCACGACCTTTTATGGACTGGGAGCCTTGACTTGACTAGGAAACATCCCACGACTTTCTGCCCAGGGCTCTGAGCTCAGTATGGTGGTGCACCAGGACCAATGATACCTCTTTTTGCCCCTCAGTTTTTCTTTCTTGGTGTTGGGGATTGAACCTGAGGGGCAGTCTACCTTCCAGCTCCACCTCCGACTCTATTTTATTTTTAATTTTGAGATAGGGTCTCATTAAATTGCTGAGGCTGACCTTGAACCTTCGACCTTCAGGTCTCAGCTTTTCAGGGTACTGGGATTACATGCAGCGCTGCTCTGAGCTTCTCTCTAGTGTTGTAAAGTCTGCAGCATCACCTCCAGACCGGCTGGAGCCGCCCGAGTACCCTCCCGCTGCTTCTGCGCACGCGCAGAGAAGACCCGCCCTTCCCTTGGCACTCAGCCGCGGGTGGCTGTGAAGGGCACCTCCCTCAGCCAATCAACACCTGCGCTCCGGGTGGGGCACGCTCGGGCTCGGGGAGGGGGTCGTCAGAGGGTGTGGCTGCTTGAATGATGCTTATATTGGCCAATCCTCGCAGGTCTTGAGCCATCCGCCCTCCCCTTTCCGCCGAGCCTCCGCCCAGGCCTGGGCTAGGGACCCGGGCTGTCGGGGAATGTCCCGAGCGGAGGTGCCAGAGTTGCGCGCACTACTCTACCTGTCACGGCTGTGTGTGTGGGGCCTGGCGAGGCTCGATTAAACCGAGATGGCCGAGAAGTCGGACAAGGCTGTCAAGTACTACACCCTGGAAGAGATCCAGAAGCACAAAGACAGCAAAAGCACCTGGATCATCCTGCACCACAAGGTGTACGATCTGACCAAATTTTTGGAGGAGGTGAGTTGACACAGGGCGTCGGGATCGCGGCCTACGACTTGTGGCCCGCGGTGCCCCCGAGTCTGCCTTCCTGAGAGCCCTCTCAGCGACTGCACACCTGTGTTTGCACGCTTGAGTGTCCCCCTGGAGTTTGCTCCGGAAGTGTGTGCACCGTGTGAGCACACCTGGGAGCATTACCTTCCCCAGACTGCGCACCTGAGCCCGCGCCCCTGAGCGTGGCAATCCCTGGGTCTGTGTCCTGAGTGTGTGCACACCGGGGAGCGCTCCCCACGACTGCACCCCTTTGTCCGCACCCGAGTCTGTACATCTCTGTGAGCACACCCTGGAACACTCCCTTCCTGGCGACTGCACACCAACCTGAGTCTGCGCCCCTGAGTATGCATTCGTGAAAGCACACAGATGTGTGCGCACGTGGGAGCGCCCCAAAAGCATCCGCCAGCATCCCTGCCTAGTGAGCCATTTTAGCAGTTTGGGGAGTGCACTGGAACACTTGTGGGACGGTACAGGGTCCTAGAACAATATCCTACTTCCTAACGGAGGGCACAGTTAAAGACCCCTTTTATCTTTGAAATTGAATAGAAGGATCACCGTCCAGGGTAGAGGCCCACAACAGTGTTATTCCTGGAATGGACCAGCATGCTGGACATCACCCACCCCAAGAGATGCAGGATCCAGCCAGGGGACTCTGGGGTCTGACTAGGGGTGGAGTCGGAATCCCCTCTCCCCTGACTTGCAGATTCACCACCACCTTGTCCTCTGGGGAGGGCCTCAGTGATGGCTCACCTCCTCCAGTGGACTGGGCACAAGGGTCAGCCAACTTGAGACCCAGGGGCAGAGTGCGGTAGGGAGCCTGAGGGAGTGCCAGGGAGACTTGATCCTAGGGGGAAGAATTCCTCCAAGGTTCTTTGCATTAGAGTATATATTTTTAAAAATTTAAAACCAGGTTTATTATCAACACATATTTCATTAATAAGTGAAAGAAAACCGAAACAAAAACTGGCTTGAACGAAAGGCCGAGTGTAGAAGCCTGAGTAGTGTAATGCAGACTGGTTTCAGACTGATCAATACCTGGTTTCTCTGGGGCTTCCTATGGATGAGGCAGTGGCAGTGGCTTCAGCCTCACATCCTCTCAGATTTCACATTGTCAAGCTTACTTTCTGGTTTCTGTGAGTGCCCTGAAGTTCACTTTGATTGGATCAGGTTATTTCAACATCCCTAAGTCAACCCCACCGGCCAAGGCGATGCTGTTCTCTGACTTAGGCCTGAAATTTCGGCCCCAGGCCTGGGGTCAAGGGTAAAGCCTGCTTTCCACTCCTGGACAGAGACCAAAAGGGTGACGTGGATGCAAAAAGGGGGAGCAGGGAGGGAAGAGGAGGGGCAGACAGTTGAGTAGATTATTTTTGTTGTACAATCTTGGGGGTATTTCTAGCAATTGTCTTTACTACTTCTGGGTGTATTTTTTATCACTTTGGAGGGGTTTTTTGAATCACAACACTTTTCACCACTACCCCCAACACAATAAAGGAGAATGTTTAGTGATGACATAGTCACATAGTTTTTTGTTTGTTTGTTTGTTTGTTTTTTGAGTGGGGGGAGACAAAAATAGAGGTCTGGTTTTAGCTGGATTACAGTTTACATCAGGAGACTTATATTTTACAGAGAATATCCAAAGATTAAAAAAAAAAAGCCAAGAAACAAACCCCCAAAAGCTATTCTTTTAAAAAACTTGAAGTTAGCTGGGCATAGTGGCGCATGCTTGTAATCCCAACATCTGGGAGGCTGAGACAGGAGGATCCTGATCCAAGGACAGCCTCACAGCCTCAGCTACTACTTAGTGAGGCCCTTTGCAACTCAATGAGACCCTGTTTCAAAATAAAGAATAAAAAATAGGGCTGGGAGTGTTGTTCAGAGGTAGAATGCCCCTGGGTCCCATCCACAGTACTGCAATAAATAAATAAATAAATGCTTGGAGTTGATGTACTTGATGATTCTTGGTAAGATATTTCGCTCTTCTATTGCCAACTGGTAGAATGTCAGATATGATAAGAGTTCCCGTTTAGTTAGGGGTAATTTCAGCACGGAGTGAGGTCTGTCTGTCCTTGGACAGCTGAGTGCCAGAGTATGTTCACTATTATAGTTTCTGAACTGGCTGGCCTGCTTGAGGCCACGTGACTTGGAGTCTCCACGTGGGGGGGGGGTGTTCCTTCACAGATGTGGAATTCAGGCATTTAAAAAATATATACTTTTATTGGCGCGTTGTAATCTCACATCATTATGTAGGTCTGAGTGGTAGGGACATAAACACACACTGTAGTTCCCCCCGCCCACCGGGAAATTCAGGAATTTTAAGATAGAGTGTGTGCTTTGACTCTGTGCCTAGGACGGAGTGGTACTTACAGGAGACTGTTGAGGTATTTTATATTATTATGAAGCATTTACTATTTTTTCTTATTTATTTTATTTTATTTTTTTCCAGTCCTGGGGATGGAACCCAGGGGCATTCATTCTACTTCCCTCCCAGCTATACCCCCAGCCCTCTGTTATATTCTTTATTTTGATACAAGGTCTCACTGAGTTGCAAAGCACCTTACTAAGTCGCTGAGGCTGTTCGAGAATGAGGCCTCCAGAATGCTGGGATTACGCGAGTGCACCACCATGCCCGGCTTTTCTTACCGTCACCCCACTTGAGACCACTCTAATGTACTTTCTACCTTCTCCTGAAGCAGGGTCTTCCACCCTTGGTGCTGGTGACATTTTTTGGGCTGGATGATTCCTTGTTGCAAGGTCCATCCTAGTTACTGTAGCACACTGTGTAGTCTTCCTGCCTTCCCTCCCTCCAGGGTGACAACCAAAGCTGCCCCCAGATATTGCCAGATGCCCTTTGGGGTGCGCAGTGGCCCCCGGTTGAGAATTGCCGCCCTGAAATCCTTCACAACTGTCCCGGCTGAATCTCAGAAGGAGATAATAAGAGATGACCATCCAGATTTCCCGCAAGCCCTTCGCGTTTACATTTCGTTCTCAGGAGGCAGGAAGGGGGCTTGCACGACCTTTCTGAGCAAACCTGGAAGGAAGCGGTGGCAAGCTTAGTGGACAAGTCAGCGGAAAACAATCCCTCCATTCTTTTCGCGCAGTTGCTGTGAGCCTGGCTTTGAAAGCGGCTGGGGAGCAGTGCATCTCAAGTCAGAGGAGGAGGAAGGGGCTGAGCCCTGCAAAGCAGGCAGCAGGGATGGCACTTGTATTCTTGTGTGTCTGGAGGCGAGATGAGTGGTTTTGGGCCTGGGGTGGAGGGGTGGAGGGGTCCTCAGGAGGAACTGGGGCCGACTTTCTAGCTCTGCAAGCACTCTGCCTGTGTGTTCTAGGGTAGCGGGATGGGCCCAGACCCGGGCCCCTTCCTCCACAGGGCTTGCCTTCTCAGGACATTCAGAGTTCACCTTTTGTTGACGTGTTTTCCCATTGCCTTTATCTCTTACTTTCTGTGGCCTTTGCTGGCTTCACGCAGTGTCCTGGGTTTTGACTTCCTATCCCTGGCTGGCACAGCTGAGGCCTTTAGGCCTCTCTCTGGGCACACCAGGGTTCCCGGGTTCCCTGTCGGTACCTACTTGACGTATATTTACGCGCACGCACACATCCTCTCATTCAGAGACTCAGCCGGATGCTCTGTTGGGTAGTTTCTTCCGAGTGAGATGCCTCCGATGCTCATTATCTTATTACACCAGTTCTTTGCTTGTTTTTCTTTTTCTTTTTTCTTTTTGATACCGGGGATGGAACCCAGGGGTATTCTACCTCTGAGCTACACCCCCAATCCTGTTTTTTATTCTTTATTTTGACACAGGGCCTCACTAAGCTGAAGCTGTTCTCCAACCACGATCCTCCTGTCTCAGCCTCCCAAATGCTGGGATTACAAGCGCGCGCCACCACGCCCGTCTTATTGGAGCAGTTCTATTTAATCATATAACTAGCTTTAAAACAAAGGGACCGAGGCTGTCTCTCTCTTTCCTTACCTTGTCCTTTTCCCTTTCTCCCGCATTTAAGGGTTCCAGAAATGTCATGAAACATATAAACTAAAGAAAATTCTATCTTCCCGAGCTTATCTTCATATGGACTTATTTTATTTTTGGTCCTTCCTTCCCACAAAACCGCCTTCCAGTTGTACAGTCTTCAACTCCACGTAGTCTGAACAAACTTTCTCCTCACCGAGTGGATCTCTCTTCTGTCAGGATACCATGGGTTGGGATGTACGTCCACGTTGCTATTGGGCGCTCGTTGGGGTGTGATGCCAGATGGTCCTATTACCTACTCTCAGAGGCCTTATTTGTAAAGGGGGAGGATGAAGCGGGCAGACTCCATGTGGGTATTATAAGAATGAAAACCATGCTTGTTACACACAGACCACAGAGACCACAGCGGCAGGTGCTTTTTTTTTTTTTTTTTTTTTTAAATACACTTCTCCTGTAGCGGAGGTCAAGGTGTCAAGGTTCGGCTCCAGTTTTCTGCAGCATCATGATACAGTTGTGTGTCTTAAGTGCGTGTTTAGGTTAACAGGTGTAAATCTGGTGGGTGAAACCAGAGAATGTTTTAACAGTTATCTTTCTGGTCAGGAACACAGGTTGAAGTTTAATTGTTGTGCAATGTGGACTCTGAACTGAAATAAAGCTGTTTTGTTGTTTTAGGGGAGCAGCAGAAGCCTGAGAGAGAGGCTGAGCTTATTAGTAATGGTAGTCTAAAGAACAGCAGGTGTTTGGTGACTGTTTTCTACTTGTCCGCAGGCTTAGGAGCCATATTGCCTGCTTTGAACCAAAACATATTTTTGCAGTCCTAACTTTTAGTTTTTGAATTTATATGTGTTAAATTGAGTCTTGTCATATCTGATTATATTATTAGCCAGGTTAATGAGTAGAGAACTTTGAGGGACAATTATTTGAAATAAAAACTTGGACATTTAGGGCTAGGGAAAAAAAAAGGTTTGCATTTCCTTTCAATAGATATCTAACTTGTGAAATATATATTTCTCTAAAAATTAAGCAGGAAGAAAAAATAATATAAGACTTGAGACTGTTAAGTGTTATATGTTAAGTTTTTCTCACTTTCCATTATTATTATTATTATTATTATTATTAATTTATTTATTTTTTTAGGTACTGGGATGGAACCCAGGGGAATTCTACTTCTGAGCTATACTCCCAGCCCTATTTTTTATTCTGAGTTGCAGAGGGCCTCACTAAGCAGCTGAGGCCGTCCACAAACCGCGATCCTCCTGTCTCAAGCCTCCTAAATGCTGGGATTACAAGCGTGCGCCACCATGCCCGGCTCACTTTCCTTTATTATAAAAATGGGACCTTGTGTCTGTGGATCATTTTCGAACACTCCTGGGATTCTGCATCTGGCCACTGAGTGGTGAATATTCTTTGACAGCATTCTGCCTCACAAGAGCTGTTGGCTCTTGACCCACTTTGGCTTTTGGGGTTCTAAGCAAGTTTTGTTGCAGGAAGGTGGCTGTGTACATCGCATCCACGAAGGGCTCTGGGCGTGGGGAACAGTCTCTCTGAGGTCCAGGAAGAGAGGATGGGCAGTTAAGATCCATGACTTTCATTCTGGACAAACAGGACACATACCTTTACTCTTGACAGGGCTGCCATGCTTAGGGCTAAAATACTAACCGCCTTTGCTTTTCTTAAGGGAATTTGATGGTATTCTGATATTCATGCTACTACGAGTTGCTGTTGCTACACATGCCTTTGATAAATGCCAAAGGGAATGTTCTTACTTATTATTTACTATAAAAAAAACTTAGAAAATATGAAGTCCATGGAAGGAAAATGTTAAGAGATTGTTGGTAAGGGTGGCTTAGGCATTTTTGGGTAAACATATGCAAACCATATCCTCGAAGGTTACCTGAAGCATGTGAACCTGCTGGTCTCATATATTTCTACTCTTTTCTTTTCTCTTTATACCCTGCTGCTACTTTTGAGAAGAGGTTGAAGAGGCTACTTTGTTTTGAAACAGGAAGAAAAACTAATATAACACTTGAGACTGTTAACTTTTGCTTTTTGTTTATCTTTAAGGTGGATGAAAATTGTAAATAAGGAAGGAAAAACAGGTTATGCCAGCCAGCATGGGTAAATTGGGGAATAAATGATATACCAGTCTCTTACTTATTGTGGCTGTCTGTTCTCGAGGTCCTCCCAAACCAAGGGAGACAGACGTTAAGGTCTTTTGTTACTGGAATCTGAATAGTCCTGGTCTCACTTGACACTCATGGGAAAGTGTTGGGTTAGCGTCAAGAAAACCAGCCCCGGTCTTGGAGCTCCTGTGTAGCTGAACTTGGTCAACTCATTTTCCTCGCTCTGAAATGGAGGCTGTTCCGTCACCACCTCCACCTCAGGCCTGTGAGCACTGGGAGAAACCATGTGTGAGACAGCACTGGGAAAAGCATGCAGAGAAGGGGCATGCAAATGACTGCTTCTTTTTTAAAATTTTTTTTTGTTGGTGCACTGTATTCATACATCATAATGGGATAAAAACTTGTGTAGACATACATGCACACATCACCCAGTTAGCCCCTACCCGATCCCCACCCCGTTCCCTCCCCATCCCTCCTTCCCATGCTTGGCTTAGTGGTTGACATCTAATATTATAACAATATATCCAAAATTAACAATGATAATCTCACATAACAGATTAATTTGTCTGATATCAAGCTTTTGATCACTTAGAGATAACATTTCAATATTTCTTTTTGCTTTCTTTCTTACCAGAGGATTTTTTTTAAGGTGAAACTATTATACATTTTTTTGTTTCAGAAAAAATTCTGTCCTAACATGATATATGAACTCTAAATACCCAAAACAATCTCGAAACAGAACAAAGCTAGAAGATGTGCATTTTCTGATTTCAAACCTTATAAAGCGACATAACTGAAACACTGTAGTACTGCTATAAAGGCAGAGATATATATATATAATATATATATGCAGATATATATAGTATATACCAGTGAAGTAACATAAAAAGCCTAGAGATAAATTCTTCCATATATGGTCAAGTTATTTGGAAATGACTATATCTTGATTAACTAAAGTCCCCTTGGGAGAAAGGGTGTAGTTCTGCTCAAGTGCTTGCCTAGGATGAAGGAGGCCCTTGGTTTAGTCCCCTGCCATGCGGCACAGAATCTTACAAATTTTTATGAACTTATGTTTTGTTATGTGATACACCCAACATTTAGTTAGTAGAAACACATCTCAGGCATTACGTGTTCACCAGTAAAAGAAAGCATTAAAAAAACCCAAATATTCACCTGAAATATGATTTTCCAGGAATGTGTTGTATGCATAATGGAAAATCATCCCTTTTCTGGACCTTTTCAATATACAACTTTATGGTTTCGAGAAATAAGAACACAGGATCGTTGTAAGCAAGTGGATGATGTGGAAAAGTTCAAAGCTGCCTGGAATTCTGCTTCCCCAGAGGCAGCCACAGTGGGCAGGTCCGTGAGCTCTTGCCAGACAGCTGTGTGCACGCACACACTTGCTCCGGGATGTGTTTAACACATGTGGGAAGAGGCGCTCCATGCTAACCTGTGACCTGTTTTTTTTCCCCACTGAATGCCGAGGACGCCATTCCATTTTTTACATTTTAGTGATCTTGATTTGGCTGCTCCTGTCTTGCGCATTTTATCTGATTATCCATACAGAAAGTCATAGAATGTGGGATTCTCGGCTGTGCGTTACCCAGGTGTCCTGGGTGGTGGTCTTTGGACTACACCCAAGGGCTTGCTCACCCGTGGAGTTGCTTCCCTGGGCCTTCGTTCTCTTGGGAACTGAGAAACCTGCTTGTGACCTGATTTACCCATCTCTCCTCCTAAGTGACTTGGGAGTGTATTTTCGTCAGAAGGAAAATGTAGGGAGAAAAAGTTATCTTTAGCATGTCAGTTCTCTTAAGAGCTTAGTTGCAGTGAGTAATGCCTTGTATCTCCTAAGAGAAAAATCAGCCGTCAGTACTAGCTGTAGTCCATTTCCTTGTCTAAGAGTCCAAAGCCTTCAGAAAAGTGTTCCAGAGTGACTAGGATTCTAAATAGCAGCGGCTCAAAAACATTCCCTCCTTAATAAGCTATGTCGTTGTTTTCTATTTTCTTTGAGCTTTGTACACACTTCAGTGTTAATTAACTGGCGCTTTTTTTTTTTTTTTTTTTTTGTGGTACTGGGGTTCCTGGCAGCCCTTCTACCTCCGAGGTACACGCCAGCCTGATTTTTTTATTCTTTATTTTGAAACAGGGTCTTGTGGAGTTGCAGAGGCCCTCACCAAGTAGCTGAGGCTATCTGCAAACCACAATCTTCCTGTCTCAGCCTCCTAAAAGCTGGGATTACAAGCGTGCGCCACCACGCTCGGCTTCTTTTTTTAAAGGTAAGAAAACCCAGTACTTGGGAGGCTGAGACAGGAGGATCACAGATTTGTGGCCAGCCTCAGCTACCTAGTGAGGCCTTCCACAACTTAGTGACACCCTGTTTCAAAGTAAAGAGTAAAAAACAGGGCTGGGGATATAGGTTGAAGGTAGAATGCCCCTGAGTTCAATCCCTGGTACCATAAAATATACAAAAAAAAAAAAAAAAAAGTAAGAAAACGCAGCCCAGGGGCATCGGGAACTGGCTGAAGTCAGGCAGCCAGGAAGGCACACAGCCCAAGTTCTTTGCAGCTCCCTGGGCAGGCCAGGTGTGAGTCCTCTAGAGGTATGAAGACAGCTAGCTCAGCGTGGGGAGAGAGTGGTCCTTCTCTGGGCACGCTGTCATCCTTATTTGCTCTGAGGGTTTCTTCCCCCTTCTCAAGAGTTCTTTGTCAGGCACCAGGGAGAAAGCAAAGGAAGTGGAGATGCTGACATGGCACAAAAACAGCCCTGGGGACAGAGGAGGGGAGAGCTGCGCCTTTCTTCCCCTCTGCTTCCATTTTGCTCTGTGGCCTTCTAGAAGACGAAGGAAGCGGCCATTCCAATTTGCAACAGGAGCTTTTCAACAGAGAGCCCAGGTCTCTGTTCCTGGCACATGAGACCCTGCCCACCTGGCCTGGTCTGTAGCGTCCCGGTGGTTTCTATTCGGAAAGAGTGTCCACTACATCTTAGTATGGGATCCGGAAGTTGGAGATGGACACTCAGTTCAGCTGGCTGGGGAGTCTGGCTCTGCAGCGTGTCGGTAAATGGCCTCCGGTTAGGGAGAGCTGACATCTCTGGGTGATGGATGGATGTTCTGTGTGCATATCCATAGAATTATGTCTCTAGTCTGTCACACGTTTGTCAGGATGCCTGTCGTTTTAGGAACTGCCCTGGAGGACTGGTCCTACCTTCCGGTCTGATGAGGGGACCATGTCGATGGCCCCTCGGTGGCTCCAGCAAGTCTCCCGCCTGCCCCTGTCTGCAGCCCCCTTGGTTTCTTACTCCTTTGCCACTCGGTCACTCCGTAGTGACCATCTCTGCCTGGACTGGGACAGCAGGTGCCCTGACATCTCGCCTGGCTCTCCAGTAACTCCTGGGGGGCCCATGGAGGAAGCCCTTGGTGTTTCATCTCAGTGCCGGCCCTGTGAGCTTTCAGCTCAAGTCAAAGGTGCTATGGTTCCATTAAAGCTGTACTTTCTAGAAGAAAAGCAAAACCAAAAAAACCAAAAAAACAAAAACAAAAACAAAACCTTCACTGGAGAAACAGAGTGTCATTTCTCCACGCAGTCCCTGTCAATGGTTTCCCGTTACATTTGGAATAAAATCCTATCTCTTTGCCCTGGTTTAGGAAGCCTGGGTGATTGGGCCCTGCCTGCCTCTCCCACCTCAGATGGTAACAGGAGCCCTTGCCCACCACGCCTGCCTCTCTCTGTTTCTCAAACCAGCCAAGCTAGTTTCTGCATAAAGCCCTTGATCCAGTTTCCTCTTCGCCACCCTTGTCAGGCTGGCCCTGTGCGCGACCCGGTGCTTTGGGCAGCTCTCAGCGCCGCCTCTCTACAGCAAGGAGAGTGTTCCGTCGGGTCTCTCTCAGTGGGCTCTGCAGCTTGCCTGGTTGGTGTGCTCGCAGGCTCTGTGGCTGTTCTCCTCGCAGCCCTGCATGGCTCCTGTATTGGAAGAGGCTTCAAAACGTATTAATGTTCCAATTTTATTTATTTATTTATTTATTTATTTATTTATTTATTTATTTATTTATTTATTTTGGTGGTACTGGGGTTCCTGGAAGCCCTTCTACCTCCGGGATACACTCCCACGGGCTACACTCCCAGACCTATTTTATATTTTTTTAATTTGGAAACAGGGTCTCTTAAGCCAGCGCGGCTGGCTCCGAACCAGCGCGATCCTCCTGTCTCCGCCTCCCAAGCGTGGGGATTACAAGCGTGCGCCACCACGCCCGGCAAGATTTCCAATTTAAAATATATCTTTCGTAGTGAAGAAAGCCAGGAGCTATTGGGGGGGGGGCAGCAGATGTCACTGTAGATATAAATTAGCAAAGGAATAGAAGAAGCCTAGGACCTTTTTACATTTCTGAAGAGAAGCAAACTTCCTCAAGGTGTGAGGAAATCCCAGATTCCAGATAAGCAACTTAACACATCTCTGGAGTGTAACAAAGATATGGGGTCTGTGCTGGAGACAGAGCTGCCCCCCCATCTGGCTGGGGGTGAAGACAGAGCGGGTTACCTGGGTTAGAGATAGGGCAGGATATCTACATATCAAAGGACCTGCTGCAGATCTGGTCAGGCTGACTATAAGAATACTCTGCATCCAGGGAATTTTGGTGAATTCTTTCGAACCACTGTAACTAGCTTCTGTATTTCTATCTTTTTAATAAACTTCTTTAAATCTTCAGCAAGAGTCCAGGCTATTGCATATCTATCCTTAGCTCAGGACAAGAACCCACGGTTTTTGTGTTTTTTGTGTTTTGAGAGAAATTGTGTCCAGGAGCCTAACAGGGGTTCCTGGGGGCAGTTTCCAAAACCGTAACAAACCATAACAGCTCCCAGGGCAGCTTAGCGAGTTGTCCCTGTGTGGTGGCCTTGGAGAGGCCCGGGGAGGAATCTAGACCCAGCCCTTCTCCACCCCGGCTGTGGCTCCTTTTCCCTTCCTTTACACCTGCAGCACGTGCTGGGATCAGTCCGCCATGATCTCTAATTACTCATAGATGTTTGCTGGAATCCTGTCCCCACGGATTCAGACTCACCACCAACAGGACTTGGTTATGAGAACATGGATGATGACTGTACCAATATTGGGAAAAGGTTTCAAAATGTATTAATGTGCCAGTACTGGGAAAGATTTCCAATTTAAAAAAATATATTGTTTGTAGTGAAGAAAGCCAGGGGCTGTTGGGAGAAGGCTGGTAGATTTCTCCATGGATAATTAGCAAAAGAATAGAAGGAGCCCAGGGTCTTTTTTACATTTCTGAAGAGAGGCAGAGTTCCTCAGGGATGGGAGGAAATCCCAGATCCCAGATAGTGTAACAAAAGGTGTGGGGGTCTGTGCCCGAGGAAGGGCTACCCACCCCAGTTCAGAGGGGGTGGATCAGGCTGGGATGGAGACAGATACCTGGGCTAGGGCAGCATATCTACATATCAAAGGACCTGCCACAGACTTGGTCAGGATAAGAACACTCAGCATGCAGGGACTTTTGGTGAATTTGCTCAAATCACCCCCCTGTGCCATTTCTGAATGGCATGGGGCTTTAACTGTCTTCTGTATTTCTATCTTTTTAATAAACTTCTTTAAATCTTCAGCAAGAGTCCGGGATGATGTGTATTTACCATTGGCTCAGGACAAGAACCTGCGCTTTTTATCTTTGGTTTTGTTGGGGGAACTATTTCTCCCCTCACATACACCGCAACATATTTCACCGTAACAGTCACAAGATCACAGGGTGAGGACCGCGGGTCCGACACTGAGCCAGACCCTGTGCAGGAAGGTAGGCCAGAGCTGAGGGTGGAGGGGGCACTTCATAGGCATCTCCCATCTCCCTGCACGTGGCCACCTGCCGTCCGCCAGTCATTATAGCTGCTCTACAGCAAGCCCACTGCATCTGCTTCTGGGCCTTCATGACACCTGTTTTCTTTTTTTTTCCTTTTCTTCTTCTTTTTTTTTTTTTTACTGCAGATGGAACCCAGGGGCATTCTACCTTTGAGCTACAGCCCCAGCCCTATTTTTTTATTCTTTATTTAATTAATTTATTTTTGGTGGTACTGGGGTTCCTGGAAACCCTTCTACCTCTGGGCTACACTCCCAGACACCTATTTTTTATATTTTTATTTGGAAACAGGGTCTCTTAAGCCAGAGAGGCTGGTTTCGAACCTGCGCAATCCTCCTGTTTCCGCCTCCCGAGCGCAGGGATTACAAGCATGCGCCACCATGCCCGGCTTATTCTTTATTTTAAAACAGGGTCGCACTGAGTTGTAAAGGGCCTCCCTAAGTAGTAGCTGAGGCTGTCCTCGATCTGCGATCCTCCTGTCTGAGCCTCCCAAAGCTGGGATTACAAGCGTGCACCACCACGCCCAGCTGTGACACCTGTTTCCTTGCCCACCTGGTAAATTCCTGCCGGCCCATCCTCTGCTCCTTCTCCTGTGGCACAGCTTCTCTATTCTGTGGATATACATATAGAATATATATCCTGTATTCTGTGGCAAGGCTTCTATACCTGGTACTTACTATGCTCGGCCATTACTTGTTGGTTTCTTTACTGGACTCACTCCTCAGGGTGTGGCTGTGACTTTCCCATTTTGTTGACCACAGAGATTGGCACTGCACCGGGCAGATGTTTGAGTGAGTGAATGGGCCTTGTAAGCCCGCTTCCATTCGTAGCATAGACAAGCCTCGTGTTGAGTTTCATTCTAGGTCTTCAAATTGCAATGGAGAGAAGTAAACCAGGGCATGCTTGTGAGGTAGTCGTGAGAAGGGAGTCCATGCTCCACGCAGGCGCTGGCTCCTCTGCAGAGCCGGGATGAACAGGCAGAAAACTGAGATCAACTTTGAGGTCATCACCTTCTGCTGACTTTGAAAAATGAAATCTAGAAGTTATAGGAAACATTTAGAGGATCTAACTTGGGGGGGGTGTGTGCACACCTGTGAGATAGATATTGAACCCAGAGGCATTCTACCTCTGAGCTACACCCCCAGCCCGATTTTATTTCTTATTTGGAAAGAGGGTCTCACTAAGTAGCAGAGGGCTCGCTAAGTTGTCGAGGCTGGCTTTGAACCTGCGACCCTCCTGTCTCAGCCTCCCAAGTACTGGGATTATAAGCGTGCACCACCACGCCCGGTGTCCTAGCCCTGCTTTTTTTTTTTTTTTTTTTTTACTATTTATTTTGAAACAGGGTCTCACCAAGTTGCCGAGGGCCTCACGAAGTTACTGAGGCTGGTGTGAACCTACGATCGATCCTCCTGTCACAGCCTCCCAAGCACTGGGACTACGAGCATGTACTACCACGCCTGGCTGGTTATTTTAAATTTTGTGTGAATTGTTTGTTCTCCAAACTCTTTTGAATTGCTTTTATTTTTAGCTTAACTATTGCAGATAATCTCTTTGCCTTTTTTTTTTTTTTTTTGCCTAGTCATTGTTTTTGGACAGTCTGCATTTTGGGCAATGTTAAGTGTTTGGAATGTAAGATCCTGATTAAAACTCCAGAATTGGCCGACTTCCAGCCCACAGGTAATTACATTTAGGTGGCAGATTTGTGTGTGTGTGTGTGTGTGTGTGTGTGTGTGTGTTTTGCACTTGTTTGCCTTTGTGTAAGCTGTCCCTCAGAGGACAGGACACTTACTTATCTGATGCATATTGCACTACTGGAGTGTAATCTGCTTACACTTTTAGTTTTTTTTTTATACCAACAGCCTTGGAGTCAGTTAGAGCCCTGACACAAAAGTGTGTGCATGTGTGTCTCTTTACCTTTATTAGTCAAGTTCCAGGAGTGTACAGCAAATGATTGAGTTTCTTGAAGTTTAGAGAAAGCAAAAAAGAGTCTCTCCAAAGTCCCAGAAGGGAATTTATGAGGAAACTTTATTTTTAAGAGATATATTTTATATATACTTTGTCCGGAAACATAAGTGGACATTTAATTTGCATTTAAAAAGAGCGAGCTGGGCTTGGTGGCGCACACTTGTCATCCCAGCATTTGGGAGGCTGAGACGGGAGGATCGCGGTTCGTGGACAGCCTCAGCTACTTAGTGAGGGCCTTTACAACTTAGTGAGACCCTGTTTCAAAATAAAGATGAAAAAAATAGGGCTGGGGATGTAGCTCGGAGGTAGAATGACCCTGGGTTCAATCCCCAGTACCACAAAAATAGAATAAAATAAAAAAATAACAGGAGTGAACTAGAAGTCATTGACCTGGCCTGCCGCTTTCCTAACTATCAGCATGGCCTGGGTGTCATTCTGTGTCTCGTCTCTGCCATTTGTACTTTTGGAAGTTGGGTCCTTTTTCTCCAGCCTTGGGAGTTTAAATAAACCATTTGGACTCCACATCTTCCAGCTCAGCCATGTTCTTTGGAGCCTGGCTTGCAATGGCGTCAGCCTTTGCACGGAGCTGGCAGGGGCTGGGCCCCGGGGGGAGATGGGATTGGAGAGGCCCAAGGCTGCTGCTTTGGTGCTGGTTCGGATCAGAGCAGTGGCGATTGCGACAGTGTCGTACCGCCATGGTGCTGCGCTTGACGGCTTTGCCTGATGACAGTGCCCCGTTGCCACGACGCCACGCATGATATAGGTGTCGTTCCACGACAGTGCTGTGCAAACGTGGGAAAGTGCAGCCAGGGTGCCACCCAGCAGGGTGCCACGCCTCCACGGTGGACTACACAGCAGCACTGTGCCATCTTGATGTCGTGTTGCAACAAAGCTGTGTTTTTATTTATTCAGACGTGTCTCTTCCTGACTCCAAGCACGCATGCGCGCTTTGGCTGGTGAACCTTCATTCCAGCTCATGGGCCCCTAGTCCTCATCTGCACCTGTTTGTTCTATCCAAATTCCCGCTACCCCAGAGGCTCCAGGTGTGGTGGTAGTGGTGGTGTTGGTGATGATGATTTGTGGCACCGAGGGTTGAACCCAGGGGCATTCTGTCTCTGGTCTACACCCCATCCCTGTTGTATTTTTTATTTTGAACAGGGCCTTGCTCAGTTTTCCTGTGTGGGCCTTGAACCTGTGAGCCTCCTTTCTCAACCTCCCAAGTCCGAGGGTAACAGACTTTGCTAGACTTTCACGTTGTTGAGTCAACAATCCAAATGGCCTCTTTACATTTCTCTAATTGTTTGGTCTGTGTTAAGATAAAGTTGCCTTGACTTGGGTTTGAGTTTCTAGAGACTATGTTTGATCATGTCTTTTATGTACTGAAGCACTTTGGTATGGCGCCTGGCAGGCAGTATATCTTGGCTAAATAATTGATGTAGGAGTTCTGCCTAGAGGAACCTCCAGTAACTGTGTTAAACAAGATAGAAGTCTGTCTGTTATTAAGAAGGTGGCTTGGTGGCCCACAGCCATGTTCCTCAGACCTGGAGGAGGCTCCCTGTCTGGCCCCCTTCTTAGCCACCTGGGGGCATGGCCCTCATTTTTATGTTCAAGGGCGACATCCCTATTCTGGTAATTCAGTATTGTAGATTTCTGGGTAGGGGACAAGAAATGGTCAAAACAGTTTGCGGACGAGTAGTCAGTGTAGATAGATACGAGGGTTATAAGTGGGTCAAGCAGTGAAGCGAGGAGAGGTGGGTGGCTAGAGCGGTGAACTGGACGAAAAGCTCACTTAGTTTTATTGACTAGAGTTTACATGGGAAAGGCCAGCTAACCTTGGAATTTAAGAGTTGTAACTTGTTTATCCAAAGCCACTAATGAGAATCCGAGGGGTTAAGCACAACCACTGAATGAAAATATTGTTGTGTATCAAGCCAGAGGCTATCTTAATTTATTAAATGATTTGTGGTAAAGAGGAATATAGCTATGAGTATAATCCCCAAAATATACTCATATTTCTTATATGGGTAGAGAGTATGGAACTTTTTTCTTTTCGGTACTAGGGATGGAATCCAGGTGCATTCTACCTCTGAGCTACAGCCCAGCTATATTTTTTTTCTTTATTTTGAAACAGGGTTTCACTAAGTTGCAAAGGGCCTCACTAAGTAGCTGAGGCTGGCTGTGAACTGTGATCCTCCCATCCCAGCCTCCTGAATGCTGGGATTACAAGCGTGTGCTACCACGCCCAGCTTCTAAGGAACTTTTATGTTGACCATAGAAATGAGCAAAAATGAAGAATGGGCTTAGAGACTGCTTACAGTCAGCAGCTTCTCAGTAAATGGTAACTGCAGGCTGCAGTTTTTTCATTTAAAGTGACTTTGATTTTGCTAGCAACATCTTCTATGTCCTTGAGATTATTGCCTTCATATTAAGAATTTATTTTTGTTGAAATCATCTATATTAGCATATCTAAATTTATTTTTTCTTGCTAATTTTTATAATCCACTTTAAGTACCTACTATTAAAATGGAAATGGGATTTTCCTGCAGTTTTAAAAATCCTGGATACGATGGGACCTGTAATGATTCATTTATTCCTTTATATAATAGCCTCTTAGGCTTTGTTCTAAAAAGGATTTGAGGCATCAATTTTATTCTGTTTTATCATTATTGTTCCCTCTCTGCCCTTTTGTGCTACCAAGGATTGAACCCAGGGGCATTCTACCTCTGGGCTACACCACCAGCCCTACTTTATTTTTTTTAAGGTTTTTTTTTTTTTTTTTCTTTTGGTGGTACTGGGGTTCCTGGAAGCCCTTCGACCTCTGGGCTACACTCCCAGACCTATTTTTACATTTTTATTTGGAAACAGGGTCTCCTAAGCCAGCGCACGCGGCTGGCTTCGAACCCACGTGATCGTCCTGTCTCTGCCTCCCAAGCTGGGGGATTACAAGCCTGCGCCACCACGCCCGGCCTTTTTTTTAAGTTTTGAAACAGGTTCTTGCTAAGTTACTGAGGTTGACCGTGAACCTTTGATCCTCCTGTCTTACCATCCTAAGCACTGATATTACAGGATCACACCACCACGCCCAGCCTCATTATTAGCCTCCTAACATACAAAAGTAACCCCATGATCATCTCTTTTTTTTCCCTGTACTTTTCTGCAGCCACCACATAATATATTTTTACTGCTGTGCTCTTGTAGAGTGTTTTCTGCTATTTGCTGCTGCTACTTTTCTTCTTCTGTGTAAGGGAAATCAGACCCTTAGCTGCATTTGAAAAAAGTTGTATGCTGTGTGCTGTCTGTTCACTTCTAGGTCTTACTGGAGTAGAGACCACCCTGGGTTGACCATTAGGTGCGGGCCAAGTTCTTTCTCCGATGGCCTGGTGTAAGCCATTGAGCTTCATAGTAGTATAGGCCACGTGGTTTCTCAGTGAGATTCTTAGAACTTAGTTATGAAGGGTGCTTATCATCTGGTCCCGGAGGAGGCTGTACATGGCTAGCTAACCCTGATCACCTTGGCATCTCACCTGCAGGAAGTAATCCCAGGTGCAGGGGGACCCCACCCATTTTAAGTGCTTTTCATGTTTAAGCAAATTCTTTTTTTGGTGGTACTGGAAGCCTTCTATCTCTGGGGTACACTCCCAGACCTATTTTACACTTTTTTTCTTTTTGGAAATAGGATCTCTTAAGCCAGGGTGGCTGTGCTATCCTCCTGTCTCCACCTCCCAACCATGGGGATTACAAGCGTGTGCCACCACGCCCGGCTAAGCAAATTCTTACCACTGGAAAGAGATGGGGCAGGTGGGGTCATGACTCACTTTGTAGGTGAACTGATAAATTGGTCATAGTTAAGTCTGCTGATTTTTGATGGCAGGTAACAGTGTCTAGTTGAAAATGTTGGTTACTATTAATAAAAGATGAAATGGGCTCCTGGGCTACTTTCTGTTTGTTAGCATAGTCCAAAGGTTTGTAAATAATGCTTTGTTCATTTTGGATATTTATTGCCTGGTGAAGAACAATTTCCCAATTTCTGTGTATTTTTTTCCCTTTGTAAGAGCTCTTAGGTTTCTTGGGAACCTAAGGGTATACCTTCAGGTCACTGAGCACTCACAGAACCAGTGCATGCCATTATTTAGGAGGACACTTTATTTCCTGTCTTATTTGTATTACTCTCATTACTAAATGCATTGGTAGACCTTGACTTTGATAAATCCTCAAGTTTACAAGTACAATTACAACTGTATTTCTCATGTTAAAGTGTGACCAAAAAGGTTAAGAGACCGTAGATTGTAAAACAAGGACGAAAGCCATAAAACCCTTCATTTACATTAAACAAATGTAAGCAAAATAAACTGTACCATGCAAGCCTTCATTGCATTGTACAGGCAAGAACTTCCTACCTCTCCCTGGGAGAGAATTGGCAAGATGCTAAAACAGGTCTGGCTTGATCCTCAGCTGTGCTGTAGGCCCAGAGGAGCTGCTGGGTTCTTGGCCCCCGGCTCCTTGCAGATGGCCTCTCCTTGGGATGAGTCAGCAAGAAAAGCTTTGCTTTTTCTTCCAGAGTAGTTTGGTTCATGCCGAACTCTTGCTGGAGATGCATTGTGCAGCATGGTAACTCTTGTTAATAACACTGTACCTGAACATGGCTAGGAGAGTAGATCTTAAATATTTTCCCTACAAAAAATAACCAGGAAGTACACAGGGTGCTGGCTAGGTTAACTAGCTTGAAAGCATCATTTTGCAATGTGTGTGTGTCTTCGAAACACATATATACCACAATATGTATAGTTTTTGTTAGTCAATCATCTTAGTAAATCTGGGACAGCTTTTTGAAGACTAGAAAAGAGGAGGAGACCAGACTCATCAGCTGCTGCAGGTGACACCGGAGAGCCGTGTGCCACCCTTGGGAGCTGCGTGCTCGCCCGTGCCTGCCCCTCGGGACTTCGTTCAGTCATGCCTCAGTGGCGGGCCGGGCACTCCATCTTTAAGACCCATTGGGCCGTTCAGGGGTGGTCAAAACTGGGAGGCCACATCAACACAGGCCAGGGCTTTATTTTTCTGTCATTTCTTTTACTACATATGAATCACGTGTATCTTTAGGACCAGTCACATTGATTTTTATGTGCTTTCTTTTTTTAAACTGGTGCACTGCAGTCATGCATCTTAATGGAGTACAAGGTAGTGGAGGCATACCTGCACACATCGCTCATGTAGCCCTTCCCCAACTGCTACCCGATTCCCTTCTTCCTCCCTTCTCCTCATGTTTGACCTAGTGATTGACTTTGATATGTTTGTGAATGCATTTTCTTTTGTGTCACATAATGGCTTGCACAGAAAATGTTACGGTGAAATATGTTGCAGTGTTTGAGGGGAGAAATAATTCCCCCAACACAACCACACAAAGATAAAAAGCGCAGGTTCTTGTCCTGAGCTAAGGATAAGTATACATAGCTCGGACACTTGCTGAAGATTTAAAAAGATAGAAATACAGAAGACAGTTTAAGCCCCATACCATTCACAAATGGTATGGGGGGGGGCGACTCAAGTGAATACACCAAAAGACCCCCACATGCTGAGTGGCAGGTCCTTTGATATGTAGATATGCTGCCTTATCAGTAGCCCAGTTTTCTACTGTCTCCATCCCAGCTGGATCCACCCGCGCCCCTCGAGGCAGGGGGGCAGCCCTGTCTCAGGGCACAGACCTCCATACCTTTTGTTACCCTCCCAAGATGTGTTAAGTTGCTTCTCTGGGATCTGGGATTTCCTCCCATCCTTGAGACAGTTTGTCTTTCTTTAGAAATGTAAAGAACCCTTTCCCCTGGCTCCTGGCTTTCTTTACTTCTCTTTAGAAATGTAAAAAGGCCCTTCTTCCTGACACTCCTGGCTTTGTTTAGTACAAAGATATATTTTCAAAATTGGAATTCTTTCCCAATACTGGTACATTAATACATTTTGAAAGCTCTTCCTGGTACAGAACAGACAGTCACCTATTTTGATTAAGTTAAGTAGGAAATCCCATGATCTGGATGGTAAGAACTGTTAGAGTTCAGGGAAGGGAGTGCTGTATAAACTGGTTGGCATGAGAGGAAGTTCAGATCGACTCCTAAGCTGGTTGCATATAATAGTCCTTAAACTTATGTGTAAAAGACCTGTGTTTATCTCGTTCATTTATCCAACAAAAACTTACAGACATGGAAGTCAGGCGTGGTGGCGCACATTTGTAATCCCAGCATTTGGGGGGCTGAGACAGGAGGATCACGGTTTGCGGCCAGCCTCAGCTACTTAGGGAGGCCTTTTGCAACTCAGTGAGACCCTGTTTCAAAATAAAGATTAAAAAATAGGCATGGGGGTCTTGCTCGGAGATAGAATGCCCCTGGGTTCCATCCCCAGCACCGAAAACAAAACAAAACAAAAAAAAACCTTACAGATAATGAAACAGTGGTGAACAGGTCAAATCAGAATCTCTGTCCCCATCAATCTTACAAAGAAATTAATGGGAAATCTGACTTCAGGCAGAAATAAGTGCTGGAAGGAAGATGGAGTGTGTCGGGGTAGAGATGCGATACAGGGCCTAGGAAGGCCGCTCGGGGTGGGGGTCTGGGGACGGCTCTGGAAAGTTGCCACTGGAACAGAGCGCAGGCGAGGTGGTCGGGCAAAGGTCTGGGAGCTGAGCACCGCAGCTGAGAGGCTTCTGAGATGCAGAACGGGTCTGGCAAGTTTGAGGTCTGGCCACCACAGCCATGCCAGCGCTGAGGGCTGGAGCACGCGGCGAGGGACGAGCCCGCCCTCGCCTCTCGCACGTGTCCGCCTCGCCTTCCACATTCCCACTGTACGTTCTCCCCGCCAAGCCTCCAGTTTTCTACCCACCCTAGACCGTTCCTTCAGCATCTCTTTCCTCGACGCCCATGGTCATCTTCTAAATGTCCTCGTGGCCACCGGGGAGCTGCTTGGAGGACGGGGGAGGCAGGAGACCTTGGGCCGCTGTCCTTGTGGAGTGAGGCGGCCTGATGTGGCTGTGGGAAGGGAGAGAGGTTTGAAGGTGGCCAACTGGAGCCAGAGGAGTGAAGGAGATCTGACTTTTAGTTCTGTGGTCCCAGCACCTGGGAGCACTGCTTCATCAGCTCCATCTCACACCTGTCACACCTCCGCATCTCACCTATCTCACGCTCACCTCGCCATCCTGCTCTGTCCCTCACGCCTGTTGACACATCCGCGGCCTGGGATGCTCTTGTCTCACCCTAAATTGCCGGCATTTCTAGCCTAGCTTGCTGCAATGGACTCAGAGAAGGAGTCTTCCAACATGTCTGCCATCATTCTGATGACTGGGTTATATGGATATTTTTTGCAGTATTGGGAATGAAACTCACTGGTATTCGACCTCCGAGCTACACCCTCAGCCCTATATTTTATGCTTTATTTGGGAACAGGGTTTCACTGAGTTGCAAAGGGCCTCACTAAGCAGCTGAGGCTGGCTGCAAACCTGCGATCCTCCTGTCTCAGCCTCCCAAGTACTGGGATTACAGGTGTGCACCACCATGTGAAGTTTATGACTGGGTTATATTTTAAATGAAGTCTGATTTCCCCTTCCTCTTTAGGTCCTTGCAGTGACTTTCCATTGCTCTGAGGGCTAAAGTAGAAATCCTCAAGAGATCCGGAAGCGCTGTGTGGCCTGAACTGGCCCTCCCAGCCCGCCGTCCTCCCTCTGGGCCTGCGGTGGGCCTCTTTCCTGTTCTGGACCTCAGGAGCCTGCACTGCCATGACCTCTGGCTTCTCTCCTGCAGCCAGCCCTGCCTCCTGCTGCTCCGCAGGGCTCTCCTGACCCCCAGTGCTGGTAACACCCCCTTATCAGGTTCTTTATGGTCCTTTATCATTCCAGAACAGGCGCGTCCACGTGCAGTCATGCCGTGGACTGTGCCCGGGCCATCTTGGCTCACCGCTGTGTCTGGCCCGTGGAGACACTCGACTTGTACTAGTGGAGTGAGTTCACTTGAGCACAAAAGCAGAAAACGAAGTCTTCCTTAGGCAAAACAGAAGACTGTGTTGGAGGCCTGCGCAGGGGAGATGGCCCCAGTCTGCCCCTCGCCTCCTCTCCCTGCCTTCCGTGGGATGGGCGGAGGCGCAGTGAGGAGGCTCTTTGGGGGGCAGACTTCGCATCCGATGTCCCCAGGCAGATGACGTCGGGCAGAGCCGTCACTGCTATTTGGCTTCAACTCTGATTGATCTAACCTTCTTTCTTACTTCCACCCTGGGCTTTTCCTCACATCTCTATGAAAATCATCAGAGTTTCATGTACCCATGACTCTTCCATTTCCCTCTTTCAGTCGCACTGTTAGCTGGGCGTGGTGGCACACACGTCTGCAATCCCAACTCTTGGGAGGCCGAGATAGGAGAATCGCAGGTTCAAGGCTAGCCTCAGCAACTATCTCAAAATAAAAAAAAAGGCTGGGTGTGGTGGTACATGCTTGTAATCCCAGCGTTTGGGAGGCTGAGACAGGAGGATTGTGGTTGGCGGACAGCCTCAGCTACTACTCAGTGAGGCCCTTTGCAACTCAGTGAGACCTTGTTTCAAAAATAAAGAATAAAAAAATCAGGCTGGGAGTATAGGTTGGAGGTAGAATGCCCCTGGGTTTCATCCCCAGTACTGCAAAAAAAAAAAAAAAAAAAAAAAAGCTCAAATTAACAAGCGTGTGCCACCACACCCAGCTGTAAAAAGTATTTAAGTGTTAGCTTATTCAGTATTATTTCTTAAGTAGTTTTTATTTATTACTTTAAAATTTTCTGCATCCGTGGTCATTGTAACCCAAGATGTCTCTCTCTCCCTCTCTCTCTCTATTTTTCCTTATAAAACCACCTCTCAGATGGTCTGGGTAGGTCAAATCAGAGGCAGCCTTACACTCCTGTGCCCTCGTTTCCACTCTTGGTCAGAGATTAAGGTGAGGGGTGACTCCTTGCACTTCCGTGGAGGGTGAGGCCGTTGTGTAATAGGAAATGGAATGCGCGCTTTCTGCACTTTAGCACGTTCAAAATCAGGAGCCTGGATGCTGAAGACCTGTCTGACTTTACGGTGGTAAAAGGCCGGGCGATGCTTTTCACCTTGTTTGAGAAGGTGGCGGGCTAGTCCTGGAACACGTGGCCGGCTGAGCGCATGAGAACCACCACGCACGGGCATAGCCCAAGTTCAGCTGTCACACGAGGAGCGCCTGTGGCTGCTGGGTATCACGGGCACCCCAGAACCTCCCTCGGGCCACTTCTCTGCGCCTTCTCTACAGTGCTCCAGAGTTAACAAAGCCGCACCCTCTGCCCTGCCTAGGAGATCGTTCGAAATCTCAGGTGGGCCTGGAGTGGCCGGTCAGCAGCCTGCAGCGCCAGGGTCCTAGTCACAGTGGGCATCCGATGACGGACGTGCCCCAGGGGATGCCTGTCCGCGCGATGTGACATTGTGAGGCCTGGGGAAAGGTACTCCCTGACACTGGACAACATTTAATAAGAGTATCGGTACTCTTCAGTCTGCGGGTGATGTATGCCAGTCATGTATTAACAAAACCATGAGCTCAAGACCATTGTCCTCCTGAGCTCACACGGTGAGGAGTGACCAGGAGGCAGCACTGCCTCTGCCAGCAGCTTCATCTGCCTTAATCGAATGCAGTACGTAAGGTAATGCACGGCTTTGTTTAAAACATGACTCACATGTATACGTGCATGTTTATCCAGCTTCCCCGGCGTGGCGAGATGGTGGGCGATTCTATTTCCTTCGTTGCGCTTTCCGGATTTCCTACAATGTCGGTGGAAGACTTTTACGAAGAGGAAAGAGCAGATTTCTGTAACACTAGATATGTGTTGAAATAAAGTAGGAGAAAGGGCAGGTTTCAAAATGAGTAATTGACCACCTTTCTACCATGACAGTGCTGTTTACTACTGGGAGACACAGGAGCGGACGCGGCCAGCTCTGCACAGGAGCTTCTTGGCCACTCTGTGTCCCACACTCAGGGCCAGGGAGTGTTTGATCAAAGTTAATACTCAAGCTCATATTTAAGATTTTTTTCCTACAAAGTGTTAGGATGATTGACCAAGTGCCATTTTCTTTTTTCCTGCCTGAGAATTCCTTTCCTAGCCTGAGAAGCTCTTTACCTATGTCCAAAGACCGGCCTCTTTGTGAATCATCTTGGAGGATTTTATCCCCCTTGCTGTATGGCCAGCATCCTTTGTTTACTAGCCAAATCACACAGAGGCTCCTCCTAGCCGTCCAGTACAGGATTGTCCTCTTCCCCTTTGGGCGCCGTGGACTCCACTCGGCATCATACCCTCATGGCAGCATCCTGGGGCAGTTACCAGCTTTTGTTTGCTCCTCACTAGAAGGCTCTGTCTGGGCACAGCCTCACCCGCCCATCCAGCAAGCCGGGCCGCTGTGTCGCAGGCATGCTGCGGCTCCCACGGGGGAACTAACTTGCTCACCACCCCCTTGCCACTTGTCTTCTCAGACCAAGGCCATGCCGAGGTCCAGGGAAGTCCCAGGTGACAACTGGAGTCTCAAGTGAAGGACTCAAGAAGTCCATCGGGCTGGGTGAAGGGGAGCAGCTTGGGGAACTGTATAGAAGAGCAAAGCAGACCTTGCCGTGTTCTTAAGAACATCCTGCCTGGCCCGCTCCCATGCACACGGATAGCACGTGGGACGACGTCACAGGGGAGGTGGGCCCTACACTCTCAGAGGAGACCGAGCGCAGAGGGTGGCTCGCTAACCCGCAGCCCGGACGGCGCAGTCACCCACTGCCGCCTGGGACTTCTCGGGGCCTCTTTGGCACATCGGCTGGACACTTCCTTTTAGCTTATTTGCCTGAAGAAGCACTAATTTACCTTCTCCCTGTCTTCTCAACAGCACCCTGGTGGGGAAGAGGTCTTAAGGGAACAAGCCGGGGGTGATGCTACGGAGAACTTTGAGGATGTCGGGCACTCGACTGATGCTAGAGAGCTCTCTAAGTCGTACATCATCGGGGAGCTCCATCCAGTAAGTCCTTTCAGGGTGGGCTTTCCCGATTTCTCCGATTTCTCTCCAAGGCCACCGGTGACCTCACCTGCCTAACTCTAGATTTGTAGTTACATGAACCTTAAAAGGACTAAAGCACACGCGTGCGCGCACGTGTGCATGCGCGCGCACACACACACACACACACACACACACGCACGCGCTCCTCTTGATTTTGGAGCACCATTTTTTAACTAAATAAATTGGCCTGAAATTTCTTTATATCCCATTAGTTATATTTTTCTCAGGCTTAAAGTCTGACTTAAAGTCAGAATGCCCTGGCCTCAAAGCCCTGCCCAGGGGCTGCACCTCTTAGTCTTGAGAAGTCCGCAGAGCAGCCAATTATAAAACGTGGGAGTATCAACTCAGCATGTCTTTCCTTTCTGGGGATGGAATCCAGGGGCATTCAGCCACCAAGATACACCCCCTGCCCTATTTTTTTATTATTTATTTTGAAACAGGGTCTCACAAAGTTGCAGGGGGCCTCACTAAGTAGCTGAGGCTGTCTGCGAACTGTGATCCTCTGGTCTCAGCCTCCTGAATGCTGGGATTACAGGCATGCACCACCACACCCAGCTTCCTTTTATGTTTTGTATTTTACGCTTAAGAACCCTTAAGGGCTGAGCGTGGTGGCACACACCTGTAATCCCAGTACTTGGGAGGCGGAGACAGGAGGACCAGATGTTTTTGTTCAGTCTTAGCAACTTAGTGAGGCCCTCCACAACTTGGTGAGACATTGTTTTGAAATAAATAATAAAATAAGGCTGGAGCTGGGTGTGGTGGCACATGCTTGTAATCCCAGCATTTGGGAGGCTGAGACAGGAGGATCATGGTTCAAGGACAGCCTCAGTTACTTAGTGAGGCCCTTTGCAACTCAATGAGACCCTGTTTCAAAATAAAGAATTAAAAAAATAGGGCTGGGGGGGTATAGCTCATAGGAAAAATGCTCTTGGGTTTCATCCCCAGTACTGCAAAAAAAAAAAAAAAAAGATAATAATAAATAAAGTAAGGCTGGGAGTGTAGCTCAGGTAGAGTCCTCTGTGGTCAATTCCCAGTACCACACACACACACAAAGGAACCCTTAGCTGCAGGCATGACCACAGTGTTTCTGCTTCCGCAGCCTCCCGGTTGACCGGTTGTCAGTCTAGACACCTTCTGCTTGTGACAGATGGCCTCAGCCAGAGGTTTAAATAGCTCATGAGCTGACTGTTGGGAGGTCCCAGGGAGTCACTGAGGATGTCACACAAATGCAGGGTAGATACACACCTTCAGAGGAATTTGAGAGGAAAGAAGGGAAGAGTTAGGTCTTTCTTCAGCTGCTCCCTGAGTTAAAGATCACAATCCGGGTGCAGTAAGTGTCTGTACACGGCATCGGCGGACCGTCACAGGATGCCTTCTAAACTGAGCTCCAGATGGAAACAGCTCCTGGCGCTCAGTCTCCTGCTCCTTTTAGCTGTCAAGCCAGGTGGAACAGACTTGATATTGAACGGTCAATGCTGAACCCCAAAAGCTAGTTACTGAATGGTAATTAAAAAACAAAGATCTTGGTAAAAGCAAGCAGGCACTTTGGGAATGCTACTTTTTGTAGATGTTTTAGTATTCCTCACTGTTTCCTATTTACTTATTTCTAATTGCTTTATTTTTTGTTTGTTTCGTTTTGCAGGACGACAGAGCAAAGATAGCCAAGCCTTCGGTAAGTGTGGTCCTCTCTACCGTGTCCACCAGTGGATGGAGACATGGCATTGTATTTAGTATCTATCAGCCTGAGGGCAAAGGTCTTTCACTTAACTTTCTCAGGCTTGCACCAGTCTTGTCTAGATAAGGTTAGTGTGGACCAGTCTGTATATTTTGTGAGGAGAACTTATGTATTTATTTTTGTACAACTATCAATAATTAAGTTACGCACGTGTGTGTGTGTGTGTGTGTGTGTGTGTGTGTGTGTGTGTTGAGGATTGAACCCAGGGGCATTTTACTTCTGAGCTACACCCCCAGCCCTTTTTATTTTTTTATTTTGAAACAGGGTCTCACTAGGTTGCTGAGTCTCACTATATTGCTGAGACTGTCCTCAAACCTGTCTCAGCCTCTCAAGTACTGGAATTTTAGGCATGTGCCACCACACCTGGCATTACTTTTTTAAAAACTAGGACTGTCAATAAATAGCTTTTGAAGCCGGGCATGGTGGCACATGCTTGTAATCCCAGCATTTGGGAGGCTGAGACTGGAGGATTGAGGTTCACAGACAGCCTCAGCTACTTAGTGAGGCCCTTTGCAACTTAGTGAGACCCTGTTTCAAAATAAAGAATATAAAATAGGACTGGGAGGGTAGCTCAGAAATAGAATACTCCTGGGTTCCATCCCCAGTACTGCAAAAAAAAAAAAAAAAGATAGATAGATAGATCCCTTTTGAGGCCTGGGAGTATGGCTCAGTGGCAGAGTGCTTGCCTAATGTACATGAAGCCCTGGGTTCAATACCCAGCACTATAAGGTTTGTTGTTGTTTTTGCTATTGTTGTTAAAATGTGAAAAACCTTATGAAGAGCTGCCATTGGTAAGAAGGAATATACTTCTGATCTGAAAGATTTGATGGAAGCCTTATTTTCAGAGAACGTGAAATCTGATTGCATCGAGGACTTTCAGCTCCATTTCTGAGGGTGCTGCCCATGTCTCCTTCCCTGCGTCTCCGGGGTGTGGGAACTTCACTGTGCACCTGCTCACCAGCCCTCCCTCCAAGCTGACCTCACTGGAATAAACCTGGAATAAGAATCGATGAGAACAGCCAAAGTCCCTGAAAAACAGAGTGGCTTGTGATTAAAAACTGCAGGAGGGAAAACTTTGCTTGGCAGGAGGAGTGATTTTTTTTTTTTTTTTTGCAGTACTGGGGATGGGACCCAGGGGCCTTCTACCTTTGAGCTACACCCCCTAGCCCTATTTTTTATTCTTTATATCAAAACAGGGTCTCATTTAGTTGCAAAGGGCTTCACTAAGTAGCTGAGGCTATCCTCAAACCGTGATCCTCCTGTCTCAGCCTCCCAAATGCTGGGATTACAAGTGTGTTCCACCACGCCTGGTGTCCTGTTGGTTTTATGGAGCCAGTACAAACAGCAGGGCTCCTCTGAGTTTGCAGGAGGAACTGGTGTGCTCATTCCACTAGACGGGATCTTCTCTCCACTCCCCAACACAAAGTAATGAGTTCGGTTGTGTGAGTAGAAAGGTCATGTGTTCCTCACTTCTCAGTACAATGAAGGTCTTCTTGGTACCATGGAGGACCAGGCACTTTTATTGACATTTTTCCCTTTCCCAAGAAAACCTGAAGTTCGAGCTGGGCATGGTGGCTCACACTTGTCATCCCAGCATTTGGGAGGCTGAGATAGGAAGATCGCAGTTCGTGGACAGCCTCAGCTACTTAGTGAGGCTCTTTGCAACTCAGTGAGACCCTGCTTTAAAATAAAGACTAAAAAAATAGAGCTGGGGGTATAGCTTGGAGGTAGAATGCCCCTGGTTCCATCCCCAGTACATTAAAAAACAAAAATCTTAAGTTCAGTGTTGGTAATAGGACAACTTCAGGAAGATTCAAAGTAGACTTCAGGATGTGGGTGCACGAGCAACAACGGCACAGCTCGGAGCCCTGCTCTTCCAGGCCCATGTTACAGAGCGCTCGCGATCCCAGTGTAAGCCCCGCAGCTGCAGGAGGCAAGGCTTGAAGGGGCTGAAGGGGCTCGCTGCCTGAGCTTCCAGCCATGCAGGGCAGCCTTGGCCCGAGCCGCCGAGCCACAAGCAGGAGGCTCGCACAGGTGCTTAGCCTGCACTCCTCCAGCCGTCCGGGTTCGAAGGCCGGCCTCCTCCCTTTGTTTTCAGGGCACATGCACTCTACCCAATGTGGGACCAGTTGCCTGTTACTATTTACTTTTTTCGGTTGGTGCCTAGTTTTCTATTTTAACTTGCCAGTCACTTTGCTTCTTGGAATATTTGGGGGACAGAGCACGTTTCCAAGCTAAATTCTGGGAATCGGGCTTTCAACATCAAAGAAAGTATTCCTGACAACATTGCGTGAGGGCGAGCAGCTCTGTTAAAACGCTTGGCAGTACTTCATTTCAACCTGGCAGTCGAAGTCTGATCGGCTTGCTGCGCTTACAAGATCTTCCTTTAGTCTTAAGAAGCACGCTCACTTTTTTTTTTCCTTTTAAATTTTTTATTGGTGCATTATATTCAAACATCATATTGGGGTAAAAAATTTGTGTGTACAAACATGTACACATCGCTGATTTAACCCCTACCCAATTCCCACCCCATTCCCTCCCCGTCCGTCCTTCCCTTGCTTGGCTTAGTGGTTGACTTCCATATGTTTAAGTACATTGTGTGTTTTAGAGATTTTCCTCTTCCCCCCTCCTTTCTCCTCCTTTAGGTTGTCTTGTTTGCTCCTCTATAGGATTTCCTTTTTCATCTAGAGTTCCTCCTATGACCCATTTCTCCCTAGCTCTCACATATTAGGGAAAGCATCTGATTTCTTATCTTTTGTGACTTGACTAATCTCACTTAGCATAATGCCCTCCAGTCCCATCCATTTCCCTGAAAATGATGTAATTGAGGTTTTATTAATGGCTGAGTAAAATTCCATTGTGTACATATCCCACAGTTTTGTAATCCATTCATCTGTTGATGGACATCTTGGCTGGTTCCATAGTTTGGCTATGGTGAATTGGGCAGCTATGAACATAGATACACATGCATTAGTTTGGTAGTTTAGCTTCCTATCTTTTGGGTAGATACCCAGAAGTGGTATTGCTGGATCAAATGGTAGATTTGTTCCCATTCTTCTGAGGATTCTCCATACTGTTTTCCAAAGTGCTTGCACTAATTTGCACTCCCACCAACAATGTCTTAGAGTTGCACGCTCACTTTTTAAAGTAGACATGTTGACTGTCTTCAGGGATTTTACAGATGGACCAGCTTTGGAGTATTAAACAACAAACACACTAACAAAAAAAAAGAATTGAAGTTTTCTTTGCTCCATTGTGATTGGCTTGGATTAGTACAGGAGGACGGGCAAGAAGTGCTTCAGAATGTGGGTGGCATCAGAAACAGTCACTCAGAACCTCGTTTTCCCAAGTGCAGCGAACGAAATGAAAATGTGTGGCCACTTTTCTAGACCTGTCTTCTTGTGCTTTGTTTAGCAGAAGAAAAGGGGGTCTTGCGATATTCTATTTTTACATTTGATTTTATTTTATTGAACCCAGGGGTATTGTACCTCTGAGCTACATTGCTAGCCCTTTTTCTTTTGAAAGAGTCTTGCTAAGTTGTTGAAGCTGACCTCGAACCTGTGATCCTCCTATCTCATCCTCCCAAGCACTGCAATTACTTAGATATTTTTTATTTATGTATGTATAACCGTGCCTTTTTAGACTGGGACATGTACATTTTGGCCTGTATTTTTTTTGTTTACAATGTTGCCTGCTTGGGGCTGGGGATATAGCTTAGGGATGTATATAAGGCCATGGGTTTCATACCAGCAACACCCAGCCCCCAAAGTCACATGCTTAAAATATCTAGTTGAATTTTGGAACAACTATACCAAAGATGATCAGCTTGAACCTGCCCAAAAGAAAGCATGATGTTAAGTTGCCAAACTAAGGTATCCACAGACATAGAAATTAACACATTTTTAATTAAACATGTCTCTCATAGCTGCTTATAGAGAAGGCAGTATTAGCAGTGCCCTTCCTTGGTTATAACTTTCAGAGTACTGTTGCACGCATTGTGATTTGGCTTCACAGTGTCCCATGATAGCCACACACCTGCCAAGGACAGTACACGGCGAAGCTCGGTGGAGCCTCGGTCCTAAGGCGCATGGAGGCTAGCTCCCGTCTCCTGCCTTTGCAGTCTCTTAGGCTCCCGAAGGTCTGGACTTCCCATGAAGGTACTAGTCTGTCGGTATTCCAAGGGAGAAAGCCTTCCGACTAAGGAATGAGCTGAGTTAGATGGAGTCTGGTGGCTCTGGGATGACTCAGATTTGCAAAGATTGTTGGGCTTTGCATGTGTTTATATGGAACTTACCGTACTTTATGTTGATTTACATGGCATCTATAAGTCATTATACGTGATTTATACCAGTGTAAAAGTGAACCTTTTTTTACTCCGGGGGCTGGAAAGACAGGTGGCAGAAAGCATCCTGGGTTATAGAGCCAAGAAGTTAATAAACAATCAAAAAAGTTATGATCTTTTCTTTCTTTTTTCCTTTTTTCTTTTTTTAAAAAATATTTAAAAGTCCTGGGGGTGGAATCCAGAGGCTTTCTACCTCCGGGCTATACTCCCAGACCTATTTTTTATATTTTATTTGGAAACAGGGTCTCACTAAGTTGCCGAGAGCCTCACTAAGTAGCTGGGGCTGGCCTGTACAATCCTCCTGTCTCAGCCTCCCAAGCATGCAGGTTACAAGCGTGCGCCACCACGCCCGGCATATGATTATTTCTTAAAGTTCTACTCCTTAGAGAATCCTGTGGCTGGTAAGCAGGGATGATGTGCCAGCAGCATCCTGACATAGGGCAGAGTTTCATCTCTGAGTGGAATTTTAACATCAGCACTCAGGGCAGCTGAGAAGGCAGAGGAGGGAGCGATCACAGAGCTGGGACCACATTGGGCCAAGTGGCCATGCTGGTGCCCAGAACAGCACAGGCATGGGCGTTCACGTTTGCCTTCTGGTCCCTGCTGCATGCCTGACTGTCCAGAGTCACAGTAATGTTCACCTGCAGGGAGCTTGTTGGTGTCAGAACTCAGCATGTCTTTCCTCTAACAGCTAAGTCACATTATGTTGTTTGCATGTTTTTATTATTTCTAGAGCTCTTTTGTTAATTTCATTAATATATACAGAATTTGAAGAATAATTGTGCAGTCGTTGTGAATACTTTCTACGGATGCTAAGATTTAAAATCGCTTGGGTAGATAATAAACGTAAAGCTTTCTTTTTTAAATGACTAATGTTTTTCCCCCTGTCCTGTCAGGAATCTTAAAGGCGATGTTTTCAAGGTTGGTCGGCCGCTTCACTGCTTTGCTTGAGCTTCCCCGGAAGGCTCCTGCCTTTCCCTGGGAGGTCGCTTCATGCGCTTTGCAGAGTGTCGCCTGCCTCCCGCACATCGCCAGTGGCTGGGCTCATGCTTCTTTATCTCTGCTGCTAGAAACCGCAGGCCCAGGGCCCTTGATGGAGCCGCCTCGTTCCCGGCTACTTCTGTTTGAAGCACTAACACTTTTGCTGTGTGGAATATTAAAATAACGCTTTTAACATGACCTCAAGCCCAGGGAAGTTCACACATCACCGAGTCTTGTTTTTTCAGCCATTTGGGGAAGTATGCATTTCTCTCCGAAAGTGCTGACTGACTTGAGGTCAGGCAGAGCAGTCCCGAAGCCATCAGGGGTCCTGATAGTACTGTCTAGTTAAAGTTTAAGGGCGCTCAGGAGCGGTGATGTAGAGGTTAGAACTTGCAGTGACAGGTCTTGTTTTTATTTTTTTATTTTTTACTTTTTGGTTTAATGTAACCTTTCTGTCCAATCAGATTTGAATGAAATAATTTACATTTTTTATGGAACATGTCCTGCTCTGGAAGAACTGAACTACCCTTCCTAAAGACAATGATTAGGCTGCATCTATGTTCCTGTGTATCTGTTTCAGTTTCTGTGTCCAAAAGGCTTTAGATGCCTGTTGTGTGCAGGATATTCTATGTAGAGTGTGGGTTTTTAACATTCCCAAATTATCAAGATTTATGTTCTTGCTTATATATAGATAATTCTTAAAATTTTGAAATCTGGATAAAAGGTGAAATGAGGCACTTTAGTAAAGAGGGTTATGCTGTAACCTTCTGTTTGAACACGGTTTAAGGATGATAGAGAATAGAACAGCGTGGCCTTCTTTTGCAGCTGATTTGCAGTCAGTGGAGCAGACGTCTGGACGTTCCCTTAACTTTGCTTTTTCTCTCGTGTTTCAGGAAACACTTATTACGACTGTTGAGTCCAGCTCCAGGTACGTGGCAGTTTCCTTTCAAGGCTGTGTTGGGCTGGACCAGCGCCTCCCCATCTGACCCTCTGTACCCGACTCCTGACTCCTGCGCTTCCTCTCGGTTCTCACCCCCAGGTCTTGTCCCCCGAGCACCCAGGTGGTTCAGGGCTCCCCATCCTAAACTGTCAGCCCTCCCAGTGCCCAGACCTCGCCCTCTGGCTGCATCTGCCCAAGGAACATACAGAGCAGAGCCAATCACATCTCCCTTTCTCCTTGGCAGCCTTCGGGGATCGGCCCCGTGGCCACTGACCAGGCCACTGGTTCCTTTCCGCCCACCCTCTTTGCTATCAGTAAGCTTCTTCAGCCGCAGTGATTACGTTTCCCCCTCAGCAGGGCTCTGTTTTCCCTTGTCACTGAGTTGGCCCTAAAGTTACACTCAGTAATCCAAGTACAGTGTGACTCACTTGTTATAGAGACCAGATTTCCTTATTTCAGCCCAAGCTCAAGTTAACATGTTGGCAGCTCTACCATCGCTTATATAATAGCCTGTGTGTGTGTGTGTGTGTGTGTGTGTGTGTGTGTGTGTGTGTTACCGGGGATGGAACCCAGGGGCAGTCTACCTCTGAGCTACATCCCCAGCCCTACTTTTTATTTTTTATTTTGAAACAGGGTCTCACTGAGTTGCAGAGGGCCTCACTAAGTAGCTGAGGCTGTCCGCGAACCGTGATCCTCCTGTCTCAGCCTCCCAAATGCTGGGATTACAAGCGTGTGCCACCACACCTGGCCCAGCCTTTTTTTTTTTTTTTTTTAGCCCAAGCTTAAAACTTCACATTTGTATTTCCTCCTGTCATATTTAACTGCCCCAGTCTCTGGAGTTCTAGAATATTTCCTGGTCCCCGCCAACGCTTCTCCTCACTCTTCACTGACACACTGGCTTCTTTCTTGTAATCCTTCTGTACTTTAAAATCTGTATATTGTGCTTGGTCTTTGAATGGGCTAGCACATGAAGAAAATGTTTGTATACATAGTTTATTTATATCCTAAAGACTATATGTTCATTTTTATTTCCTAAGAAATTGAAATCTAATTTGGAGATTCAGATTGAAAGTTTTCCATCATAATTGAGCCCTTCCAAGCTCTAGCCCTGATTTGACCTGCAGTCTATAATTTATAGTTGGCTGAAATTTTACGCTGCACAATGTAGACTGGGCCTTCTTGTGAATTTAGGCCTGTAGGCCACTGACTCAGTACTGTGGTCGGGCTGTTTGCTTATAGTTTAAATCCACCAAGCACAGGCGTCAAGATTAGATGCTCATAGCGGAATGTCAACGAGGTAGAGCTGTGTAGACGTAGCAACCTTGGTTCTCATGCAGGTTCAGAATCCTTCACCCTGGGGCTCAGAGGACATGATCTGCCTTGGCTGGAGAGCTGGGTGACAGCTCACCCAGACTAAAAACCTTGGTCTTCCCATTCTCAACACAGTGCCACTTTTATTTTAATTAATTAACTAATTAATTAATTGGTGGTACTGGGGTTTCTGGAAACCCTTCTACCGCCGGGCTATACTCCCAGACCTATTTTAGATTTTTATTTGGAAACAGGGTCTCTTAAGCCAGCGAGGCTGACTTTGAACCTGCGTGATCCTCCTGTCTCCGCCTCCTAAGCATGGGGATATACATAGTGCCATTTTTAATGCTTAATTAACATATGTGATAAAATGTCAGGGATCTTCCCTTGTGGTCCCTTGTCATTCATACCCCCTCGCTTAGGTCCATCAGCAAGGCACTGTTCCCGAGTTGGTTGGGAGAAGGGCTAGCAGCTCTCTGCTGGGAGAGGGGTTAGCAGCTATCTCTGCAAAGTTTTATGGATTCGGATGGAAGCCGAGCAGGAAAGAGCAGTTGCCAGCATTCCAGGACACGCATTGCACGCACATTGTTTTTAGCAAAGCTGAGTTGTCTTTTTAGCCAGTTTGGTTGCAGAAGTAAAAACAAACAAACAAACACAAACAAAAATAAAAACCTGGCGGTAGCTCTGCATCCCCTGCGTTGACTGTCGTGCAAGCTCATTGCCAACCCTGTGTCTTTCTAGTTGGTGGACCAACTGGGTGATCCCAGCCGTCTCCGCCCTGGCCGTGGCCCTGATGTACCGCCTCTACATGGCAGAAGATTGACTGCTTTCCAGAAGCCGCGGGAAGAAAAGACACTTTCCACAAGGGAGAAGAGAAGCCAGTGTTAATTACTTCGACTGACAGAAACCTCTTCCTGGAAAAATAATTTTAATATGCCCATTTCTCTTTCTTCCTACATTAGAAACACAACAAAAATGAACTGTTCTTTATACACTTAAACTTTTCAGATGTGCCTTTTTATGCATTAACTTTATTTTGATGGCTCTTCACTACATAATTTACTTGTAAGCATGATCTTTTTAAAATATATCTGGCTTTTAAAATATGCCACCACATTTGCCTGTTTGTTTGGTACACAGTTCTCTTCAGTGTTTTGCGTCTCTATTATCCACAGGATTACTTAACGTGCTAATCATGTAGTTCCTACTCATGTGTCTGGCTGGAGGGAAGGGAACAGCCCTTGCTTCTTCACATCTTAATGGGGCAACCAGTTAATAATGGCACTCACAGCCGGGCGTGGTGGTACACGCTTGTAATCCCCATGCTTGGGAGGCTGAGACAGGAGGATCACACAGGTTCGAAGCAAGCCTCTGCTACTTAGTGAGGCTCTCAGCAACTTAGTGAGACTCTGTTTCTAAATAAAATAGAAAATAGGTCTGGGAGTATAGCCTGGAGGTAGAAAGCCTCTGGGTTCCACCCCCAGTACCACCAAAAAAAAAAAAAAAAAAAAATAATAATAATAATAATGTCACTCACCATGCAATTAAAGGCTCAGAGATGGTAGCTCAAAGGTTTCTAATAGTTTTTCTATTTGGAATGCATAATAAAAAGAGATAGTAGCCTATAGGATCTATAAAAAGACTGTGTTATCTTCTCTGATGGAAAAACATACCAACAACATAAACAGCCACCCACGGACCCCAGAGCTCCTTGCAGCTGTGGGTTCTCTCAGCTTGAACATGCCATGCCAAAGAGGATCTCAGCTTGATACTCTCTAAAGCTCTGAGAATTTCCCACCTGGAAGTTGACAACAATCTGTATGCCCTTCAAAGAAAATGCTGATTCCCCGAATTGTCAAGACGCAGATGTGGAGCCTGGGTGGGTGGGGCTCTAGGCATCTGATTTTTTAAGACATTGGTGCTCCTGGCAAGCCATGAGACATTTTGGGGTGGTATTGCTTGTTTCTTCGTGGGAGCCCTGATGGGTGGATCCAGCCATCTGGTTCTCCAGTTATTTTCTGCCTAATGCGTTATTATTATGTTATTGTCCTTTTAAACATACAACCTTGTGGGAACAATTTATTAGACCATAAGTAAGTTTGTAGTGAGCTGTGATCTCCACTGGCACATTAGGTGACCAACTATTAATGTTCTTAGGAAATATCTAAACATATTGGAGTTTCATTATGATTACAGCATATAGATTTTAACAAGTTTTTTGTGCATTGTATTCATTCATCTTATTGGAGTACAAGATGGTGGAGGCACGCACACAGCACGCACACAGCACCCCATCAGCCCTTCCCCGATTCCCACCCAGCATATAGAGTCTTATACTGAACGGCATACATTATTCCTTCCCCTTTTCTCACTGAAGCTCAAGTGAATGTAGTGCTGGTGATGTGGAAGATGGCTGAATTGCAAAGGGAAAATAATCCTGCAGGCATTTGTGTCCAGATTTTGTCAAACATGTCTGTAACAATCTTGTTTCTTACCATGGATGTAAGAGGAGTAGAGTTTTGATATGCCCACAGATACTAGGAGGTGGCCGGCTCTGATGTGCAGATGCTGCTGTGCCTGGTTAATCACAGATTAGTCAACTAAAAATGACTTAAGATCCTCATGCTGTTTTCTCTGCTTCTACAACAAGAGCACACATGTGAGCCAGGCATGATGGTGCATGCCTGTGACCCCAGTACTCGGGAGGCTGAGACAGGAGGATCACAGGTTTCAGGCCAGCCTCAGCAACTTAGTGAGACTCAAAACTAAGTGAGATCTTGTTTAAAAAAAATAAAAATTAAAGAGCCAGGGGTGTATCTTGGAGACAGTATGCCCCTGGGTTTGATCTCCAGTTTCTTTCTCTCTCTCTCTCTCTCTCTCTCTCTCTCTCTCTCTCTCTCTCTCTCTCTCTCTTCCCTCCTTCCCCTGGGTTCAATGTCCAGGTTTTCTATTTCTCTATAATCTATTTCTATCTCCCTCCCTCCTTCTCTCCCTCCCTCTCTCTCTCTTTCTCTCTCTCCCCCCTGTGTTCAGGGTTCAACCTTCAGTCTCTCTCTCTCTCTCTCTCTCTCTCTCTCTCTCTCTCTCTCTCTCTTTTCCCTCCTTCCCCTGGGTTCAATCTCCCAGGTTTTCTATTTCTCTATCTATAATCTATCTATTTCTATCTCCCTCCCTCCTTCCTTCTTTCCCTCCCTCTCTCTCTTTCTCTCCCCCATGTTCAGGGTTCAACCTTCTCTCTCTCTCTCTCTCTCTCTCTCTCTCTCTCTCTCTCACACACACACACACACACACACACACACACACACACACTACACATGTGACATTCTTCATTTTGTCCACAGGACTTGGTCTTTCAGCATCGCTAGGAAGAGGTGTCTGGGAAACAAACAAGCAGGATACCAAAGGGCTAAGGCAAGAAATAGGTGCTTCCTGCCAGTGCCTTCTGCAGCTCACAGATATTTTTGTGGCCACCTTACAGAGCTGAGCTCGTGGAGAGCCTGGCAGGTCGCCTTGTTGTGGAAGCCGAAGCCCATAAGGCTCCTGAGCTTCCTTCTTTCTTTCTTGGTTCTGGGGGTTGAACCTAAAGACATTCTACCTCCAAGCTACATTCCCAAGCCTTTTTATTTATATATTTTTGTTTAAAAATGGTCTTACTAGGTTGCTGAGGCTGGCCTGGAATCTGTGACCCTCCTGTCTCAGCTTCTCAAGGACCGGAATTACAGGTGTGAGCCAACTCGCCTGATACCTGAAGATTTTTCTTAAGCAGTTATATTCAAGTTTTAGAATTTTGCCCCCTGAAGTGGTTCTTTTATTTTTAGTGAGTTTTTCATTTATTTATATCTGGGAAAACTTTTCAAGAACTCCATACTAGAGATTACAACATAATTTTTACCATCATCTTGTATTATTATTACCTTGTGTTAATGAAGTGTTAGATGAATATAACAAAGGGCTCTAATCAGGAAGTGAGTGATTATTATGTTTATGGGTGCCACACAATTATTTTTATTAGCCGACAGCTCTGCGTCCTCTGGAGCCACGCCCTGTCAAGCGACTTCGCAAGACCTGTCATTTGGTTTGTCGTCACCATCCCTGCTTAAGTCTCACTGCAATAGCAGAGCTGGTATTTCCACTTAATGCCTGTAAGACTCCAAAGACATTTAATTGAAAGCCCCATGATTGAAAGAATCACAGGGAGCCGGGCGTGGTGGCGCTCGCTTGTCTTCCCAGCATTTGGGAGGCTGGAACTGGAGGATCACGGTTCATGGGCAGCCTCAGCGACTTAGCGAGGCCATTTGCAACTCTGTGAGATCCTGTTCCCAAATAAAGAATAAAAAATAGGGCTGGGAGTATACCTTAGAGATAGAATGCCCCTGGGTTTCATCCCCAGTGCTGCAAAAAGTAAAAGGGAAGGAAGGGAAGGAGGGAGGGAGAGAAAGTCCATCATAGGAGGCTTATGTGCTTATTACCGACTTCCCACAGGGCCAGACAGGTGCCAGGTGTGGAGTGGAGATGCTGGTGAGCGCAGCCTTGGATCGGCTTCCAGTAACAAGTAGTAAATGTGGGAGGAGTCAGCGGCAGCTATAAAGCAAGTCCTGGGCTGCTGCACAAACTCAGCAGGAGTTTCCCACCTCGCCCAGCCAGGGGGGCGGGGCGGGGCGGCACAGCTGTGGGGGCAGGTGTCCTGCTGCCTTACCCCCTGCCCTCACTTCCACTCCCTCTTCCCTAAGCCACTCCCAACATGCTGTTTAGAATAAAACTGAAGAGCAAAGGGCTAGGAGCTGGGGTTGATGGGCGCACCTGTGGTTCAAAATAAATTACAACACTTGTTAAGGGACCCGAGGAAATACTTCAGCTCTTTGGGTTGTGTTCTTTTAGCTATGTCTTCCAATATTAGTACCTTTGAAACCATGGCTCTTCAATCAGCTATGAAGTGAATTGAAGGGGGTGTGTCATATGCTAGATTGCATCAAAAGGATCAATTTGTACAATTTGTAAGTCATTTAATTAATTTTGGTAATAGGGATTGAACCCAGGGGCATTCTACCTTTTGAGCTGTGCCCTTACTTCTTTTTTTTATTATTTTTGATACAAGGTCTTGCTAAATTGCCGAGAGTCTCACTAGGTTACTGAGGCTGGGCTCAAACCTGTGATCCTACTGTTTTAATATTTTTTCACTTTTTTGGGGTTGGGGTTTGGGTACTGGCACTTCTACCTCCAAGCTATAGCACCAGCTTTTTTGGGGGGGTGGGGTGGGTCTGGGGATGGAACCCAGGGACATTTGACCTCCGAGCTAAACCCCCTGCCCTATTTTTATTCTTTATTTTGAAACAGGGTCTCACTAATTTACAGAGGGCCTCACTAGGTAGCTGAGGCTGTCTGCGAACCGTGATCCTCTGGTCTCAGCCTCCCGAATGCTGGGATTACAAGCGTGCGCCACCATGCCCAGCTAGTGCCAGCCATTTTTATTTTTATTTTGAAATAGGTTCTCACTGAGTTGCTGAAGTGGCTTCAAACCTGCGATCCCTCTATGCTAGCCTCCCAAGGTTAAAGGTTCACACCACCACACTCAGCACCTTTTTCATTTTTAAGAGCTATAGCACACCGTCCAACATTTTTTTTTTTAATCACCAATTCAGCAATTTTCTGCCTTGGCTGTCAGTTTTTCTTTCTTTGTCAGTGGAACAAAGGAGAAGAAATACTTGACACTGTTTTGTCTTCTGCTTTCTATTCGACTTTAAAAGTTCTCGGGGCCATCGTTTCTCTTTCCTTCCTGGTGCTTCATGGCTGGCGTGCAGGAGTTTCACCAGGCGCCAGGCGCTTCCTGTGCTGGGCGTGGGTGGATGCAGCACAGGGTCCTACTGTAGATGACCTGCCCGGCAGATGTGACCGTCCTCTGCTTGGAGCGTGTATCTGCCTTCTCTTCCACTGGGGAGTATCATGGAAACACCTCCCAAGGTTCCAGAAGCCCTTTCCCTCATGAAGGTACCTTCCCCTCTTGAAACTTTATAGGACTCTTTATAGAGGACTCCACCTTCTGCCTCTGTATAATCCTCATCACTTCCTACAGACCCCATCTCCTAAAACCCTCACCTTAGGGGAGAGGGTTTCAGCATGTGCCTTTGGGGATGTTGACCCAGATTCCTCACCCGTCCGGAAGTGTGGAATTGCCCACGGTGCCACGGTGTGGAGTCTTCTGCCAGATCTGGTGCGGTTGGGGAACTGGGGTATGTATCCTTTGATACCTCTTCAGCCAAGGCACAGTGCCCTCTAGTCAGACTGCCCTCTGACTTCTTCTGACCCCCTGCAGGGGGCGAGCCCTGAGGCAGGAGTGGGACAGCGGCCTCTGTGTGTGCCCTGAGCTCACTGGTAACCTGCAGTCAGCAATGGGGGTGTGGCAAATTGCGGAGGGTGGTGCTGTGCCACTTCCACTGCCCCCCCAGGTCTGTGTCCTGGGAGACCGTGGTCAGGGCAAGGCACACCCGTGATACAGGGTCTTGGGCCACAGGACCACAGGGAAGCAAACCTCTCACATCCCCGGTGGGTGGATCTCTACTGTAGAGGAGCAGGTCACGGCGGCCGAGGGCTGAGCAGTCATCACAGCATCTCCCTGTAGGGTACAGTTCTGGGGAGAAGAAATGCAGGGGTGGGGGGAGGTCGAGGAGAAAAGGAACGATAGAAAGTTTCTGCCTCCTAAGGACGGGTAAATGCTTTTACAAAAGGGCAACGATGGCCATTGCTGCTAATATTTAAATGTCACCAGGTAGAGTTAAGTGAGTGATGTTTTAGCCTCATTTTGAAAGTCAGTATTTAAGATATGCCAAAATTATACTATGCTCTTTGTGACAATTTAAACTCATGAGTAGTTTAAATTGTGGCAGAATCTGTGGCAGATTCTCTCTCTCTCTCTCTCTCTCTCTCTCTCTCTCTCTCTCACACACACACACATACACATACACACACACGCACACATGCCTGTCCTCACATACACACCTGTACACATCCACGCACCTCCTCATACACACACACATACACACACACACCTGTCCTTAAATCCTTTCTCCTTTGGATCACACTTTGGTCACACTATGAGATCAAAGCATGATTTTAGAACATTAATAGAAGCTGCGTTTGGTGGCGTAAGCCTGTAACCCCAGTACATGGGGGACTGAGACAGGACAGGAGGGTGGCAGCTTCAAGGCCAGCCTCAGCGGTTAAGGGAGACCCTCGGCTTCTCAGCGCGATCCTGTTTCAAAATAACAAACTACAAAAAAGGGCTGGGGTAGAGCTCAGAGGTAGAACGAGCCTGGGCTTATTCCCCACTATCCTTTCCGCCCCCCAAAACAGGTGAAGACAGAGGTAGCTTGTTCCCTGCTTCTCTCTACTCTCCCCTTGGACCAGTGCTTTTCTGGTCACTTCTTTTCCCACGAAAGCTGACCACACAGAGTCCACTAAGTCACAAAGTTCACCATGACCCAGAGCCTATGTTAAGTTTTGGAATCTAACTTAAATAAAGAGAGGATGTTTTAGCAAGATAGGATGGGCGGCTGATCTTGCTAGGGCAGTCTCCATTGGAATCCAGCCAGGTTTGCATCTGGTTGTGTTTGGGCTTTCGTAGTACAGGCTGGAGTTGACTGAAGGCTTTTGTTTTGGCCTAGAAGCAAGTATAGGTCCAGGGGTGGGGAGATTGTGTACTCATCCTTTTTAAAAAGAGAGAAGTAAGAGACACAACTGTGCTTATGCTTACAGCTTAGGTCCTTCAGAAAAACAATGCAAAACGTGAAGTTGCAAAGATTTGACCTCCAATCCAAATGACATAAGAAACCACTGTAGCCAAACTATGGAACCAGCTGAGACATCCATCAGTAGATGAGCGGATTACAAAACTATGAGATATAGACGCAATGGAGTTCTACTCAGTCATAAAGAAGAACTAAATTGTGCCACTTGCAGGGAAGTGGATGGAAGTGGAGAACATGATGCTAAGTGAGATTACTCAGTCACAAATAGTGAAAGGTCGGATGTCCTCCCTCCTATGTGGAAGTTGGAGAAATTGGAACACAGGAGGAGGGACTCCAGACAACGGAGGAGAAACTAATGGAGGGAAGGAGGGGACTTGACTGAAGGTGATGGGAGACACCTCAGTGGGCCGGCTGAACATGCGCACAATGATCAAAGTCAATCACTGCGCTGAGCTGAGGGAGGGAAGGTGGGAGGGAGAGGGAGTGGGTGAGGACCAGGGGAGGGCTCAGTGAGAGCCGAGCGCATGCGTGCCTCCAGCCCGCTGAACTTCAACAAGATATATGATTACAGTGCACCAACAATAATAAAGCCACCACCAAAATGTCATGTTGTCAGTTTTTGGCTTTTTTGTTTGTTTATTTTTTCTGGTACTGGGGATGGAACCCAGGGTTATTCTACCTCTGAGCTATATCCCTAGCCCTATTTTTATTATTATTATTATTATTATTATTATTATTATTATTATTATTATTTATGGTGGTACTGGGGTTCCTGGAAGCCCTTCTACCTCCCGGCTACACTCCCAGACCTATTTTTATGTTTTTTATTTGGAAACAGGGTCTCTTAAGCCAGCGCAGCTGGCTTCAAACCTGCGTAATCCTCCTGTCTCTGCCTCCCAAGCGTGGGGATTACAAGCGTATGCCACCAAGCCTGGCTTTTATTCTTTATTTGGAAACAGAGTCTCACTGAGTTGCAAAGGGCCTCACAAGATGATACTTTTTTTTTAACTTGTTTTAATGTTCTTGGAGCAACAAGAGAATTCGGGAAGTAGCTGAATAATTAGAAGTTCTAGTAGAATTAATTCGAAATTCACATAATTTACAGGCACTTCTTTTTCCCCAGTAGAGGACCTTTTATAACTCTCATCTTATTATCCTAATGGTCTATAGTTAGACTGACCTTATTTTACCTGATTATGTCTGTCATGTTTTATAATCCAGTTGCTATTTAGGGAGAGCTCATTTGAGAACTCACAGCTGGAAATATTAACTATTGTTACAGGTAATAATAGCATGATGCTTACATTTACCTTCTTTCATTTCACCAGCTCAAGGGCACAAGAGAAAAGCCATAATTTTCTTGGAAGAAAACAGAGGTTTAACCCTTAATGATTTGGGGTTAGATAATGGTTTCTAAGGGAATGATGTTGAAAGCACAAATGATAAAAGAAGAAATACATTGAACTTCAAAGTGGGGAATCTTTGGTTTCAAAGGACACCATCAAGTCAGCGAAAAGGACGTTATCGTTTGGATCCAGAATGTCCCCCGAAGCTCATGTGCTGAAAACATGTTCCCAGTGCAGGAAGTTTCAGAAGTGGGGCGTGGGTGGAGGAGGTGGGTCCCTGGAGGGGTGGCCTTGGGGACTGTACATCTCTTTCTGGTCCCTTCCACTTGGCCCCTCTGTTTCCAACCACCGTGACTGAGCGCAGCCTCTCTCCCCTCGGTGCTCTGCTGCTGTGGTTCCGCCTTGGAGCTGGCTATCCATGGACCAAACCTTTAAAAACTATGAGCTTTCCTTCTCTACGTTGAGCTTCTCAGGTATTTTGGTCATGGAGATGGAAAAGCTGAGCAAAACACAGGCAGTACGCAGAATGGGAGAAAATATTACAGATGGCGTATCTAGGGACTTGTAGCTACAACTCGACCGGAGTAGACACGCCCACAGGAACAGACACAGGTGAGCTATACGCATCATTACTGTGCTCAACACCATGAGTCATTAGGGAATCGTAAACCTAAGCCACAGAGAGATGTCACTTTATCCCTACCAGGAAGGCTGCAATAGGAAAGGCGGACACAGATGTGGAGAAATTGTAACCCTACTTCTTTGCTGGCAGAAACATAAAAATCTGTGTTAAACAACATGACAGTTTCTCAAAGAGTTAAACATTGGTGAGGCATGGCAGTGTACGCCTGTAATCCCAGCTACTCAGGAGGCTGAGGCAGGGGGAGTGCAGGTTCAAGACCAATGTAGATAGGTAAATGAAAAAAAAAAAAAAAAAAAAAAAAAAAAACCTTGCCTCAGAGTAAAAATAAAAGGTACCGGGTAGAGCAGACCTTGGTTCAATACCCAGTATGAAAAAAAAGTTAAATATAGAATTACCATGTAACCTGCCAATTCCACTGCTAGATATACATACCTAAAAAAGAAGAAAAAAAAAAAAAAACGTATTCAGACAGTGTGGGGAGCCATTAAGGCTTTCCCCTAGATTAGTGTCTCTGACTCAGCTGACTGTCCTTTGCCCAGAGCCAACAAGGTTTGGGGAGAAGATCAGATGGTGATGGCACGAGAGTACTGATTAACCTATCTGTAATATGGGGAAATTCTGAAATAGAGGATCCCATGAAGGACACCGCTGAATAAAAAGAGTAGGCTCAAAGATTTGTAGTGGTGGTGAAACATGGGTAGTGTAATATATAATAGGTCATTAAACAAGCTTTGTGCAAAAGAAACTAAGACAGAAAATGAAGAAAGAAACTAAGATAGAAAATGAAGGCACCTAACGTGTAAATAGTAATAGAGGATAGGTCAGAAGATTAGTTCCTAATGTGTAAATAGTAATATACAATGGGCCGGAAGATTAGTTTTTTGCTTTTTGTACATAGGTTAAAAGATATGCTTTGTGTTAAGCTTCCTAAGGAAGAAACTGCTGCTCAGTACCATAGAGATGAGTTGTTTTCTTTAATTTCACCGCTTCAAGCAGCTATAAATCGGGCTGCAAAAAACGGAGAAGATACTAGGGGATTCAGAGTTTCCCAGATACTGAAGACCCTGATGGTAAAGAAAGCATTATAAGATTTCTTAAATGCCAGCAAAACTGGGTCAAGGAGGTGTTATTAGAGGACATACACCCTTTCCTTTCAAACAATTAAAAATTAAAACGGCTTGTGCTCAATATGGACCAACAGCACTTTTTACTCAGGCCATGTTAGAATCTCTCTCCATGGAGGCTTTGTGTCCTGATTGGAAACAGCCCGAGCTTGTTTATCAGGGGGTGATTTTTTTATTGTGGAAGTCTGAATTTGCAGAGCAATGCCAATCCACAGCAGATTTGAACATAGCTCAGGGAATACCCATAAACTTTGAAATGTTAGCAGGAGAAGGACAACTTAGGGAGACCGCTCAGCAATTAAAATTTAGCTTCTTATGCTCAGACCAATGCTGCTGCGCGTCGAGCATGGAACAAGTTGGCTTCTTCAGGAAAACAAACTAAAGATCTTTCAAAAATAAGACAAGGACCAGATGAGCCATATCAGGAGTTTGTAGCCAGGTTATTACAAACTGCTAGTCGATTGATAGGTGACAGTGAAGCAGGGCTGATGCTTGTAAAGCAATTAGCCTTTGAGAATGCTAATGCTGTTTGTCAAGCTGCCTTACGCCCTTTTAGAAAGGAGACCTGTGTGATTACATTCGGCTATGTTCCGATATAGGACCAGCATATACACAGGGACTAGCTATGGCTGCGGCATTACAAGGGAAAACTGTACAAGAAGTCCTTTTCCAACAACATCAATCAGGACCTAAGAATAATATGGTTAAAAGCTATGGGTGTGGACAAAATAATAATTTAGTTAAGAACTGCCCACAGAGGCAGAGTGCTAGTAATGGACGAGAGCCAGGCTTATGCCCTGGATGTAGAAGAGGGAAGCATTGGGCTAAGGAATGTAAATCAAGGACTGATGAGCAAGGGAATCAGTTCCTGTCCGGAAACGGAAGGAGGGGCCCGCCTCAGGCCCCGCAGCAACAATGTTATGGGGCACTCCAGACAGCTGTACCTCAGCAGGACAACTCTCAACAAACCATTCAGGACTTACTCAGAGCAACCCCAGGCAGCGCAGGATTGGACCTCTGTGCCTCCACCTCTACAGTGTTAACTCCCTAAATGGGGATGCAAGCCCTTCCCACTGGCGTTTATGGTCTGTTACCTAAAGGGACAGCAGGATTGTTGTTAGGATGGAGTAGTGTCACCATGAAGGGAACTGTAGCCCCTGACATAGTTGATTCTGACTATGAAGGAGAAATAAAAATCATGATACATTCTCCTCAAGGGATAGCTGTTACTAATGCAGGCCAACGACTGGCACAATTAGTATTGCTGCCTCAGGTGCAAACTAACAATAGTGCTCAGAGATCTAAATAAGGTAAAAAAGGATTTGGCTCATCAGATGCCTTTTGGGTCCAAGCAACTGGAAATCAAAGACCAGAATTGAAATAGTTTATTCATGGGAAAGAATTTTCAGGGCTATTATATGTGGGGGCAGATGTTTCTGTCATAACAGCTGATCTGTGGCCTAACAAATGGCCTAAGCATTCTTTCCTTACTCATCTTAAAGGCATAGGACAGATGAAAAACCCTGAACAAAGCAGTGATTGGCTTACTTGGAGAGATGAGGAAGGCCATACTGGAGTTTTTCAGCCCTATATTGTTCCAGGACTTCCTGTCAACCTATGGGGCCGAGATGTTATGCAGAACATGGGTATATATCTTTATAGCCCCAGCCCTATAGTGACACAGCAAATGTTAGATCAAGGACTTTTACCAGAGGAAGGTCTAGGGATAAATAATCAGGGTGTTATAGAGCCTTTAAAGCTTCATTTACAACGCCCTCGAGCAGGTCTATGGTGTTTTTAGAAGGGGCTGTTGATCAGCCTGTGCTCCATGCCGATCCTATTACTTGGAAAAACGAGGAACCAGTTGGGATTGATCAATGGCCCCTAACCTTAGGAAAAATAAAAGCTGCAGAGCAATTAGTACAGGAACAGCTTGACTACAGCCATATAGAAAGTTTTAACTCCCCTTGGGATTTACCCATATTTGTCATTAAGAAAAAAATCTGGTAAATGGAGACTGTTACGGGATTTACGGCAAGTTAATAAAACTATGGAATTAATGGGAGCTTTACAGCTGGACTACCCAATCCATCAGCTATCTCCAAAGACACTTATAAAATAATTTCAGATTTAAAAGACTGCTTTTATATGATACCTGCAGCAAAACAAGATTGTAAGAGATTTGCATTTAGTGTTCCATCTACAAATTATAGAGCTCCTATGCAAAGGTATCAGTGGAAAGTGTTACCTCAGGAAATGGCCAATAGTCCAACTCTGTCAAAAATTTGTTGCAAAGGCTATAGCTACAGTCAGAAGATCCTACAAATCTGTGTATATGATACATTATATGGATGATATTTTATTAGCACATACAGACGAAGGGATTTTGTTGTCAGCTTATGCTAGCTTACAAATTGCATTACCAAATAATGGTTTGATTATAACTCCAGAAAAAGTACAAAGAGAACCACCGTATACTTACTTGGGAAACATTCTTTATCCCAAGACTATTAAGCCACAAAAAATTAAATTACATATAGATAATTTAAAAACCTTAAATGATTTTCAAAAACTTTTAGGAGATATTAATTGGCTAAGACCATCTTTAAATATTACTATTGGAGAATTACAACCTTTATTTGATATCTTGAAAGGTGACTCAGACCAGCTTCCTCTTGGATCTTAACAGAGGAAGGACGTGCTGCTCTTAAAAAAGTTGAATTGGCTATTGAATGTCAAAGAAAACAGTACATTGATTATACTAAAGAATGGGCTGCTTATATATTAACATCGGCACATACACCCACTGCTGTTTTGTGGCAGGATGGACTGTTAATGTGGATACATTTGCCCACTACTCCAAGCAGAGTTTTAATACCATATTGGGAATTAGTTGCCTGCTTGGTGTGTTCTGTTAGATCAGAATCTATAAAATATTTTGTAAAGAGCCTTCACTTATTAGCGTTCCTTTTACTAAACAGCAAGTACAATGGCTTTTTCAGAATGCTGATTCATGGGCTATTGCTTTTGCATCCTTTATTGGAGAAATTGACAATCATTTACCTCATGATAAGCTACTACAGTTTGTTAATAAACATGCTCTTATATTTCCTAAGATAATTCATGCTACTCCCATATCTCAAGCGGTCTTGTATTTACTGATGGCTCCTCAAATGGTAAGGCATCCTATGTAATTAGTAAACATAGTACTACAATTCAGACATCTTATACGTCTGCTCAAGTTGTAGAATTACATGCAGTAGTGGCTGTTTTTCAACATCTATCTGACACACCTTTTAATTTATATACTGATAGTCTATATATAGCTAATGCCCCTCAAACATTAGAAACAGTACCATATATTGATACACATAATAAAGTGATAGGTAATTTATTTCTTCAGATTCAAACTCAGATCTTATCACGCCAGCATCCTTGTTTTATTGGGCACATAAGAGCACATTCTGCCCTGCCTGGTCCTTTGGCAGAAGGTAATCAAATTGCTGACGATGCTACAAAGTTAGTCTGCCCCTCTCAATTGGAACAAGCTCAACGATCACATTCTTTACATCATCAAAACAGTGCTGGTCTGCGCAAACAGTTTCAAATTACTCGAGAAGCAGCACGACAAATTGTTAAACAGTGTCCTATATGTCCAGAGTATTTGCCTGTTCCTCATTTAGGTGTAAATCCACGGGGATTTGTTCCAAATAATCTGTGGCAAATGGATGTTACACACATTTCTGCCCTTGGTAAGCAAAAGTATGTTCATGTGTCTATTGACACTTTTTCGGGTTTTGTTATGGCTACAGCCCAAACTGGGGAGGCCGCTAGACACGTGATTTCCTATTGTTTGAGATGTTTTTCTTTCTTGGGTCTTCCTACCTGCATTGAAACTGATAATGGTTCAGGATATATTAGTATGGCTTTTAAGAGATTTTGCAATACATATAGTATTCAACATATTACAAGTATACCCTATAATCCTCAAGGACATGACATTGTAGAATGAGCCCATAATTCTGAAAATAACCCTTTTGAAAATAAATAAAAAGGGGGAGTTATATCCCCATTCACCACAGAACGCTTTAAATCATGCTCTTTTTATTCTTAATTTCTTGAATGCTGACAAAACTGGTCACACGGCAGCAGATAGATATTGGCATCGTCCTCCAAAAACAACTTTGCTTTGTAAATTCCAGGAATTTGGAAAGGTCCTGACCCCATACTAATATGGGGAAGAGGGCATGTTTGTGTTTTTTCACAGGATGAAGATAATGCACGGTGGATACCTGAGCGACTCGTGCGACATGGATCAAGCAAAAATGGAAGACTCTCGGATTAAAGCTGATGACTGAAACACGGGCTTACGTTCCAGATCATCCCATACTTCATTCAGCTGTTTGGAAGCAGCTGTTTGGAAGCCGTCTTCAGTAACAACTCACTATTGCCGGGACTTCTTGCTTTAAATTTTACACCATTGTGGAAACTTTTGGTTATACTGGACAAAGAACTGGTAAAAATGTCAAGATTATTTTGGATGGAGAATTGATAGTACAAAGACTGATAGTATTATTTTGGACAAAGAATTGGTACTTTTGGTTAATTTGGATAAAGAACTGGTACACTCTTATGTTTTTCTAGGGATGTCAAGAAGATGGGATGTCTGCAGTTGACACCCGTGGTATTACAGACAAGTAGTAACTGCTATTGAAGGTTTGGTCTTGTGGGGCCCTGGTTACCCAGGGAAAATAGATAAAAAAGTTAGCCCACTAATAATTGTTTACTCTGTAAAACTGATTTAACATGTAAAAATCATTGTGTTAATTGGAGAAAATGTCTTGCTGAAATACCTGTTACATGATACTCCCAATACCTTGTTTATTAGAGACTCGGACAAAGTGTGGTCTCAGGACAAAGTAAGAGCATTTTTTCAGCAGAAGTGCACAATTTACCTTTGAAGGGTACCCCCATTTAAGAGGCTGGTAGTCAATGATGGGTAAGATTTCCTTGGGACAAGGAAACCTAAGACAGGATATATAGCCTAGCAGTGTATTATCCAAAGATGGGTAATCCTTGATACATGAAAGAAACAACCTAAGACAGGCAGAGTCTTCTTTGAATATAGTAAAAAAAAAAAAAGGGGGGGATAATTGTGGGGAGCCATTAAGGCTTTCCCCTAGATTAGTGTCTCTGACTCAGCTGACTGTCCTTCGCCCAGAGTCAACAAGGTTTGGGGAGAAGATCAGATGGTGCTGGCATGAGGGTACTGGTTAATCTATCTGTAATATGTGTTTTGTATTGGTCTTTATTGTATTCTGGTGGTGGTAGCACAAGGATATTGATTGACCTGTGACTGTATAAATACCTCTGGAAAAACAAACCCCGTGTCGGCGCAGTAGAGAATACTGACCCAGGCGTAGTCATCGACCAGTAGGAAATATTGACCTAAGAACAGGGGTCGGCCAGTAGAGATAGTAGGCTGGAGGCTCCCCCATGTTAGAATAAATTAAATATTCTGAGAATCAAATTCTTAGAGATAAATTCTTCATTCTCACACCTCTCTTTAGAACCTGCACTTTTGCTGGCTGGCTCCAGCAAGACAGATACTTGTACATGAATGCTCATGGCATTATTCATAATAGCCCCGAAGTGGAAAAAAATATTCATGTATTGATAAATGGGTTATAAAAAGACATGGTATACATGGGAAATGGAATATTATTTATGACATAAATTTCTATGCATGATACCACATGGCTAAAACAATGAAAACATGTTAAGTGAAAGAACCTATTCATAAAAGGCAACATATCATGTGAACCCATTAGTACAAAATGTACAGAATTTTCAAATCCTTGGAGAAATGGGGAGTGATGGCTGATGGGTATGGGATTTCTTTGGGGGCTGATGAAAATATTCTGAAATTGTTTATGGTGATAGTTAGATAGCTCTGAATGTACTAAAAACCACTGGCCTGTATATTGTAAGTGGGTGGATTATATGATATGAGTTATCTTTCAATAAAGCAGTTATAAAGGAAATTCAACTTGAGCGATGTAAGCTCGTCACCCATGTGCTGGTCCTGTCTGGTGTCCCTTATCTCAGGAGCGTCGGCCCAATTCACACTGGAGTTGGAAGTCCTCCTTCCCCTGGCCCTCCTCTTCACCACTGTCTGCCCTCCCTGGCCTGTTCAGAGTGGCCTCCTGTAGGACACATGTAAAGCGGGAAGAGGGACTGTTTACTTTCTATTTTGTCCACTTATATATTGCTTGAATTAAATAACTTTCACAGTTGAAGACTAACTGTTCATTTGTTTGTAGTGTTTACTTGTAGACAGCCCTGATGGTCTGTCTACCCTGACACCCATCTCCCTTCTCCATCTCCAATGCCGTGGTCTCAGACCCGACCTTTGGCTCTTCTCTTCTGATCACTGCTGTGAGTCCTCGCCAACCAGCCTCCTCCGAGCTGCCCAGCCTATTGTCTCTGTTCTGCACGGTGTCCTCAGAGCTTACTCCAATTCCTGGGACAAAGGTGAATAACCTAAATGATAGGTAACTGAAGTCATCTAAGTGGTCCTCCCCACCTCTAGTCTGTATCTCCAATCTTCTCTTTTTACCATCATTGGATAGTATTCGTGGATCCCACCTTGATCTCTCTCCTGCCCACAACCATGGTGCTGGCATCAAGTCCAAGCCCGCACAAAAACACTCCACAAACTGCTCCTCGACCTTTAGGGATGGGGGATTTTGAGAACTGGAGGCCACGGGGCCAATGTGGCACACTGTAGGTTAGAGCCAGGCCCATCTAGACCCAGGGGCTTCTCAGCATGACAGGAGGTGGAGAGATGATATCCAATATCCTTGGCACCCTGGGTCCTGGTGGCTTGTGAAACATGGGGTGGCTGAGTTCCTGCCTGGATCTTGGAGTTTGTCCAGACTCAAGGGAGAAGGGAGGGTGAAGGGTTATCAGTAGACAACAGAAAGGCGGGCAGAGCCAGCTACATGCCGGAGGTCAAGGAAGTTCTGTGCCTTCAACCCAAGTTTGATAACTTCTGCTCAGCTGCTCTTTATCTCTGTGGAGTTACAGTATCTCACAATCCCAGCATGCAAGCCTGGGCCTTAGTGGGCTCTGGTGTGCCCTGAAGGTCATATTCTGGCTGTACACCGTGTCTCAATAGCTTGCCTTCAGCTGCAGCCTGCTGGTTTAGGGTCTCCAAAGGGTCACTCTCCTCCTAGGCAGATGTGGACTATTCCAGCATTCATTCGAAACTTCCCCAAGGCCTGGTGCTTTGCTTCCCCTTGGTGTGGGCTTCATCACTGAGGTCCCCACACACTGAGCCACTTGGAGACCCCAGGAGATGCAAATGAGAGCAGCCAAATTTGGGGGGCTGAAGTTTCCATGTACTGGCAAAAACAGAATCCTTTGAGGAAAGGCGTGCTGTGGATCTGTGCCCTCCGGCTCCAGTGGTGCTTCCTGCTCCCTCTGCTGTCTTACAGAACTACTTCTACTGAGAACTGTGTGCATTCCTGGCTGGTTCCTTGGGTTTTTCGAGCTGCAGTGAGATTTATAACCTGTTCTGTCTCTCCCTGTGCCTGTTGTGTGGCTATGACTCTCACCTACATTCATCCTCAGGACTACAGAGCTCCTCCTGTCTGTTTTCCAAGCCATGACTGTGCCAGGAGAAGGGCAGAACACTTGACTGATGGCATTTCAGCTTTATAAAAAGCTTCTTTGGTTTTTCTCTCAGTTTCCTTTCTTTGTATGATGGCGGATTGGCTGTCTCCTCTTCTGATTTTATTCTGAATCTCTTCACTAGAAACATCCATCCATCCATCTATCATCTATCCACCCACTTATCCATTCACACACTTATCCATCCACCTATCCATCCAACCAATCATCCATCCATCCATCCATCTTTTTTTGTGATACTGGGGATGAAACCGAGGGGCATTCTACTTCCAAGCTACACCCTCAGCACTATTTTTTATTCTTTATTTTGAATCAGGGTCTCACTGAGTTGCAAAGGACCTCACTAAGTAGCTGAGGCTGTCTGCAAACCTCGATCTTCCTGTCTCAGCCTCCCAAATGCTGGGATTACAAGTGTGCCCCACCACTCCTGGCCATCCATCCATCTTATTGAGAAATTTCCATGTTAGGTTCTGTGGAAAGCGCTCGGGGTACCAGATGATAAAGGTGTGCTTCTTCCTGAGTGCATGGGAGCTGTTCTGGAGCTGACCAGGCCCTCTGGGAGATGGTGTCACTCTCTCATCTGGGTGGGAAATGCAGGCTGCAGGAGCATCAGTTCATGATCACTAAGGCCGGGTGAGTGCTATCATGCTTAGGGAGGAAAGTGTGGACAGGAAAGATTAGAGAGTCTAGGATGGAAAGAATATTGAGTTGAAGGAAGTGATGCTGAGCACGGGTTGAGGTTCTTGATAGTTTCCTTTGCTGTACAGAAACTCTTCAGTTTCATGCAATCCCATGGATTGATCTGCCTTTGAGTTTCTTGTGCCTTTGGGGTCTCGTGGAGAATGTTTTTATCTGTGCCTGTGTGTTGCAGCGTTAGATAGACCCACGGCCACTCCAAGGGGCTCAAGGTCTCTGGTCTAATTCCCAAGTCTCAAATCCATCTTGAATGGTGAGAAAGTGGGGTTTATTTCCATTTTTCTGCGTATGGTTAACCAGTTTCTCAGCCAACAGAAGTCAGTGAAGGCCTCCAGGGCTTCTTGTTTTACCAGCCATCAAAGCATAACTTAATGGGATGATGTAGAGAAGCAGGTTACCAACGAACTCCAGGAGCCCCAAACTGCCAAGTCCAAGGGCCTCTCGTGATTCAGCTGGGTTTATTAGTTAAACATTGTCTCTCTTCTGTCTGTCCTACTAATTTACCTATTTCAAATCTCTGACCTCGGGAGGAAGTTCACGAACTCCTTACCGGGCCAGGACATACAAAAAACAGTGTAATTTGTTGATACAGACTTGTTGGGAAATCACTTCATGCTAAAGGGCTGAAGTTCAGTGGTTATAGGTTATAGGGGTTTGTTTTGTTGTTGTTGTTGTTTGATTTTTTTTTAGCTCATTTCTCCATAGGATGGGAAGAACTGCAAGGGATTTTACTGCAAGAGTCCAATTCTGAGCTTCTCTGAGGACTTTCCTTTCTGATGTGGGAACTGGACTCTTCACAATTGCGACGGTGTGTGATAGCCAGATGAAAAGGTTATTCTGACTGTAACCTCTTCCCCTGGGAGGGTAAAGGCTGAACACCTCGCCCAGCACTGCTGAACCTGCTTTTGATTCTTGTGTGGGCAGGAGAAGTTACATCTATGTCACCACCAAAATACTATGATTTCCTATGACATGAACCTTTAACCTGTTGCAACCAAGAAAGAATTCACTAAGCTCTTTTTCGAGGGCAACGTGTTAGGAGGTCTTTTGGAAACTGTTTCTTAGGACTGTGCAAGTTAGAATGGCAAACTGGAGCCTAATTTCCTAACAGCCCCCATTCACTTGTATGCTCACACATATGCTCATAAAATAGTTAATAAGTAACACAACCTGTGCCATGAGCCAAATGGGTTTAGTGAGATGTGCCAGGGATGGATATGAGACATCAGCTTTCCAGGGAAAGTGCAGGGGTACCGGGAGCATCGGATGTCATATTTATTGATCTGGACCCCACGTTTTTTAGTGGTAATTGCTCTGGCCCATTGGTTTTACTCAACCAGAGTAAGGGGGTTATTTCTCATAGTAGAACTGCTGCAGGGTGGTTTCTTCATTCTACCTGCTCCAAACATACTTAGTAATCATATCTGGTGTGTCAGTGATGTGCCCAGAGAAGACTCAGACTATAACGAGTGGGTCTATAGGCAGAGTTTATGGTAGACAGGATTTAAATATTGCCGTGAGAGAGGACTCTCATTATAGCTTATGTAATACTAAATACTAACAATGTTTTATGATTTGTTAGATGGCATTTATTTATTTGTTTATACTAGAGATCGAATGCAAGGGCATGCTACCTCTGAGCTATATCCCTAGCCCTTTTTACTTTGACACAGAATCTTGCTAGGTTGCTGAGGGCCTCCCTAAGTTGTTGAGGCTGTCCTCGGACTGGTGATCCTCTTGCCTCAGTTCCCCAAGCTCTGGGGTTATAGATGTGCACCACTATGCTCAGCTTTAATATTTAAATTAAAAACTTATTGCTAGGCATGATGACACACACTTGTAATCCCAGTACTTGGGAGGCTGAGACAGGAGGATCATAGGGTCAAAGCCAGCCTCAGCTACTTAGTGAGGCCCTTCACAACTTAGTAAGACCCTGTTTCAAAATAAAGGATTAAAAAATAGGGCTAGGAGTGGGGCTTGGAGGTAGAATGCCCCGGGTTCAATCCCTAGTCTCACAAAAACAAAACAAAACAAACTTATTTAAGTGTATTATTTTCCTGCCATAAATGAGGTGCTTAAACAACAGAATTTCTGGAGGTTAGAAATTCGAGATCCAGGTGTCTGCATAGTTGACTCCTTCTTGGGGCTGAAGGGAGAATCTGCTACCACCCTCTTCCCCAGGGCCTGGTGGCTGCTCACTGTTACTGGTACTTCTTGGATGGTAAAAGAATCACCTGAGTTTGACCTTTGTCTTCACCAAATTGTCTGGATCCAAATTTTCTTTTCTTAAAACAATACCAGCCATGGTGAATTGGAGTCCCACCCTAAACCAGCACCTCCCCATCTTAACTGATTACATCTGTGAGGAACCTATTTCCAAATCACGTCACATCCTGAAATACTGGGATTAGGATTTCAGCCTACGGGTTTTGGTGGGGGTGCAATTCAATCCATAACAATAACTAAACCTAATTTTGGACCAGATGTTCGGGGGGAATGTATCTTGAGACCTATTTAAATTTTATTTTAAAAATAAAGCAGAAAGACACTGTATCAGAAATCAGCCCTACCATTCATTGGGGAAAGGCAAACTGAGAATGGAGCTCACCCTAGTTCCCTACCAATTTTTCCATTCTGCTGGACAGGCTTCCAGACATGGTCCTGGGGGATGTGGCGTTGTATGGGGGCAGGGACTTCGGGGGCCACCCAGCTCCATAACTCCATCAGGGGCTGTGTTGGCCTCACAAGGAACAAATGAACAGAGAACAAACTGGTACAGAGGTGAACTAAGAGACACAGGCCCGAGCTGCCAGGCCAGAGTGACTGTCATTGCTTGTCAGATGAAAAGCACCAGACTGGGTGGAAAGGGACCTGCCCTGCTAAGTTGTGAAATCTCTTCACCTTGGTTAGAGCCAAAGATGGCTTCACCAGGCTCTGGTATTCCTTCTGGGATGGACACCCTGTACCTATTTGGAAGTCTCCATGCAGGCTGCGAGCTGGGAGCCGGGCTGGCACATTTTGCACAGGACTGAGTGTGTGTGTGTGTGTGGGGGGGGGTTGTTCCCGGTCAAGTGATCTCTTTTCTGTGGGTGGTATCACTTTACAGGGTTTTGGAAATGTGTGGGGACCTGTCTGTCTTTGGGTATAATGATATCCAGGCATTCACACCACACAATCAACAGTGCTAACTATACATTGCTTTCATTTGATTTTTCCTTTGTGCTAGATTTAGGTCATTATGATGATTCTTATGTATTTATTTATTTATTTATTTATTTATTGATTGATTGGTGGTACTGGGGTTCCTGGAAGCCCTTCTACCTCCGGGCTACACTCCCAGACCTATTTTTTATATTTTTATTTGGAAACAGGGTCTCTTAAGCCAGTGCGGCTGGCTTCAAGCCTGCGCGATCCTCCTGTTTTCGCCTCCCCAGCGCGGGGATTACAAGCTTGCGCCACCACGCCCGGCTCTGATGATTCTTTTTTAAAATTACTTTCATTTGCTGGGCGTGGTGGCGCATGCCTATAAAATCCCAGCACTTGGGAGGCTGAAACAGAAGGATTGTGCAAGTTCGAAGCCAGCCTCAGCTACTTAGTGATGCTCTCAGCAAACTTAGTGAGACCCTGTTTCTAAACAAAATATATCAAATAGGTCTGAGAGTGTAGCCTGGAGGTGGAAGGCCCCTGGGTTCTGTCCCCAGTATTGGTGCATTATGGCATCACATTATAATGTACTTTATAGTGTTAGTGACATACATGTGCACAGTGCCTGCTGAGCTCTCCCACCCACTCCCCCTTAGCCGCACGGTATACTGAGATTGACATTGGTATTTTCACATATATACGTAATGTCAGTGGAAGTGATTCCTTCATCAATCTTCCCTCTCTTCCCTCCTCTCCCCTAAACCACCTCCTGACTCCATTGGAGTTTCTCCTTCATTTTCTGAAGTCCCTTTTTATTTCCCCACATCCTCACCAGCATTTATTGTTATTTGGCTTTTTTTTTTTTTTCCAGTTCTGGGAATGGAACCCAGGGGCACTCTACCTCTGAGCTCCATCCTCAACCCTATATTTTATTCTTTATTTTGAAACAAGTTCTCACTGAAATGCAAAGGGCCTCACTGAGTAGCTGAGGCTGGCTATGAATCCAGATCCTCCTGTTTCAGCCTCCCAAATGCTGGGATTACAAGCATGTGCCACCATGCCGGGCTGTTATTTACTTTTTGATGATTGCCATTCTAACTGGCATTAGATGGAATCTCAGTGTGATTTTGATTTGTGTCTCCCTAATTTGCTAATGCTTTTTATATATTTATTGGACTATTTTACTTTTTGTTAAGTGCCTATTTAGTTCAATTGCTCATTTCTTGATTTTGTTTTTTTTTGTTAAGTATTTAAGTACTTTGTATATTCTAGATATGAGTCCTCTATCAGAGGAATAGCTGGCAAAGATCTTCTCCCATTCTGTAGGCTTTCTCTTTATATTTTTGATGGTTACCTTTTGGAAACAAACTTTTTAGTTTAATGCTATCCCACTTATTAATTCTCATTTTAATTTCTTATACTTTAAAAATATTATTGAAGCCAGGTATGGTGGCCTGTGCTTATAACCTCAGCAGTTGGGAGGCTGAGATAGGAGGATCATGGTTCGTGGACAACCTCAGCTATTTAGTGAGGCCCGTTGCAACTCAGTGAGACCCTATTTGAAAATAAAGAAAAAAAATAGGGCTGGGGGTGTAGCTTGGAGGTAGAATGCTCCTGGGTTTTATCCCTGCTACTGCAAAAAAAAAACCCCAAAAAACCCAAAATAATTATTGAAGAAGTGTCTACCTGTGCCTATATGTTGAAATGTTAGACCTATGTTCATTCTCAGTAATTTCAAAATCTCAGGTCTAATTTCCAGGTCTTTGATCCATCTTGAGTTATACTTTTGTGAGGGGCGAGAAGTAGGGACTTAATTCCATCTTTCAACAAATAAATAATCAGTTTTCTCAACACCATTTGTTGAAAAGGCAGAAGAACTGAAATTATCTCTGTTTGCATATGACCTGATCTTATACTTAAGCTTAAGAGACCTAAAAACTCAACCAAAAGACTTCTAGAGCTGATTAACCAAGTCAGCAAAATAGCAGGATACAAAGTTGGTCTAAAAAAAAAAAATTGGTAGCTTTTCTATATTCCAATGATTCCACTGAAAAAAATCCAGAAAGTAATTCCATTTGCAGTAACCTCAAAAACAATAAAATACTTAAAAATAAATCTAATTGAGGGATAAAAGACCTTTACAATGGAAATTATAAAACACTAAAGAAAGGAATTGAAGATCTTATGAAATGGAAAGATCTTCAATGCTTTCAAATAGGCACTTTACCAAAAGTGATATACAGAGTCCGTGCAATCCCTATCAAAATACCAATGTCACTCTTTACAAGGCCAGAAAAATCAATCCTAAATTTAATTTGGAAAGACAAAAGATCGAGAATAGCCAAAGTTATTTTCAGCAATAAGAACCATGTACGAGGCCTCACAATACCTGACTTCAAATTATACTACACAGTCATAGTAACAAAAAAAAAGCATGATATTGGCACGAAGACAGATACATGGACCAGTGGAACTAAACAGAAGATACAGAAACAAATCCATACACTTATAACCAATTGATTTCTGACAAAGGTGCCAAAAACATACTTTGGAGGAAAAAAAACCAGAATTTTCAACAAATGCTGTTTTTTTTTTTAAAGTAGGTATAAGCATGTAGTAGTTGTAGTTGTGCATGCCTCTAATCTCAGTACTTAGGAAGATGAGACAGGAGAGTCACAGGCCAGCTTTAGCAACTTAGTGGAACCCTGTTTCAAAATAAAAAATGAACCGGGCATGATGACGCATGCTTCTAACCCCAGCATTCCGGAGGCTAAGACAGGAGGATCTTGGTTTGTGGCCAGCCTCAGCTATTTAGTGAGACCCTGTTTAAAAAGAAAGAATAAAGCTGGGCGTGGTGGCGCACACTTGTAATCCCCGCGCTTGGGAGGCAGAGACAGGAGGATCGCGCAGGTTCAAAGCCAGCCGCGCGAGCTGGCTTAGGAGACCCTGTTTCCAAATAAAAATGTAAAAATAGGTCTGGGAGTGTAGCCCGGAGGTAGAAGGGCTTCCAGGAACCCCAGTACCACCAAAAAAAAAAAAAAAAGAATAAACAAAAAAATGAATGGAGGTGTAGCTCAGTGGTAGAATGCCCCTGGGTTCAATCTCCAGTAATAATCCCTCAACACACATACATGAAGTAGGTATATATGATATCATCTATGAATTTCATATTAGATTAAGATTGCATTATAAAATATTAGCATTAAAAGCGTGGGCAATGAGCTGAGCGTGGCAGTGCACACCTGTAATCTCAGTACTTGGGAGGCTGAGGTAAGAGGACTGCAGATTCAAAGCCAGCCTCACTTAACTTAGTGAAGTCCTCAGCAACTTAGCGAGATCTTGTTTTAAAAAAAAAATCATAGGGCTAGAGGTATAGCTCAGAGGTAGAATTCCCCTGGGTTAAATCTCCACTACTACAGAGAAAAATCAAAGCAAGCAAACACACAACGTGAGGATGGGGTCTGATAGACTGCAGAACCTTAGCTGATACCTGTTGTTACATATAAATATAAGGTATTCCTAGAGTGAGGACCTCTTTTCTCATGCTTTGCTTACAACTTTCTAGAAACCTCTAACACTTTTGGGGACACTTTTGTACCAAAATCTGTGATGAACTAAGTCCACCGCATTCAGCAGCCTGGGGGTGAAGGCTCGCCGAGCTCCGAGCTCCAATAGAGTGTTTGGTAAGCACTGTTTTCTTGCTATTTCTTATCAGTGCAAGGTTATTTATTTGCTCTAGTTTCTGCCCTGTCACTTGACCTTTGATACAATAATTAGTCACGCATTACTGTGAGCTCCAGTTCAGAGGTGATATAATGTGTGTGGCTGGTGACTAGTTCTGGAAGCTTCTGCTACAGAATTCAAGCTAACTTTCCATCCGCAGCTCTCACACCCACGGGTGTGGGCCTTCTTGCTTCCTCCTGCCTGTGCTCAGGCAATGGCCTATAGTGTCAGGTGCTTCGACTGAGAATACTCTCGCCTGTCTAATACCCACCGCTGTGCACCAGTGGACAGCCCACTGTCCCTGTCTCCCTGTGTTCACCAAGTGTGGTCTCCGTCTCCTCCTTTCCTCTCTTCCTCCAGGAGACCAGAGTCATTACTCTCTGTAATAATATCTTTTTTTTGGTGGGGGGCTATACTGGAGATTGAACTCAGGGGGGATCTACCTCTGAGTTATATCCTCAGCTTTATTTATTTATTTATTTATTTATTTATTTATTTATTTTTGGTGGTACTAGGGGTGGAACTTAGAGGCTTTCTACCTCCAGGCTATACTCCCAGACCTTTTTCTATTTTATTTGGAAACAGGGTCTCACTAAGTTGCTGAGAGCCTCACTAAGTAGCTGAGGCTGGCTTTGAACCCGTGCGATCCTCCTGTCTCAGCCTCCCAAGCGCGGGGATGACAAGCGTGCGCCACCAAGCCCGGCTATTTATTTTTAAAATTTAAAACAGGGTCTCATTAGGTTGCTGAGACTCTTGCTAAATTGCTGAGACTGGACACTTGAACTTGAGATCCTCCTGTCTCAACCTCCCGAGTACTGGGATGATAAGAACACGCCATCACCTCTGGATATTTTTCTACTCTGGTAGAGTTTCTCACCTTTCCCTTGGGTATGTATGTTCTGCTTACTTACTAGTTTCCCCCGCTCTATTCAATAGAGCATCTGCAGTTCAAGCTCATCTCCTCGCGGAGGTGCTGAGGTCTACAGGGCTCCCGTGCCTGAGCTTCCTTTCAAACAAACACAGATGACTTCTCTGCGCTCTGCAGCTGGGCTGCTTAAGGCCGCTCTCTCTTCCATTAGTTCTCATCTTGGGAATAGCGGCTCGCTGAGCCCACGCCTACAGGGCCCTTGCCACCCCAGGGCACCCGAAGAGCCCAGAAATAGCTCTTCATATTTCGAGTCCAGGTCCGGATGTGTCCCTGTGAGTGAGGTACCAGCCTCCCCTCAGCGCCTTTCTGGGACTGTCTGGAGGCAGGATCTCAGCTTCACGGTGCTTCTTGCTAAGTACACGCCTGCCTCTACCTCCACCCAGGCTCATAGCGCCCGCGAAGCTCCTGGCTTACCTGACTTGTCCAGAGAAGGACGTGGAGATTCAGGGAGGTTCAGCAGCCGCTCATGCTGACGCTGCAGTGGGCGCTGGCGTCTGGCCCAGGGTCTCCCCTCCTCGCCTTGCATCTTATAGGGTCAGGGTTCATGCCCTGCTTGGCTTTTTCCCCTCTGGTGCCAAGCAGCCTTGTGCTGTGCCCAGAAACCTCCCCTGGAGCTGTCTGCTGAACGAAGGAAGGGCGCCCACACTCACACCATGCGGGTGCTTGACTGAGTGTCACGGGACCACTTGCTAGGACAGTGGCTTTGTTCAGTGCTGGTGATTTGGGGTGCCTGTGCCGACCTGGACTGGGCAGGTGCAGAGGGCAAGGTCCACACTTCATCTGGACCTCAAATGCATGCTTAAGTTATCCTGAGCCTTTTTAGGAAAAGGGGATGTTAGGGTTTGAATTATGTGTCCTCTATAAATATATGTTGACCAGTGCTTAGGAGGCTGAGACAGGAGGACCATAGGTTTAAGGCCAGCCTGCAGTATGAGACCCTGGCTCAAAACAAGGACCCAGAAGACTGAGGGTGTAAATAGATGTACATCCTGGGGGGATATAGAGAGATATAGATATAGATATACACACATATATGTGTATATGTATACAAAAATACATATGCATACACACACATACACACACATCTACGTGTACCCCCAGGACCTGGCAGTGTGGCCTATTTGGAAAGAGGGTCATTGCAGATGTAATTCGCTAAGATGAGGCCAGACTGGGGTGGGCGAGGCCTTTAATTCAACAGGACAAGTGAAGACAGACAGACAGACAGACAGACAGACAGACACACACACACACACACACACACACACACACACACACACAGAGAGCATCTGGCAACAAAGCCAGGGATCTGGGCGGCAGCTGCAAGTGCGGAGACCTGACAGCGACCTCCGGCAGCCTGAAGAGGCAGGAGGAGGCTCGGCCAGGTTGCCAGAGCTGCGGCCTCCTGACACCGTGACGGGGCGTCCAGCCTCCTCAGCTGGAGAGGGTCCCTGCGCTCTGTTTTAAGGAGCTCAAGGAAATAGGAGAGAATGAGGTGTGAGCTGCCCGATGATGCGCGAGGCCTCCCTGGCCGTCATCTTCCTGCCTGATGACCAGGTCACTAGCCCCTTAGTACCTGTCGATCTTGGCCTTGTGCCACATTGAGATCTTGTTATCTTTTTTAAAGATTAGGGTAAAGGCATAAATTAAACAAAATTATCACAAAAAGGTAAATGATTTTAAAGAGCGTGTTAGCCAAGGGTGGTGGCGCACGCTTGTAATCCCCGCGCTTGGGAGGCTGAGACAGGAGGATCGCACAGGTTCGAAGCCAGCCTCAGCTACTTAGTGAGACCCTGTTTCCAAATAAAATATAAAAAAAAGGTCTGGGAGTATAGCCCGGAGGTAGAAAGCCTCTGGGTTCCACCCCCAGTACCACCAAAATAAATAAATAAATAAATAAATAAATAGCGTTTTATTCAAAAGGCTGTAAAGTGAACTGAGGATTTATTTTTTCATGATAAGAATGATGCAGATGTAGTTACCAGTTACTTTTATTTATTTATTTATTTATTTTTGCAGTACTGGGGATGGTACAGGGGATTTCAACCTCCGAGCTACACCCCCGCCCTCTTTTTTATTCTTTATTTTGAAACAGGGTCTCACTGAGTTGCAAAGGGCCTAAGTAGCTGAGGCTGTCCTTGAACTGCAATCCTCCTGTCTTAGCCTCCCAACTGCTGGGATTACTCGTGTGGGCCACCGTGCCCAGCTCTATTCTTTACTTTGAAACAGGGTCTCACTAAGTTGCAGAGGGCCTCACTAAGTAGCCGAGGCTGACTGCAAACCTGCGATCCTCGTGTCTCAGCCTCCCAAGTACTGGGATTACAAGTATGCACCACCATGCCCATCTAGATGCAATTACCGTCTGGTAATATGAATCTCCACGGAGAGAAGAGGTTATCAAAAGCAAGGCTGGCCAGGGAGGTGGCACATACCTGTAATCTCAGTACCTGTGAGGTTGAGACAGGAGAATCACAGGTTTAAGGTCAGACTCCGTGATTTAGGCTTTCACTGACTTAGCAAGTCTGTGTTTCAAAACAAAAAATAATAAGGGCTGTGGGTGTAGCTTGTACATCATGCACCTTTGGATACAATACCCAGTATCACCACCAAAAAAAAAAAAAAAAAAATTGCTGGCAGGCATGCACCAGAAGCCTGCAGAGACAGAGTGTTAAAAAGACAGCCTTGCCTCTTCCTACAAGTTTGGAGAAGAGGACTTTGGTTTTCAGGCAACAGCTCATCCGTGTCTGTGTGGTCACCTCCCTGGTGGTCTTCTTCCAGTAGACCCCTGTTACGGATGGCAGAGCTCTTTCCTGGGTTAGAAGTGCAGTCTGCCTCGTCCCTTCCTTTGGGTTTCTGTCCCCTGGCCGTGTGCCTCTCTCTGATACTTATCACTACTGGGTTTGCCACCTGATACTTTGTCCTGCGCTAACCCTTCCCCAGCTGTTAAGAGCCAGTTGCCCATCAGCCACGTGCAGAATGTGGGAAGTTCTATCAGACCACCCAGTTGCTCTAACAAGTAAATAGTATTTTTTTTTTAAAAGAGTGGAAGGTGGACATAAAAGCCCGCGCTTGTCCATAATCCCAGTATTTTGGAGGCTGAGATAGGAAGATTGCACATTCAAGGACAGCCTTACCGATGGACTGAGACTCCCAGCGACCTAGCAGGACCCTGTTTCAAAACAAAAAATAAAAGGTCTGGAGGTGTAGCTTGGTGATTGAATGCCCCTGGGTTTAATCCCTAGTAAAACACACACACACACACACACACACACACACACACACACGACCATTATGTGTTAAAATACTCTTAAGAAGCCGAGCAGGCACGCTTGTAATCCCAGCATTCTGGAGGCTGAGACAGGAGGATCACAGTTTGTGGATAGCCTCAGCTACTTAGTGAGGCCCTTTGTAACTCAGTGAGACCCTTTTTCAAAATAAAGAATAAAAAACAGGACTGGGGGTGTAGCTGGGAGGTAGATGCCCCTGGGTTCCATCCCCAGTGCGGAAAAAAAAAAAATCTTAAGAACTATAACCATCAAGTATAATGTGTAAACCCTGTTTGTTTAGGTCTTAATCTAAACAAAGTAAAAATAAAGGTATTTTTGAGGTAATTAGAGAGGGTAAGGGCAGAGTGGCCACTATTAGATAAAGTTGGGTAAACAGATTATTCCTTTAAATATGTTGAATCTGTAAGTGTTCGAGATGTAGATTGACGGGTGTTTGTAATTTGCTCTAGCGCAGTGGCGCCAGGGGCAATAGATGGAATAAAAATGGTGGCTGTGGCTATATGGGATTTGAAATTTTTTGCAGTAAAATGTTGAAAAGATCCAGTGGGCTGTGTGTTCTTTGGTGCCATGGCTGCTCCAAATTTGTGCTTGGGAAGGTGCATCTTGGGGTGGGAACATCCTGGGGTGTCACTGAATTTGATCCATGCAAGGGCAAGTGACGAATCCATGTAGATCCCAGTAGATTCCCATGGTCCCATGTGTGTTGCTTAAAGGCCAATACCCCACTCTCTAGTTAAAATAACCCGGTGGCTTGCAGTCAGAAAACGCAGGAAGGGTGAAAACCCGTGACGGGGACCTGGCTTTGACTCCAAGAGCTCTGTCCTGAGAGGGGATGCTCTGCATCTCGGCGGTTTCTTTCATGTAGAGCTGTGCACATCAAACCCTTTTGCACCGTGAGCCGCAATCTTTTTATCACTGATTCCATATTGATTTTATTCTCCCAGTATGAACTCTTGTACTCTGCTCTGGAGAAAGAACATGGAATCTTGTTTTATAATGCTGGCTCAGATAAAATCGACCCTTGCAAAGTTCATCTCCCTGACAGAATGCACTGATCGGTTCATTTGTTTCTGGGATTGTTGGGTTCTCTGTCTTCTGAAAGGTCCTGGAAGCCAATTCACCTTGGTGGCCCCTGAGCATGCTTGGTGCCCAGACTGTGATTCAGCACCGTTCCCTGGAAAGGGAATCGACACCCCTCAGGGAAATGGAGGATTTCAGGGCTGGGACAAGCTCCAGCGTGGAGTGCCTTAGCAACCTGAGGTAGGATAGAAGAAATAAGTAGGTAGAAAGGAGACACAATAAAGAACAAGGGGAATGTAAATTTAATATGAAAGCTTGCCACCCCCAATTTTTGTTGACTATTCTTGGGGAGGTGTCTGTTGATCAGACAACAGAGGTCACACAGACCTCTGTTGACCACAGAGGTCTCCTTGGGCGCTATTCCAGAGAGCAATCTCTTTGGGCAATGTTCGCTGTCCTCGACACAGTTTACCAAAATGGGTACTTGTTAAGTCACTGAAGGTCAGGTCCCAGACAGTGATAGTCAGGACCTGGAAGATGACCAAATACCCTAAATCATCTTGTGACTGCAAGCCTGAGGCCATCCTCACACACCTCCTCCTGCCGTGCCTATCCAAAGTCCCCTGTTACACAAGAGCCCTGCACCCACTCATAAAGGGCCTCTCTTTCTTTTGGGGTGGGCCACATCCTCCCCCTCCTGAGTATGTATTTTCTGCTTTCCTAAGTGAATCTCTGTCTCCGGCCGTCTTGTGTTAGAATTCTTTTCCAGCATGTGAGCCAAGGACCCTGCCAATCCTGAGCTGAGAGATGAGTCTGTGCATGGTCCTCTAGTGTCTCCGGGGATTGCTGACTCACAGCAATAGCAACGGTGCCATAAAGAAGTGCTGTGGCTTGTGCTAAAAGTTAGCATCACAAAGGACGGGTTATGGTCATGCAGGGTCTCCAGTGTGGAGTTTACTGGCTAGGACTGCAGGCAGGTAGGAAACTCCAGACAGACCCAAGGCAGTTCTATTTAGAACCCGGCCGGGAAGGACGAGTCTTCAGAAACGCAGTGACATTTAGAGATCAGCAAAGGCGATGGGGATGCTCCAGGGTGACAGTGATGCAGGGGGATGACAAGTGGTGCACAGCCAGATCCCTCTGAGGGGATGATTCTCTGAGGAATGTCAGCGGGAGCTAGGCACACTCCTGTAATCCCTGTACTTGGGAGGCTAAGATGGGAGAGCACGTCTGAGGCCAGCCTCAGCAACTTAGTGAGAGCCTGCTTCAAAATAAAGAAATAAAATAGAGCTGAGGTGTGTGGTTCCAAGGCAGAACACCCCTGGGCAGGTACAACCCCCAGGAATGCGCGCGCACACACACACACACACACACACACACACACACACACACACACTCACGCAGAATGTCAGTGGGACAACTGTCGAAATTGGAAGAAGATGGGTGGTGGGTTTAGGTAACTGCTTACACTGAGTTTAGTGGAGGTCGACACTTACCTTACTGTCATGTAACAAGTGAGCTCTGGTCTGAGGAAACTCGTTTTGGGCCAGATGCATGCAACTTACTCTTAGGAATACTGCACAAGAGCGATAACAAAATGAGAAAGCAGATGGGTAAGATGTGAATCACTGGGAATCTGGGCTTATTTATTTATTTATTTATTTTAGCAATTGTTTTGCTTAGGACTTCTGAAATTTTAAATTATTTCCAAATGCAAAGTTAAAAATACTGAAGAGCTCCACGTGGCACACTATTGTTATTGTTACTGGCTCAAAGGCAGTGTAAGACAGGAATCTACGTTTCCTTTTGTGTGCTTAAAAGTTATATAAATGCTTGCTTTGAGTTTTTCTGCTTTTCTTTTTCATACCATCCTTGCCGGAGGTCAATGAAATAGCCAAATGTTTTCAGTGGATTGGAAGAAGCATAAGCTAGGGACAGTGATGCACACTTGTAATTCCAGTACTCAGGAGGCTGAGACAGGAGTATTGAAGATTCATGGTCAGCTTTTGTAACTTCTGTTTCAAAATAAAAAATAAAAGAATGAAATAGGGCTGGGGAAATAGCTCAGAGGTAGATTGCCTGCTGGGTTCTAGCCCCAGTACCACCACCACCAAAAAAAAAAAAAAAAAAAAAAAAAAAGAGAGAGAGAGAAAGAAAGAAAGAAGCATAGTATCTAGTTTTCAGATCAGCCCTGGATTATTAAGAATACATAAACTAGAGCCAGGCGTGGTGGCACACGCTTGTAATCCCAGCATTCGGGAGGCTGAGACAGGAGAATCGGGGTTTGCAGACAACCTCAGCTACTTAGTGAGGCTCTCTGCAGTTCAGTGAGACCCTGTTTCAAAATAAAGAATAAAAACTAGGGCTGGGGGTATAGCTTGGAGGTAGAATGCCCCTGGGTTCCATCCCTAGTACCACAAGAAAAAAAACACACACACACACACACAAAAAAAAAACTATCACACAGCAAACAAATTGCTGGATTCTGAGTTCCAGGAGGGTAGAACTGCCCTGATTTTGCAATTTTCTATTACCAGGATCCAGTATTCTGTTTAGTAAATAGAATGGATTCAAGTATTTGTTGAATGAATACAAGGGTTATTCTAAACTAAGATTTGAAACTTGTAACATTTTATCAGGATTCAAAAAATCAGGTGATAACGATTCTGAGATCTGAGCTGTGCTTTCTGACGTGAGAAATCATGACTCAACAGAGATTTCCACTTGGGATTACCAGAACCTTCTTCTCTACTGCCAAAAGGACTTATGTTAAAGAGAAAAGAAGAGGATAAACAAAACAAACTTGGAAAAAATCCCAAGATCTGTCCACTTGCTCTGAATATTTTCTTCATTTAACCTTTCTGAGTCTTTTCCTCTCTAGAGTCCTATTTATACTCTTTCATAAAAAATGACAATCATAGAATGTTTGGGAATACCTTTTCAGAAGAAAACAATTTACTGTTGTCTTGATTCTCTCGAAGTCGAGATCCCATGTTTCAAAACAACTTTCTTAGGAGTGAGTTCCTCACACAAGATAACACACAAAGCCCAAACCTAGCCATGCGGGTGCTGCCAGTGACCCATCTAAACCTGCAGTAAGCCTGGGAGGGAGGGCCAGGCACTGTGTTTAAGTTCCTGTTCTCAGCCAGTCTTAACTGCAAGTCAAGTGGAAAGGTTCAGGGGAAGAGCGGTATCAGGTATCATGTGTTCAGGTTTGGGATGTGTTCCTGGGTCAGGATGTGTTCATGGTTCAGGATGGAGCAGATAATTATCCGGCCCTGGAATCTGTGTTGATCCCTACAGATGCAGGGTTGCCGAGCACCTGGGCAGCCCTGGGCAGATAAAAGGCAGTTGCATTAAGGAAAGGCAGCAGGGCGTGGTGGCGCACACTTGTAATCCCAGCACTTGGGAGGCTGAGACAGGAGGATCGCAGAGGTTCAAAGCCAGCCTCAACTACTTAGTGAGGCTCTCAGCAACTTAGTGAGACCCTGTTTCCAAATAAAGTATAAAATAGGTCTGGGAGTGTAGCCTGGAGATAGAAAAGCCCCTGGATTCCACCCCCAGTACCAAACCCCCCCCCAAAAAAAATAAAAAATAAAAGAAGGGCAATCAGTGGCCACCGTAGGAGCCCAGGCTGAGAGGCAGAGCAAAGAGAAAGTGCCCTGTGCACTGGAAAGGTCGCGTTTGAAGTACAATCTGCCTTCTTTCCAAACCAAAGCTAGAGTTGGCCAAAGTCAGACCTCTACTCACGCACACCTTTTGCTTGCAGTCCAGTCTGCGAGAATTAAAAATTTTGCCATCTGAAGCCACCTTGCAGCACAGGTTGGATGGGTGCAATCGTCAGCAGAGCTAACCTCCGGGAACCCTCTGGAAGGCAGCGTGCTGTCTGTTGCTTCACGTTAAGCTGCCCGTGAGCTCAGGTCTCTTGCTCTTAGTGACCATTGCTTGTTGACACCGGGAGGAACAGCTAGAAATGGGGCACTGAGTTGCAGTTTCTGAAAATTCCAGTGTTTTCAGTTGTAAAATAGTGAATCACTGCTAAACAGCATTCTGTGGCAGGGGAGACAGCTGAAGAGAAATAAGGTTGATAGGGTGCCATAAAACAAAACAAAACAAAAATAAAAGGAAAGAAATGATAACTTTTACTAAAATTTTTTTGTTGTACTGGGGTTCCTGGAAACCCTTCTACCGCTGGGCTACACTCCCAGATTTTATATGTTTTAAATGTGGAAACATTTATATGTTTCCACATTTATATGGAAAATTTATATGTTTTAAATATTTTATATGTTTTAAATTTGGAAACAGGGTCTCGTAAGCCAGCAAGGCTGGCGACCCTCCTGTCTCTGCCTCCCAAGCGTGGGGATTACAAGCACGCACCTCCACACCCGGCAGGAATGGTAACTTTTAATGTCAGGAATACGGAGTGTTGGTGATCTCTTAAGTGAATAGGTTTACTTGTAGTTCATATGTAAGTCTAGTCTGGTTTTATAAACTTGGATCTCACTAGTCCAACCCTATGTGAGACGTGGTATGTCTTGGAAATGATATGTTCAGTGTTGCTTATGCAAAGAGCTGCTTTGAGCCTGAAGTTTACCTCGGCAGGGTTCTCAGCACACCTGCGGGTGCTGAGAGGGGTGTGCGGGCCTGACGGCAAGTGGCGGACGCTGCAACCTCCCTGTCAACTTTATACACTCATCTGTTTTGCATTACTAAAGGCATCCGCCGGGTCCAGAACATCACCTTGGGAATATGAGCGCCTTACCTGACATAAATATTTGCTCGTTTGATTTCCTGCCGTGGTGTTTTTCTTTCCTCCTGCTGTTCGTTTGCACACAGTGGTCCTATTCTGGTCCTACGGGTTCATTCAAACCATCCTCAAAATCATAAGCGTCCACGCACACAGAGGAGCTTTTGCAGGGGGCCCGCTGTGGTACACTTGCTCACTCACAGCCCAGCTGGGCTGTGCAGGTGCCGGTCCTTGGTGGTTTCTGCCATCAGCTCTGTTCCCCTCTGTCCTCTGCTCAGCTCTGTACCATCTCGGGGGTGACCCTTTCAGGCTTAATCTCCCGGGCTCTAAGGACAGCTGACTCGAGGTAACAGCGGGAGCCTGAGAGGGGAAAGGAACAAGCCAGGGCTGGCTTCCTCTTTCCGAGTGTAGTCTAGTTTGGTGTCTCCAGCAGGGGCTGTATCATCTCTGGGGTCTGAGCTTTGTTTGCTAGGTTTGCCGTGGTCCCCATCCCCACCAGGTTGGTCCTGGACCCTGTGCTCCAGGGTCTTCCATCTCCCCTTTGTCCCCCAGCTGAGCACAGTGTGCTGCTAATATCATGTTTTATTTATCTGTTTTGTTCTGAAGGTGGAACATAGGAGCACTCTACCTCTGAGCTATGCCCCCAGTCCCTTTTAAAGTTGTTTCTTTATTTGGAAACAGGGTCTCACTAAGTTGCTAAGGCTGGCCTCAAACCTGTGATGTTCCTGTGATGGCCTCCCAAGTGCTGGGATTACAGACTGTCACTGCACCGGCTCTGTTTGTGTCTTTGATTTGGTCTCTCTGGTCTTCTGTCACTTGCATAACCAATTTACATTTCATTTCTTCTGTTTGTTTATTTACTTTTAGTATGAGGGCTGAACCCAGAGGCATCCTACCTCCAAGCTACATCCCCAGCCCTTTTTATTTACTTACTTTTTGTGTTTTGAAACAAGGTCTCACTAGGTTGCTGAGAATCTTACTAAGTTGCTGAGGCTGGCTGCAAACCTGCCATCCTCTTGTCTCAGGCTCCCAAGTACTGGGATTACCAGCCTCATACCCAATAAAGGAATTTCAAGTTTTGCTTCTCAAGTGGGCAGCTCCCACCATAAATACGTTTGCTAATTTTGAGCTTGGGGCTAGATGTGAGAGAATAGATTCTTGATTATTATGCACAGTCCAGTTGGGGGCCATATTACTTTGGATCAGACCAAACATAGCCACTGGTCTTGACACAACTACTTTGAGACAAGATCGCCTGTGGTAGCTGAAACTAGCTCCTTATTCTGGTTGGGCACTGTAATATGGGTGCGGCAGCAGTTGACCTTCATTGAGCTCTGCTGGGACTCTACCTTCTGTAGCTCCAAGCAGAGAAAGCCCTGGAGTTAAGGGTAGAGGAAATCCCTCAGGGGCAGAACTCCCAAGCACAGAAGTGTACTTTTATTTTTTAACCAGTTTTCAAGAATCTTTTTTTTTTTTATTGGTGTATTGCAGCCATACACCTTACTGGGGTACAAGATGGTGGAGGCATACATACACACATCACTCATTTAGCCCTTCACCAATTCCCACCCCATCTTCCCCCGCTCCTCCATTTCATGTTTGGCTTAGTAATTGACTTTGGCATGTTTGTGAAAGTACATCATGTACATTAGGGAATTTTCCTCTTCCCCCCTCCCATCTCCCTCTATAAGTCACTTTATTTGCTCATCTATGGTTTCTTTTCATTTTCTAGAGTTATTCCTATGACCTTTTTTCTCCCTAGTTTCTGCATATTAGGGAGAGCATCTGATTTTTTACTTTTTATGACTCACTAATCTCACTTAGCATAATGTTTTCCAGTTCCATCCATTTCCCTGTAAATGATGTAATTTTGTGCCTCTTTATGGCTGAGTAAAATTTCATTGTGTATATATCCTTTAGTTTTGTAATCCATTCATTTGTTGATGAGTAGCTTGGCTGGTTCCATAGTTTGGCAATTGTGAATTGTGTGGCTATGAACGTAGATACATATGCATTAGTTTGGTAGTTTGGTTTCCATTCTTTTGAGCAGATCCCCAGTGCTTGGTATTCCCTTTGGACAGGGTAGGGGAAAGTATTCCTTCATACTGAATGCTTGGGTTCACCCTGATGCATGGACCGGTGGCTCAAGTTTCTGCAGTGTTTGTGCATTTTTGTGTGCATTTTAAAAGTAAAATAGTAGAAGGTGGTTGGCTCAGAGGTCTGAAGTGTAGGTACTCAGGCGACTGTTGGCACAGACACATTAGTGTTTTGTGTGATATGTACACCAAAGGCTGTCCCCTGCAGAACAGATGTTCCAGTGGACAAGTCGGCCCCTTTCCATGGAGAACAGCATCTTACTGGCTGCTCAATGGGGAGGGAAGGAGTCTATGTACAGGCTCAGCAGCAGGGATCTCCTCTTCCTCCAGTCCATCTTGTTATCTGCAAAGGGTTCAGACTGTGAACAGCAAGACCATTGCTAAATCCTTGAAAGAATGACACTGCCCACTGGCCAGGGGTGGGCAGTGCTGCCAGAAACCTCATGGGGAGTTGATTCCTTGGTCCACATCGCTCCACGCCATTGGTTCATCCTGAGTGGAAAGGCATCCATCTGCCTTGGGCATGCATTTACCTTTCCTAGTGCTTCTGCTGTTGTTAATGGGACAGCACCACACTCTTCTACACTGCTGGTAGGATTGCAAAGCAGTGGAGTTGCTATGGAGATCAGTGTGAAGATTCCGCAGAGAACTGGGAATGGATCCACCACATGATCCAGCTACATCCCTTCTGGGTATCTTTCCAAGGGGACTGAAATCAGTCCTTGTAGTGATACGTGCACATCCATGTTTATAGCAGTGGGATTCACAATAGCCAAATTATGGAATCAACCTAGGTGTCCATCAACAGGTGAATGGATTACAGAATCACAGGATATACAGACAATGGAATTCTACTCAGCAACAAAGAAGAACAAAATTATGTTATTCGTAAGAAGATGGAGACCTGGAGAACATTATGTTATGTGAGATTAGCCAAGCACAGAAAGTGAAGGATCCTATATTTTCTCTCATGCAGAAGCTAGGGAGCAATCAGGATAGCAGAGGGACCTTATAATGGATAAGAAACCTCAGTGGAGCCAGGGAGATGGTCTAGGGAAAGGGAGGGAGGGGGAGGGTCAGTGAAGGAAACACTTCCATTGACATGGTACACGTACGTGAGCATACCACTGCCAACTTCAGTACCTGTATGGGAAGGGAGCGTGGGGAGGGAGCCTGGGAAGGATGACCAAGTACTGTGAGCATGTATGTTACCATCACTATGATTTACATTATGATGTGAGACTGTAATGCACCAATAAAAGTAAAAAAAAAAAAAAAAGGCTCCAGCAGTAAAAATAAATAAATAAATAAATAAATAATTACATAAACACATGCATACATGGGGCTATGAAGGCTATTGTTCTGGAGGACACCTGGTGGTGGTCCTGTTGGCAGGGCCCCTCAGTGGCTCCGGGTATCACATGAGAGGGACAGGGAGTGTGCTCTTGGGTGGTCTTTTCTGGGCTCTCTCCCTCTTCCACTAAACCCAGGATCCAATCACAGGACTCTCCCCTAATGATTTTATCTCACCCTAATCCTTTCTCAAAGGCTCACCTGGAAACTCCAGAGCCCGATTAAGTTTCCACCCTTTTAATACCTCTTGATGGGGATTAAATTTCAACACCAGCTGCCTTAGGGGACACTGAAACCAAAGCCAAACCGCAGCCCTTTCCCTGACTGAAATGCTTCCCTGAACTTCAGGCAAGTCTGACCCCTCATCGCGTTACCCCCTTTGTGGGCGCTGTCTCCTCGGTGCATGCAGATGCACCGTGCTAGGTTCAGCATCTTACCAGTGACCACAGGACCTTGAGCTCTGAGGCTGAAGTGTCTTGGTTCTCATTTCACTGTGATGGTTCCAAGACTTTGAAAATTAAGATCACCATCTGAGTGTCTTAAATTCCTCATGCCTCTGAGCCCGAAGTCCAAGAGCTGGTATTCAAAATTTCTCCTTTCAAGAGGAAGTTGGGTTGCAGCTCCCAGTGGGGACAAGGAAGAGTATGACTGGGGCCAGGGCATTCCTGGGATGCTTCATCTATGTCCTACAGGTTAGATCAGTGAAAGGCTTGAGCAACGGGGCGGATACAGGGTCACAAAGGACTCAGGACCCGCTGATAGGAAGGTGTGGCTCCCTCCAGCAGGTAAAGAGCCTGGCGCAGGCGCTGGCTATGGAAAGGGGGTTGGATGGATGTAATTAAAAGGAAAGAAAGAAGCACAGTGATTCTCACTATTCTCAGCACTTACATTTATAGTCACTGGACATGCTGAATACCGGGTACTATGCACAGGGAAATGTAGGGTTAAGTTCCTGTCCTTACATCTGTGTTAATTGATCTACAGATAACCTTGTTTAGCGGGTACTGGGGCACAGGTGGGCACCGCCACGCCTGGCACCCTGGCTTCTTTTGAGAATCAGGTTGTGATTGTGAGCAGTGCTGTTAAGCCTTCTTGAAGGAAGGTGAGGGCCAAGAAGCCAAAGGGGAGAAGAATAAGAAGGGAGGAGCCCCCTGGCTCCTTGGTGAGCCCAGAAGGTCCTCCTCCCACCAGCCCAGGCTTCAGTCTCTCCTTCTTCTTGCCAGGGGAACCTGGCTCCTCAAAACCAGCACTTGAGATGTACAGAGGAATTAAGATAGACAAAGCTCGGTTTTATTTGGCCTCCACGTTGGCAGTCGTATTAATCCAGCCCTCTGATTTCAGTTAGGTAGCCTTTCACCCTATGTGGAGTTGGGAGCTTTTGTTGGTCTTTCTCCCAGTTGTAACTTCCATGGGCAGTTTTTTTTACTTGCTTGTAAAATAGATATTTTGAGTGAAGAACAAGGTATTTGTGTTTTATGAATCTTACATGTGCCAGTTTTCAATTTCCAAGGCTCTCAAATATCTCCTTCCTTCCTTCCTTCCTTCCTTCCTTCCTTCCTTCCTTCTTTCTTTTTCTTTCTTGCAGTACTGGGAATGGAACCTAGGGGCATTCTGTCTCCGAGCTACACCCCCAGCCTAATTTTTTTTTTAATTCTTTATTTTGAAAGTTGTGGAGGGCCTCACTAAGTAGCTGAGGTTAACTGTGAGCCGCGATTCTCCCATCCCAGCCTCCCAAGTACTGGGATTACTGAGAAGTGCCATATTTTAAAAACACCAATTTTTAAATTTGTTGTTGTTATTTTTGGTGCTACTAGGGTTCCTGGAAGCCCTTCTATCTCCAGGATACACTCCCAGATCTGTTTATTTTTAATATATATTTTTATTTGGAAACGGGGTCTCTTAAGCTAGCGCGGCTGGCTTCGAACCTGTACCATCCTCCTGTCTCTGTCTCCCAAGTGTGGGGATTACAAACGTGAGCCACCATGCCCAGCTAAAAGCACCTATTTTTACATTTATCTGCCAGACACTCTCTCCCATGATGCATTGCTTGCCCGCAGTCTCAAGAGCAACGGGGGCGACTGAATGGCTGGCTTGCTTGGCTAGAGCTTTCCCCTTCTCTCTGACCCCCAGTCAACAATTTGTCATTTGTTTTGAGGTGCCGCCCTCCTGCTGCCATTCCTGATTCTGACCACGTGGCTTTGGGAGAACTGCTGGCTTTCGCCTTGATCCCACCACCCGGATCACAGCTGGTGGGGCCTCCTGACATCTACTAGGATTTCCTGAAGCAGAACTGAGAAGGCAGAGCCTGACCTTGCAGGTGTGAGCTGTGTGGCCAGGGCTTTGTGGCCTTGTTCTTGACTAGCCAAGGAAGCCAGCTGCTTGAGAGCAAAGGAAACCATAGGCAGAGATGTCTGGTGAAATCAAGCCTGCTCCCAGCTGTCCTTGAGCTCAGCTGCATGGAAGACCTTGTACTTTGGGTTGTTCAATGCATTCTTCAGATTCCAGGGGCTGTTCAGTTTCTTTTATGCCCGAGCTTGCCTGAGTTAGGTTTCTGATACTTGGAAGCTAGAAATGCCTGATGTATATAAGATTAATTAGTTGGTTACTACGACAGCAATTTATTACTGGATTGCATCCAGGCGCACAGACCTGCTGTGTTTTAGCTGAGAAATTAAATTAGTGATTAGAAGTGGGGAAGGGGAGCTGGGTGTGGTGGCACAAGCCTGTAATCCTAGTACTTGGGAGGCTGAGACAGACAGCCTCAGCAACTTAGCAAGACTCTCAACAATTTAATGAGATCTTATTTCAAGATAAAAATGAAAATGGCTGGGGATGTAGTTTGGAGGTAGAATGTCTCTGTGTTCAATCCCCAGGGCATCTGTGCTTGTCCAGTGTGGTGTAGCTTCTGATAACCGCCACCAGACCTGAGGCACATAAACTTCTCTACCTGTACAGGTACAATTTCCGTGCTGTCCTGCCCTCACCCTCTCCGAGGCTTACTGCCTTCCACACACATTTCATCACATAAGATCATCCTTCTTCCTTTAGACATAGTTTAAAAACGTGTATTTTATACTTTTCAGCTATTTAATTACAATTTAAAATGGGTCCATTAATTTCTGAGACCATAAGGGAAATATTAAGCCAATCTCTCTTAGTGATGTAGGAGTATTCCCGGCATGTACTGAATCGTCTTCCTCGTATAGGAATTCTCACTGTCTTCTCAGACTCGGCTACTTTAATTAAACCGTGGAAGAGCGTGTATGGATCCAGCTTGACATGACTGCAGCCATCTCGAGTCGCAGCCACCACGAGTGTCTCAGAGTAACCCTAGTCCACTTTTCCCTGCATAGTTTCTCATAGTTTCTACGGTTTCCCCCTCTCTCTGACCCCCAGTCAACAATTTGTCATTTGTTGTAGGGTGCCCCCCTCCAGCTGCCAAGTCCTGATTCTGACCACGTGGCTTTGGGAGAAACCATAATAGAAATAGATACATATCAAAGTCAGTCACTAAGCCAAGCATGGGAGGGAGGGTTGGGGAGGGAGCGGGGTGGGACTTAGGTAAGAGCTAATCGGGTGATGTGTGCATGAATGTCATCTTGCATCCCATTAAGACGTATGACTACAATGCACATAAAAATTAAATAAAACATAATAGAAAGAAGCAGTAGAGTGATATGTGGAGCCCTACAACTGCAGCCTGGCTCTAGGGATGTGCCTGACTCCTTTATTAAGATAAACCAGGTAGATTCTAGACAGGATGAAGCAACTTTTGTCCTAACCCATAAATATGCCTCTCCTTCTGACCAAAATCGCCAGGATTCAGGTAGTCTGGTTGCTGCTCAGGATCACGTTCCCATCACTAGTTCCTCCTCTGAGCTGCACTCTGCAGTTCCATATCTATCTGCCTTTTTTCCCAGTCTCATGGCACCATGGGACAGGTCCTTGTGCACTAGGACCTGGTTGCTCCAGAATGGAGCTAAAAGAGTATTTAATAATTATGTTGCTTAGAAGAGAAATTTCTTGTGGGGAGCCTTCTACTATCATGTATCGTCTAACTTCACTTATGTTGCAGGGTGAAATGTGCGTGGTGTGTGTGTGGGGAGAAGTAATTCCACCACCACACAAACAAACAGAAAAACCATGGATTCTCGTCCTAAGCTAAGAATAAGTATTCATCACTTGGACTGCTGCTGAAGATTTAAAGAAGTTTATTAGAAAGATAGAAATACAGAAAATAGAAATACAGCCCCATGCCAAGATGGCATGAGGGGATGGCTCGAATGAGTACACCAAAGGGCTTACACGTGGACTTGGCCTTTTATATCCATGACCTCCATCTTGTTTGCGTGACTCTGACATAGTGAACATCCCTGTAAGGTACCTCCCCTAGCCAGGTGTGGTGAGGTGTCTCCTTTCATGAAGGGCAAGGTCAAACCCTGCCCCACTCTCCCTAGCTCATCCTGTAGATCTGTCTTTAGAAAGAGGAAGCTCTAGCTCTCCTCTATTGACTTGTTAAGTACTTTGAGCTAGGTTGATTTACATTGGAATAGCTGCCTGTTTTAGGCAGAAACCAAGTCCTTTCTTTATCCGTGTCTGCTGCCATTTTGACACAACTATTTTGAAATATACCAATTATTTTGTTTTGAAATATATTAATAATCAGAGCTTTCCCAAATCTTCCTAGGTCATTCCCAGTACTGGCACAACTTATACCAAACTGGAGATTTTCCCTAATATCTTGCATACTGCATTCCCAGTAAAAGCACTCTGTGCTTCCCAACACACACATATAGAAGCCTATATCACAGTTCTTGAAGCCACATTATTAATAGTAGAGTCTATGCTATAGTATAGATTTCTGTAATTTTAACCCTGCTAATGGAGTCGATAGCCTATACATCCTTACGTTGCCCCTAGAGGAATGATGATACCAAGCTCTACTTGTTTATGTCAGACTCAGAATCATGTGGGGCAGATTCACCCTCCAGTCACAGAACAGCATGGCTCCATTCTGTGCCTGACACTGTGAAGTTTTTTCAGAGCTACAGCCCCAGTGACGGCCAAGCTATACCATTTCCTTCTGTCTCACAAACTCAGACTCTGAGTGATTTCATAGTTGAACTATGACGTCAGCTCATGGACTACAAACAGCACTTCCTGGGGGCTCCAGGGGTCCCCTGGGCAATTCTGAGCTGGATTAATTTATAGTTGGGTTCGATGCATGTCCAGGAAAGAGGTGAGTGGCACAAAGGCAAGGGTTCTGGTCTCTGGTCTGGAAGGAATTCATTTCAAAATCCACACTCTTCCTGTTAGGTTGAAAATAGAGTTAGGAGGCTTAGGAGGGAAGCAACCCGGCTATCAGAGACTGCTGTTTTATTTGGACCCGGCACGCTCCGGAGAATCAGCCGGCTGGGAGGGACCGACAGGCCACGCCTGGAGAGTTGCACATAGTTCCGACCAGTGGCGGATCGGAGGCACTGCTGTTTTATAGGCATGCTGATTCTCTCGTGACATCTGTAGCATTGCGACATTTGGAGTCTCGAGGCACCTGGAGTCTCGCGATATCTCCGCTTCTGGCTTCCGGGGTTCCGCTGCGAGATCATGCGGGGAAGGGACCCAACTTATCACGTCCCTCATGGTCATTTCAGCTTCTGTTATATGAGAGAGGAGACAGGCCCCGTCCGAAGTAGGAGACCTGGGGATATAGCAAGTCTATTTCAGACTGTGCTGCCTTCTCAAAACAGGCGGGAAAGTCCCAGGAACCCCCCGCCACACAATGGGCTTTTGGAAAGAATACACTCTAAAAGAACCCTCTTTCTCAAATTTAAAAATACGTTGCATGTGTGCGTACATGCGTGTGCACATCCGTGTGTGTGTGTGTGTGTGTGTGTGTGTGTGTGTGTGTTACTAGGAATTGAACCCAGGGACATTCAACCTCTGAGCTCCACCTTCAACTCCTTTTTTATTAGGAAACAGGGTCTCACTAAGTGGCTGAGGCTGGCTGCATACCTGCCATCCTCCTGTCTTAGCCTCCCAAGTACTGGGATTACAGGTATGAGTTACCATGCCCTGCTTAAAAGTAACTTTTAAAAGGTTTAAAAAAACTAAGTTTCCTGTGGGTGCAAACCATCGTGGAGATGTTTCTGAGGCCCCTTGAGGGGTCTAGTGCACTTAGCTCTCAGGGGACCTGCCTTTTTCCTCTTCTTTGAGAAACCCCTAATGAAAACGATGTGCCCTTTGGGAAAGTGTGGAGATTACTTCAAATTTCCTCCATCCCAAGCGATGAACACGCTGAGAATATATAGATGGTCTACTTATCATATCCAGTGCATGTTTCTTTCTAACGTGTCAATATTGCATGCATTTAGCTGACTCCCTCCTCTACAAAGAGCTAATGACTTACTGTACCTCTCCACTGGTCATGGATTGACTCTGTGACATTTGCAGTTACTTAGTCTCCAGGCTTCTAATTCATCCATTTGTGAAGACAAGGACTGTGTTTTCCTCAATTTCCTGTCCATAATGTCTAGCCAAGAGGCTTAGATATGCAGGCTGTGATAGTTAAAACTTTGTTGGGTATGTACAGACTCTGTGAATAATTTTTTCCTAAATAGTTAATTGGACTTATGACAAAATCTCAAAATTTAAATAAATACTATACAGCCAGGCATGGTGGTGCATGTTTGTAATCCCAGCATTTGGGAGGCTGAGACAGGAGGATGGCAGTTGGCGGACACCTTCAGCTACTTAATGAGGCCCTTTGCAACTTAGTGAGACCCTGTTTTAAAATAAAGAATAAAAAATAGAACTGGGGGTGTAGCTTGGATGTAGAATGTCCCTGGATTCCATCCATAGTACTGCAAAAATGAATGAATAAATACATACTATATAAAATGAATCTCTGTGTGTGTGCGTGAGTGTGTGTGTGTGGCACTGGTGATTGAAATCAGTGGCAGTCGACCTCAGTTGATCTCCCAGACATATCCTCAGACCTATTTAATTTTTTATTTTGAAATAGGGTCTTGCTAAGTTGCTGAGCCTCAAATGTGGGATCCTCCTGTCTTAGCCTCCCAAGTATTGGGTTTACAGGTATGGCCCATCATACCAGGCTACAATGAATCTTAAAGAAATTGGTGCCTTTAAAAGAATATTTAAACACACAGTTGTCTTCAAAAGGCCTTTCTGGTACACACAATGATAGGTCAAGTTCCTGCTCCTGGCGGCTGCTCAGTTTGCTGGTGTCCACGGCCCTCTAGTGGGCCTGGGGGTAGAGCTTTTTGGTGAGAAAGGCGTGTCTGTCTTCATGACTGAGGATGGAGGGGTAGCAGCTTCAAGACAGAACCAAAGGCAGACAGCAAATGCTGGACACGGTCGGGGTGTGGACGACTCCAGAGCCTCGGCTTCTCTTGAGGGACCATTATGAAAGTTCTTCTATTACAAAGCCAACTAAGACGCCCCAGGTGCTGGAGAAAGGAAGGCTGGAGCTCCCTCTTCTGATCAGACACATTCATCTGGAATTCTAAACAGGTGCCATGTCTTGTACTGAAAAATTAGATGCAGGACAGTAAAGAACAAAAGGAGTCCTGTCTTTTTCTTTTCGCAGTACTGGGGATGGAACCCAGGGACCTTCTACTGAGCTCACCCCCAGTTCTCATTTTTATTCTTTATTTTGAAAGAGGGTCTCAGTGAGTTGTAAAGGGCCGCACTAAGTAGCTGGGGCTGTCTGCGAACCTTGATCTTCCTGCCTCACCGTCCCGAATGCTGGGATTACAAGGGTGCGTCACCACGCCCGGCTCTGTCTTTTTCCTCTTTGCTGAATCAATAGAAAAAAATAAAGATGACATTTACCACTTTGTATTTGTTTAGAATACCATGTTAAGATCTTTGGTTCCACTTTCTATTTCAGTGACACGGAATCATTTTATTATTTGAAGCATCATATGAGCCTAAAGTAGTGTACCCACACTCACCTCCAGGATTGTTGTTGTTGTTGTTGTTGTTGTTATTATTATTATTATTATTATTATTATTGTACTGGGAGTGGAACCCAGAGGCCTTCTACCTCCAGGTTATACTCCCAGACCTATTTTCTATTTTATTTGGAAACAGGGTCTCACTAAGTTGCTGAGAGCCTCACTAAGTAGCAGAGACTGGCTTTGAACCTGTGCGATCCTCCTGTCTCAGCTTCCCAAGCGCGGGGATTACAAGCGTGTACCACCACGCCCTGCTAGTTACATGCCACTTTGTACACATGATTTATGCAGGTGCTGAAAACTTAGTCACCTAGATAAATAATATTTTAAAGAAATATTTCATAATATTGATATTTAATAATGCCATTATTACACTTCCTCTGTTTTGCATAAAATAAAAGCAAAATATTTATCACTGATAAGGAAAACATGAGTGCTCGAAGCCAGGATCGGCAGTCCTGGCCTCCTGTCGGCCATCTCCTGCCAGGATCGGCAGTCCTGGCCTCCTGTCGGCCATCTCCTGCCAGGATCGGCAGTCCTGGCCTCCTCTCGGCCATCTCCCATGGACTTGGCCCCTACACCGTCTCCATGCATTGGCCTGGAGTGGTTGGCCTCTGTGGCTGGGCACCTAGGCTTTAACCTGACTCTGGCAGGTTAACCTGACACATGGCAAAGTTCACAACTTACCACCCACCCTTGTGAGTCCTTAGACACGGAGAGCCATTCCCAGCTGGGGCAGACAGAGGAGAGGAGAGATTCCGAGGTGACAATGTATCCCACTGCTGTTGGTTTTGAAGATGGAGGGAGGGCTCCTGAGCCAAGAAGTGGCTGGGGACAGCCCCCAGAAAGAACACAGGAGCTTGATCCTGTCACTCAGAGAAACTGATTTTGCCCACAACCCAAATAATCCAGGGGACAGACCCTTCTGGAGATCCTACAGAGCTGGTTGCAGCCTGGCCCACCTTCATTTTTACCTCGATACGCCCACACTGGACTGCTCAGCTACCCTCTCAAGATGACTCATTTCACTGCTTAAAGCCACTCAGTTTTTTGTCATTTATTACGGTGGCAATAGGGTACCAAAGGGCAGAGGGTGCAGAGATGCTCAGAGCCCAGGTCATATGTGGCCAAAACCACCCACCCCACTGGGAGCCCAGGGAGATGCACGGATACCCAGCTCCACTCACTAGCCCGGAGTCAGGCTGTGCTATTTATATAATATATTTTATGCTATTCCTAAATATTTTTGGAGGAAAAAATTTTAAATCTTTGTCCAGTCTACATATTGTTCTTTATCTGATTTTTTCAACTATTTGCCTCTCATGTACCGTGAACGAATATATTCAAAACAGAAGCCATTATCCTCTAGCCAAATATCCTGTTAAACGTGCTTTATAAAGAAGAAATAAAAGTCTTAAAATATTCATCACAAAATAAAAAGTAGTAGTTGCCAGCAAAGTACTTTTTCTGAAAACTTGAGTATTCTAGTATTTGAATTTATGTTTTTAAAGTGAGTTGCCAAAGTAGATTTTTGCTAGAATCCTGAAATAAGGACTCAGCACACATTAGCAGAGAGTTCTTTTTCAGTTTCTACATCCTTAGTTTTGTAACCTTTAAACACTGATGCTGAGGTCCATTCAAGTAAAAAGCTACATTGATAACTGAAGATTTAAAAATAAAGTAAAAAATCTGGGAGGAAATAAAAAATTAAAACAACACAGCTTTGTTTGAACAGCCAGAGGTGGCAATGACCTTCGTTGGGGGCCAGGATGACACATAGCTCACTATTCCAAGTGCTATTAATCAGCCTGTGATGAGAATGAGCCAGCTTTATGGCACCAGAGCATTTACTTTATTTTGTGGACTGGTTAAAGTTAAATTACCAGTCACATCCATACTTGGCTGTGTCTGATAACGGCAATGAAGCCCTCTTCGCGAACACATCAGTTCCACAGTCCCCTACATTCTGTGACGCAGCCCGGGGGCTTAGCATACAAGGCAACTACAAAGGATGTAGAAAAAGGGATCCTCTTTCAGTGTAAAACATTTGTGATGTTACTTTCCCCAACATTAATAATTTCAGTGGAAAGATTATCCTATGTAATATTTACAAGTCAGAGCACCACACTCCCCAGCCCTGCCCCCAAATGCAAACATTGACATCATATTAATTAGGAACACAAAGTCATCAGGGCACAATAATATGATTAATGTATTGCTGTCTTTTTCCCTCTTCTCTGATATTTCGTGAGGTTTGTCAATTACAGTGGACAAGGAAGTAGATGGCAGTGTGAGCTTGCGCTTCAGTGAAGGAATAACTGTCCATCTAGTGACTCTCCCACCTCGGAAGCCTGTCCCCTTCCCCTGACATCCTGTTTATCTCCAAGAGCTCATTCAGTAACACATAGTTCCTCATTTTCTTCTCTATTAGCTTTGTTTCCTGTTTTCTGATCCCAATTTTTATTATGTGCTACCTAGGATGTATTTTATCTTAGAAACAGTGGTGTTACAGAAATAGACAAGAAGCTCTAAATTTTAAGAGCACTCGATTATCATTCTGATGAAAATTTCCAACCAGTAAATAAACATCTGCCATGGTTAGTGCATTATTTTGTAACATATCTAGCTTATTTATGCATAGTCTTTACCTTGTGGGTTGTCATGGAACACAAACATGTCCTTGCACCATAAGAAGAGTCACAATGAAAGTACCGGAGGGGGGAACTTTGTCATCCCGTAATGCCAGACTGGAGGAGATGAATACGTGTAAGAAGCACCATGTGGAATATTACGTTTACCCAGTGACCTGATACCACCAGGCGCCTCTTTATCAATCTTAAGAGGCTTATTATATGTCAGCTGGAATAGAAGTCCCAGTTCAGAAGCCAGGGTCGTTACAGATCTTGTTATGTCAAGAATTTATGTTGTGACTGGGTGTGTTGGTGAATACCTATAACCCTAGTGCTTGGGAGGCTAAAACAGAAGAAATGCAGGTTGAAGGCCAGCTTCAGCAGCTTAGTGAGACCTTCAGCAACTTAGCAAGACATTGTTTCAAAATTAAAAAAGACTGGGGGTGTGGCCCAGAGGTAGATTATCCCTGGGTTAAATCCCTAGTACCAGGGAAAAAAATTTAAGAATCAAGTAAGAAAACCTCACCAAAGACAAGAAGACCAACTGCAAATTCACCAGGCTCTTGGATGCCTTATTGTTCTAGTCATTAAGACACTGGGACTGTTACTCTGAGGCATTATGCTCTGCTTAAGAATTTTAACCTTCACCCCCTTCTGTTAGTTACTTTTGTCTTTCTTTGTGGTTTTAAGTGGGGAGTGATGATTTGTGTGTGGGCGGGTATTGAGCTTTGAACCCAGGAGTGTCCTAACTTCAGGCTACATCCCCAGACCATTTTATTTATTTATTTATTTATTTATTTATTTATTTATTTATTTATTTATTGTTGGATACAGGGTCTTGAAGGGTGGCTGAGGGTCTCATTAAATTGCTGAGACTGGCCTTGAACCTGTGTTCCTCCTGTCTCAGCCTCCCGAGTACTGGAATTACAGGTGTGTATCACCACACCCAGCATGGGTCATGCTTTCAGAATGTCCCTTTGGATGCTGTGTGGGAATGGGGTGGTGGGGGAAAGATGGTGGGGACCAGCAGGCACAGAGCAGGACTGCTGTTTCTGCAGGCAGAGGGCTTTAATATTTTGGCCCAGAGAGACCACAGTGGAGATGCAAAGAGTGTCAGACATTTGGGAAGTTTTTGGAAGATACAGCTGCTGAAAAAGTTAGACCCAAGGTCTGAACAGGATTCACTCGCCAAGGAGAAGAGGACTAGGGGCAAGGGTTTAAGTGGTAGAAATTTGGTGCTTTGTTTTGCACATGTTAAAATCAAAGATGCCCAGTAGATGTCCAAGTGGACATGTCATATAATCTGTTGTTAAAGACAAGTTCAGTGCTGAAGGTAAGAGTCGGATATGGAAGCTATTAAAAGCCATGGACCGAAAAAGTCAACAAAGGGGTGAGTGAAGGCAGAGAAGAGAGAGAGCTGTGGATAGAGTGTGAGGCATCCAAACTTTTGAGACCAGAGAGAAGAGAAGAAAACAGCAGAGGTGACTAAAGCACATTACAGAGGCCAACGGGAGCTGTGAGAGCAGGATCATGGTGGATGAGGGATGACGGCATCTCTGTGGGCTGCCACCACACGGCTACCAGTAGCTTAAGTATGCTGTGGGCAGCCAGGATAACTGAATGTAGACACACAGCAGTTTTGAGAATGGCAAGGAACAAAAATTGTATAGTTGGTTAAGAAGAGAAGGGGCTCAGTAATAACTTTAGTTTTTAGGTCAGATGAGGGGCACATAGGCATCTTTTATTAATATATCTCTTTTATTTTTGGTATGCTTGAAGAATTTCATAATAAAATAATTGTTTGTGGTACTGGGGTGAAACCCAGGGGCACTGTACCTCCAAGCTACACTCTCAGCCCTATTTTTTATTCTTTATTTTGAAACAGGGTTTCACTGAGTTTCAAAGGGCCTTACTATGTAGTTGAGGCTGTCCTTGAACCACGATCTTCTGGTCTCAGCCTCCTGAATGCTGGGATTATAATAAAATAATTTGAAGACAAATGTATGAGTTATTCTATACCTTTTTTAGTTCTTTAAAATTCTAAGCATTCAAATTAATCTACAGAGTCTAACATAAATTCTTTATCAACAAAGCATTGAGATGAGAAACAGAGGGAAAGAGGGAAGGGACAAGGTAGAGAATTGTAGAAGATGATAGCAGGTAGAGGTGTGCAAAGAGTAGTTGCTGTCAACGTGGGAGCAGAGAAACAAGTCTGGGATCTGCAGGCCCAGGGATGAGTGCAGAGCTGGAGCAGATGGGCAAGGAAGCCTGCATGTGAAGGTTGTCGATGCACGGAGTGCCGTGATAAAGCCCGGAGGAAGGGTCCTGTCTCTAGACGCAGCCCACTGAAGGCCCTGCGCTGCCGTCTGCAGTCTCTGCCCTGTCTATTTTCTCAGTCTACACCTTGTCTCTCATTTCTAAAGCTAATAAAATAATGGCACCAATACCTGCTATTTTTAAAAAAATAGCAAATAAGGTGTGTCTTGGTCAACATTCTTTCTGCTGTAATCTAAAACAATTGACCACAACAGCTCAGAGAAAGGAAGATTTATTTGCTCACAATTTTTTTTTTGGAGGTTCCAGGGTTCAGCCTGAGGCCGGGTCTGCAGGGCGCTCAGAAAATGGCGGCAGGAAGCTGAAAGAGGGAGAGAGCAAGGGCTCTGCTCTCACGCTATGACAGCTAGAAGCAAGAGAGAGCAAGGAAGGGGGTTCAAAGACAAAAGCGCGGTCTCTGAGGCACACCCTCAGGACTCACCTTCTCCAGGCACACCACATTTGCCCAGTTTACCACCCAGTAAATCCACTACAATAGACTTATCCATCGATGGGATTATATCACTCATGACTTAATTATATCAACACTGAACATTAATTCATGAGCTCTTCAGGGGACAGTCCATATTTAGTCATAACAAGGTGATTAATAAAAAGCAGGTTAGCATATTAAATGTTCAGTACATGCTCATGGTGGTTGTAGAATCCAACAGAAATATGGCTACCTGTCAGAATATTATGGGATTTTAAGATCATTTCATCAAAACCTGGACATGAGTTTGTCATGGAGGCATGGTCCTTCCTGAGTTTCCCTAGGGCTGTTCCAAATATGTCCTGCATCCTCCTGTCTATTCCCCTCCCAATAGCACAGTGACCTCATGACCCTTTTACTATTTCAGAGGGACCCTAAGTGTTCCATCCAAGCTTCAAAAATTCCAAATTACCAGCATTTAATATCTCACATCAGAAGGGACACATTTCCCTTTTCCCACCTCCCCTTGGTTCTCAGGGGACTGATGAGGACCCCACACCACAATTACTCCCCCCAAGTTTCCTAATGAACTCAGCAAAGGTGAGACATAAGCTGGGATGCTGCCGGGGTGACGGGGGGTAGGGGGGGAGATCAGGCCACACCTCTGTTTGGTTATATTATTCCAAAATATATAAATCATAACTTTATTTAGTGAAAGGTCTTCCTTTCTAAAAGAAACTAAGATGCAATCTTTGGGGAGGAGAGAAATTCTTCTGAATTGTAAATCTCTCTTAACTGACACATTTACTTTTTTTTTTTTTCAGAGAACAGTAAATAAAAGGTAAATAAAGTCAAGAAAATTGTCCTTTTCAAGTCTGCCAGCTGTCTGCACCACAAAAGAGGAATTTCTTCTTGCTTATCTAGGAATCAAGTCATATCCTTAAAGGTAGGTGCTAAAGAGTAATGAGGCATGTTGAAAAAGATCTTCCAAAACACTCCTGGAGAAATACAGAGCATCATTATTACTAATGACTTGTAAAAGTTAAAGCTGTTCCCTTTCATTAAAACACAGGAACAGGGAAACCTGCTACATTAGCTTTCTAGAGACCAAAGGAAAGAACTTTGCTGCGATAAATTCATGCTGGGGAGAAAATACCGCATGGATGTTCTCACATGGCAGGATGGGAGCCAGGGAGTCGGGATTCGGGAGCCTTCCTCCGAAACAGTGCAAGCTGTGGGGAGGGCCACGTGGAGGGACTTGGGAACATTCCACGACCACCCCTTCCAAGGCCTTGTCTCTTATATGCCCCAATCTGAGCTTCAGGTCTTTGCTTTAAGATTTTAATTCCCCAAACTCAAACACTGTGACTCTCTCGAAGAAAGCTGTCAATACATTGATCACACAGTGGTCGTTAATAAGTAATGCAGAATTTATTGAAAGAGCAGGAGGCATATATTTAGACTTGGAGACAGGTTTAAATATGAAAACAGATTTTAGAGGAAACACAATAGAGATTTTTTTTTTTTTTTGGTGGTACTGGGGTTCCTGGAAGCCCTTCTACCTCTGGGCTACACTCCCAGACCGATTTTATATTTTTTTAAATTTGGAAACAGGGTCTCTGAAGCCAGCAAGGCTGGCTCCGAACCAGTGTGATCGTCCTGTCTCCATCTCCAAAGCGCGGGGATTACAAGCGTGCGCCACCACACCCAGCAACACAATAGAGATTAAAAAATTTTTTTTAGCCATGCACGGTAGCACGCACCTGTACTCATTGTACTTAGGAGGCTCAGATGGGAAGATCACAGGTTTGAAGACAGCATCAGCAAGTAGTGAGACTCTCATCAACCTAGTGAGATCCTGTTTCCAATAAGAAGTAAAATAGGGCTGGGGATATAGCTAAAGGTAGAATGCCTCTGGGTTCAATCTCTAGTAACACACACACACACACACACACACACACACACACACAATGTATAAACTAAAAAAAATGATTAAATATTAAAACTAGTTTTTATGGTACTGGGGATGAAACCTAGGGGCATTCTACCTCTGAGCTATACCTCCAGCCCTAATTTTTATTCTTTATTTTGAAACAGGGTTTCACTGAGTTGCAAAGGGCCTCACTCGGTAGCCGAGGCTGTCCTTGAACCACGATCCTCCTGTTTCAACTTCCCAAATGCTGGGATTACAAGGGTACGCCACCATGCCTGGCGATTCATAGTAATTTTAACTTCAATATTAATTCACTTTATTTAAATTATATTTAACAAATTCAATTTAATACTGTGACCTCAAAAGGAAATATTTTTTCCAGTTTCATCATAAACGTGACCTACTAAGGGCAGCAGTGACGTGGCTGCTCAGCACCTGTGAGTTTGCTGTCCATGGAGTATTATTAGCCCGTGTTGCAAGGGTCAGAGGACTCCACCCTGCCTCAGCCCTGTCCTCTGAGGAGAGGATGCTGACCATCTGTGTTTCAGTCAGTTCTCTTGCTGTGATCAAAATGCCTGACAAGCACAACTTAGATGAGGGAAGTTTTGTTTGGGCTCAGTCTCACGGTCCATAGCTGACTGGCTCCACAGCAGACATTGCTGTGGCCGGCTCGGTGGAGGGATGCTTACTGTCCTCACAGTGGTGGCCGGAAGCCTAGAGAGCGATAGGAAGGGATTCAGGACATGTATAGTTCCCAAAGCCATGCCCCCAGCGACCTGCTTCCTCCAGGTGTGTCCCTCTTCTAAACCTTCCTGCACTGGGGACATCCTTTTAACACATGAGCTTTGAAAGGGAGAGATACTCTACACCCAAACCATAGCAGTACCCTAGAGCATCTTCCAGAAGTTCGGTGCTGAGTGTCAGTGGCGTGAAGAGGCAGCCTCTCCCTCTGCACACTGGCTGGACGTGTCTTCCTTTCTTTTTCTGTCTCACTTCTTTACCCTATAAAGTTGACCAATTTCCTGGGTTATCTGCCAAGTAAGTAGAGGGCCCGATCCTAGAGAAAATCTTGTTGACATGACAAGGGATGTAACCAGCACAGGAGACTCATCCCACAGAGGACTTGATTGGGAAAGCAGCCCTGACCCTCCTGCCTGCTTCACCTTACAAGGAGGATGAATCTCTGAAGAGCCAGAAGCCGGTTGTGGTGATGGGGTCTCTTGATGGTATATAGTGATTAAGATTGCAATATCGTTCTTAGGTGAAATGGACCAGAACAAAGTGGGCTGACGGAGGTCTTAGAGTCGGTCTTCTGGCAACTTCTAGAAGACAGGTCAGCGGGGAGTGCAATGGTGGAGATGAACTATTTTTGATAGGAAAGTGCAGGCACAGCCTCTTCATGAAACCAGCTGCCCTACAGTAGTAAGGGAATTAATGTCACCACGGGAGCCAGGGGTGGTGGCACAAGCCTGAAATCCTAGTACTTGGGAGGCTGAGGCTGCAGGATTGTGGGTTTGAGGTCAATCTCAGTACCGGTAATAATAGTAATAATCACCATGGGTGATGTGTGCAGTGAAGCATATTCCTGGTAAAGGGCAGGATGGGTGGAGATGTCTGTGAAATTAAGAGGACTCATGGATGGAACCTGATGAACTAAGCCTGCAATATCAGTTGCAATTCTTTGAAGAACATAGACACCTGTTTATGTGGGCAGTGGATGCTTTGTGATGGGCAGGTGCTCCAGTTCCTGCCTTCTTATTTTTTCAGCCTTTTTTATTACCCTTTGCCATCTGTTCCCCACAGCCAAAGTACACTTGTGTTCAGAAGGGAATTTTTCTGCAAGTGAAGCAGAAGAGACAGCAGGCTGTAAATTATTGATACTTCTACAATCCCTCTCCCTCATTTTTTTTAGAATATTAGGAATTAATGCCAGTATTTGACAATAATTCATCAGAAAAAAACGCTTAGGTGGTTGACACGTTTACCTTGGGAAAAGATGGATGAGCTCAGGTAAATTCAGAGCTGAGATTTCAGACATGCCAAGTCATTTGACTAAGTGTGGTCGGCTCACCTACCCAGCAGCAAACATGGTAAATGCTCCTCACTGATCATTTTTTCTTAATGATTTTTCTGAAACAATCTCCTTCCTACAGGAAAGTAGCAAATGCAGCACAAAAGCCCCTTTCTAGTGCCATCTGGAATGAGCTATTGGCAGGGTGCCCAATACATCTGAAAGTGTACATTCCCTACAAATGAGGGTACTCTCCTGTTTTTGAATTTTAGTTTGTTTATATTATATTTTGTTCTGAGGATTGAACCCAAGGGCATTCTGCCTCCAACCTACATCCCCAGCCATTTCTATTTTGTTTTGTTTTGAAATAGGGTCTTGTTTGTCGGGTGTGGTGCTGCATACTTGTAAAGCCTTGCTGGCATCCTGGTCTTAGACTTCTAGTCTTCATAACTGTGAGATAATAAATGTGCTTTAAGCCACCCAGTTCATGGCATTTTGTTACAATAGCACTGGAAGACCAAAGAGCCACATCAAGTCATCGCAATCATGAAATTGCTGCCGATTCCTGACTGCCCCGGTGCCTCAACCTCCCTCCAATTTCACCTGCTGTTCCAGTTTCATCTGTTTTAATAAAACAACCGATTTAAACTCAGGTACTGTGTTTGGTTGCCATGACCGATTTCATCTCACTCTGAAACACTCAGTTTTATTTTTTCTTGTTAGGACCTTGATTCACTTGGACATCCCAGGCCAGTTGTTTAGTACAACGACCCTCAGTTGGGCTTGGGGAATCTGTCAGGAATATGCCAGGAGCAATGCTGTGCCCTCTCAGGGTCAGGTGACTTTGTTTACCCAGTGCTGTTCTCTGCAGCCACTGTGTGATTGTGGTGTCTGTTCTCCTTCCAATGAATGAGTATTGGCTTTTGTGGGGAGGTTCTTGGTTCCTCGTTGGACCCCATTCCATTTCTTTGGTCATCTGTATCGGTGTGGACTCAGGGGTCCTGTTCAGTCAAGTGGGTTGGATCTGCTGTTGTGACTGTTGGCCTCGAGGTGCCGTAACCCCAGGTGTGGCCGGTGGGAGCCCTTCTAGCTGGCTCCTGTGCTCCCTGGATTTGTTTCCATCATTCTTTGAGCACCTTCTTGTGTTTTGACCTCAGGTGTTTTCAGCTCATCACGAACCTTGCCTGTCCAGGCGTAGACTCATTCATTTCTTCAGGAACCCTGTGTTTAGGTCGATACCTCTCTCTCTAACCATAGGCGTCAACAATCCTAAGTTCTTACTGATATTTCCAAGTCAAACCCAACCACAGAGGGTTCTTCCTTATTTCACCCTTTTCATATTTACAAATCTCTTCTCCAGCAGGGAGAAGTGCAGCGGCTCCTGAAAACCTTCCAGATTTCATGATTCCGTCACGCCCTCACATGTGGCCAGTGTCCCCTTTCTAACGGGAAAGTAGCAAATGCAGTTCGAAAGCCCCTTTCTAGCACCTTCTGAGAAGGAGCTACTGACACGGTGCCTCAATACTGCCACACCCAGAAGTGCGCATCTCCTACACACAAGGGGATGCTTCTACTTTAAATATTTATTTATTCATTGATTCATTGATTTCCTTGCTTGCTTCTGACCCACTGTCCTCTGGGTCTCCATGTCACCTGGCAATAAACAGAGTGAAATTGTCCACATCACTCAGCCATGTTTAAGGCAGAACCCAAGGATTCACTCTCAGGTCTGTCTTGCTCTAGAGCTGTGTTCTTTAATAGGTTGCAGATCATAGACTAAGGCTAACTTGGGTTTCGAGGTACTATTGAGATTACTTAGAAGAATTTTTTCCCCTAAGGAAAGGGAATGTAGGTTAGGTTCTAGCTGAATTATTCAGTGTTTCTGCCACGATGCGTGGAAGGAAAGCTGCACGGCGGCAGTGGCTGCCCACATCCTCCTACCTCCTGGATGAGCTCACGTCCTGAACAGACTGAGGAAGCGAGTTCAGAACCCTCCAGCCTCCAGCTCCATCTCTTACCAGTGACCAAGTTGTTCATGTCCGCTCATGTGGGAAAGCCATAACAGTGCAGGGGTGGATGGGACTCCTTCAAGGAAAGCCTCAGTAACAAATGAGGATGGGAGCAGATGCTGAAATAATAATAAAAGAAAATGTCATACAGGGTACAGAAGATTTCATAGAAAAAAATTTTCCCTTTATAGTGATAAATCCAGAGCATAACTTTTAAAACACAGTTAAACTCTATGGCAAGGTTTTAAAAAGAAATGCCAAGTAGCTTTAATACCTCTCCAATAGTTCTGCTCAATATCATTCAAGCAAGGTATTTGAATGGCATATTAAAATTGCTCCAGAGCCATGGATTCATTTACTTTTTTTTTTTTTTGAGTGTAAATTATTTTGACCAAAGGACAGAATCTAATTAAGCTAAACCCTTCAAGCACATTTAACAACTCAGTCCTGCTTCTTGTAGACGCGTGCTCATGTGGTCTGGTCTCCGGTGATCGTAATGAACAGTTAGCGTCTGCGGAACCTTCTTTAGAATGCAACAATTTACATGAACCAAAGGGCGGCACCAAAGTCCATTTCAAGTAAGCAGAAAAATCACATTTGAGATTTCACTCTGGTGGGATGTCAAAGGAGTTTATGGCGACATCTGTGAAAAGCTTTAAGCTGAACCAAGAGCTGAGTTCTATTTTGGAATAGGAAACGAGCTGCATTAAACCTTAGCAGGTGGGTGACTGGGTGGTAATGACTGATGGATGCCTTGGGTTGCTGCCAACCTTGGTTCCCAATGTTGGCTTAACCGTACTGCAGGGCTCTGTGTGTGTAGGATAATATCACCTCTGATTTCATGGGGTACTTTTTTTTGGGGGGGGAGGAACAAAACAGCTTTATGATTATCAAAATTTTCTTTGAGTATTTTAAATTTTTAAATGTTATCTTTTTAAAAAATCTTTTTCTTTCATCCAGCTTTTTTGTAATACTGTGTTAGTAATAGCATCCTCTATCCCTCAACCCTCCTCTCTATGGCTGAGCATGGAGCATGTGGATTCTCAGTTGGAGGGAGAGGGAGCCAGAAACCTGGGCTCCCCTTCTCGCCCCTCCCCTTCAGGCACACGGGGAGCCCAGAAAGTAGCATTAATAGCATCTTTCTTTGCTCTCACCAGGAGAGCCAAATAATTTACCTCTGCAGCAGGTTAAATGTCCTCCAGAAACCAAGTCACCTTCTGTGTGCCAGTTTTTATTAAATTACCACAGATGTCGTGTGAGCAGATGGCAGCGGACCCCTGAGCAGTGTAGCTGAGGAGGAGGGAGCCGCACTGTTCTCTTGGAGTTGTGCAGACCTGTCAGCATCCTTCAGACATCCTCGTGTGTTTACTCAATATGGAAGTAGACTCTTGTCCCCAGCAAAGGACAGCCCGATACAGGGCCAAGACCAACAGCAGAAAACTGTTGCTCTGGAATTCTGAGGAATTTGAGGCTGTTACCTCATTAGGGGCCGACAGTGTAGACGCTCTCTTGGCCCATTTTTCCCAGTCATCTACTTTGCTTTAGAATTCCACTAAAGACATGGATTCCTGGGCCCAGTTGCAGATTGAATGGCGGTCCACTCCAAAAAGCCACATTGAGTTCTGATCCCTGGACCCTGTGAATGGGACCTTACTTGGGCAGGATCTTTGGTAATATAAAGTTCTTGGAATGGAGTCATCCTGGGTTATATAGGTAGGCCCTAAATCCAATGGTAGGTATCCTCATAAGAGAAGAGCTGGGGGAACTGAGTGCAGAGGACCCCGAGGTAACAGAGAAGGAGAAGGCAGCGAGACTGACATAGCCAAGGAGCCTGGAAGCCTTAGCTTCCAGAGCCTTCACGGGATCAAACCTGCCGACTGTGATTTCAGACACAGTCTGAATCACAGCGTGAGAGAGTGAATCTGTTGTGGGCCAGGTCGTGGGCACTTATCTTGGGAGCTGCAGGAAATAATACGGGCCCTGCCCCTGCTACCAAAATCCAGTTATTCAGAGCTCTAAAGCGATCACGATGATCACGAGGTAGGTCAGAAAATGCTGCCTGTCTGTCAGAGGTCTGGTTCAGAGCTTTGTGACACCTGCTGTCACAAAATAAATGACCTGGGAGTTTAGAAATACGGGACCCAAGGACACCTCCAGAGTCAAGCTCAGGTGACCATCAGCGACTCTGATGGGCAGGAGGGTGGAGAAGCACAGAGGTAGAAGTCTCACCTGTAGCTCATGCTTCTCGGTCCTCATACCCCCTGAGGTGCCTTGGCTGCGGACACTGGCTGGCACGGTCTGTCCTGGTCACCAGGCTCTGCCCACGTGGCTCACCTCATCTTCCTGCCCTCCCCCCTCTCTGCCCCTCTCTGAGCCAAGGCATTACTTACAGAATGCACAAGTCCTGGGGACATGGTCCTGCACTTTGACAAAGGCATATGCCCGTGCCCCACCGCCCACGGCCTCCCCATAAGGTTCCTGTCCACTCACCCATCCCGGCCCGCAGAAGGAACGTGCGGCGGCTGTCGCCAGGCACTCTCTCTGCTCGTCCTCCCCAGCGCAATGTCTCTTCTTTGCTCTGAGTGTTTTATTTTAAAGCTTCTGTCTTCACTTTTGGTTGTCATCAGTGTGATCCTGAGATCCCTAGCTGTGGTTTTCTTTTTCTTCTTCTTTTTTAAATCCGTCCTTGAGCTTAGTTGTTACTGTTGATCAAATTTGTCTTTGAGTATTTTTTTCTTCTGCTCATTTCTCTCCATTTTCTCCTTCTGGGTTTCTAATATTCTGCCTTTAAAATATCGGTTCCATACTAAAGGGTCCCAAATCTGTGTCTCCATCCCTGACCCTTTATTCTGGGCCCTAAACTTCCTGTGGCACGCTTCCTTCTCCGCTTGGCTGACAGGGCAATCTTCTTTAACACAGTTCACCTTCTTTCTTGTACTTGAGGTTTCACCAAGGGTCATTCGACCTCTAAGCTACACCCTTAGTCTGTGTATGAGTGGCATTTCAAAATGAAACAGAATTTTACTCCCAACACCCACCCACTCCTCCTTTGTGTTACCAACTTTTAGAACCACTTTGGCACCATTATTCCCCTCAGATCAAGCATTAATGAAACACCTTACATACTGTGTTTCTTGTGATTGTTTATTGAGGAGTAAACATATATATTCTCTGTTTATTTGTTTGGGGGGGGCAAAGGCTCTATGGTCAATAAAAGGGACAGATTTCATCTAAGGCTCCATGGTACTGATGGTCAAAATTATGCTTAGAAACCCTGCTGTTGAGAAGCTTTTGAAACTTAAAAGTTAAAATATCATGCAGAGTTTTTCCAAAATTACTTGAACATAAAATTATTATTTAAATGGAAATTCTAATAAAATTCGTGGAGCAATTTTATAGAAATATTTTCATAGAGCCACCGTGGACTGGTTGTTCTCCTATATACACTGCCAGCCAATTGTCAATCTTCATAAATTCTACTTTCCAGCAGTTCCAAAAAAATCTGTTTCTGCCTCAGTTTTCCCAGTTTCCTGTCACCTCTCGGGGCTTTGTGTCGTCTTCAAGCTGGTCTCTCTTTACTTCGTCTACACTTTAATTCATTCTCCGCTTGGCTGACAGGGCAATCTTCTTTAACACAGTTCACCTTCTTTTTTGTACTTGAGCTTTCACCAAGGGTCATTCGACCTCTAAGCTACACCCTTAGCCCTTATTTATTTATTTATTTATTTATTTATTTATTTTGGTGGTACTGGGGTTCCTGGAAGCCCTTCTATTTCTGGGCTACACTCCCAGACCTATTATATATATATATAATTTTTTTTTTGGTGGTACTGGGGTTCCTGGAAGCCCTTCTTCCTCCGGGCTACACTCCCAGACCTATTTTTTTATATTTTTGAAACAGGGTCTCTTACGCCAGCACGGCTGGCTTCAAACCTGCGCGATCCTCCTGTCTCCGCCTCCCAAGCGCGGGGATTACAAGCATGCGCCACCACGCCCGGCCTATTTTATATTTTTTATTTGGAAACAGGCTCTCTTAAGCCAGCACACTGGCTTTGAACCTGCGCGATCCTCCTGTCTCTGCCTCCCAAGCGTGGGGATTACAAGTGTGCGCCACCACGCCCAACTATTTTGAAACAGGGTCTCACTATGTTGCTGAAAATCTTACTAAGTTACTGAGGCTGGCTTTGAATCTCCTCCTGTTTTAGCTTCCCAAGTACTGGGATTATACGCAAGCACTGTAAAGTTGGGCTCAATTCACTTTCTTTCTAAAAGACTTCCCATGGCCACTTACTTATCACTTAGAGAAGGAAATCCAATCTCCTTAGTAAAAGATGAACTATTTTTTCATGATCAGTAGCCCTTTACCTCTCCTATCTAAGTCAGTCACACCTAAATGGGAATATCCCACGGGGGGGGGGGGGAGAAATCGGGAACTACATTTTGAGGTAGAGTTATGGGTAGAGAAAAGAGGCTGGCTCTATTGCCTGGAAAACCATGGTTGGAACCTTAAAGCTGAGATGAGAGGAGAAAGGGAAGCACCCAGCAGAGACTGGAAGCATAGCTGGCTGCCCAAAGACATGGACTCTAGACGGTCCCCGATTTATCATACTTACGCTGCAGAATTTTTAGCTTAATGGTGGTGCAGAAGTGATCCACATTGAGTAGAAACCGCATTTGCATCTTCTTCTGGGTTAAAGGTTCACAGTTTGATATTTTTGCGGTGCCAGCCGGCCCTGGGGTCACCAGTGTGCCGCACTGCTGAGCAAGAATGCTCTGTAGGTTAGGGAAGCAGATGCATCGGCAGCCTGTACCATGTGCTCATCAGGCAGGATGGACGCAGCCCCATCATCAAGTCAAGGCATCCGCACGGAGGGTTGTGGAAGGACTGAGAGAGGGAAGAGGGAGGCCCAGGAGGGAGGGGAGAGAACGGAGGTAGGGGGGAGACTTGGTGGGGAGGTGAGGGCGTCTGGGTGCTGCTGGCCATTGCCCTGCATGGATCCTGACCCTCGCATTAGGCCAGGTGTGTTGGTGGCCCGGCCCAGAGCCCCAGCCCAATGCTCAGCCATTACCTCCGTGAACCTTATGTCTGGCCCGGAGATGGTGGAGGCCCCCCTCCCTGGCTGCTGCTCATGGAAACATGTGAAACCTCCTCCCTAGTCCCCATGATGAGCAGCTCCTCCTCCTTTGGTTCAGAGGAGCACGTCTCTCCACTCTCGGGGTTTTGCTATGCTCTTTTCTCCAGCACTTTGTGTTTTTGCTTCTGCCTGTTGGGCTGATTGGGACAGTGAAGACTTCTCTTGGGGTCCAGAACTCCTGTCACCAATGTTTCTCTTGCTGATTTGAGTGCGCAGGTTCACAGGGATGATATACACTAAGGAATTACTATTTTCCCCCTAAAATAGAGCCTGAGTTTTCCTTTATTTGCGTCTTCTTTCATCTATCTTTGTAGAATGTGGAATGGTTCTTTATGAAGGTCTCACCTGCTTCTCAATTAGTTTCCTCCTGGGTGTTTTATCTTCTAAGTACTTTACATGCAATTAATTCTCAGAAAGAACAAGGAGATAGGCATTATTATTTTCCCATTTTATAGATAAGAAACACAATAGGCAATTTATGGAGGAGTAAAGTAAATTGCCTGTCACCGCGGCAGAACTGGAACTTTAACTCACTCAGGCGGTGTGGGGGCCTGAGCTCAAAGTCTCAGTTGTAAAGCTGCATTATTTCTTATAAGGAAGGAGAAATCAATTGAGTCTCTGGACCTGCTCCCTACAAATAAGAAAAAGGAAACGAGGAGCCATTTGAGAAGGAGATGGGGTTGTGGTGCTCACATTAGAAAGGTCAGTGGGATTCTCTGGTGCCCTGAGCTCTTTTATGAAGCAGCACATTTCTAGTTCTATGCTCCTTCCATTGAGTGAGAGGCATCCTCGCCTCTGCCAACCCAGGGGGACCTAACTAAAAGCGCTGTCTTACCCGGATTTAAATTGAGAAGAAAGAACACAAACACCTGTTGAGCTAGTCTGTAGGTACGCATGTTTTTTTGTTTTTGTTTTGGTGGTACTGGGGTTCCTGGAAGCCCTTCTACCTCCGGGCTACACTCCCAGACCGATTTTTTATACTTTTTTATTTGGAAATAGGGTCTCTTAAGCCAGTGCGCATGGCTGGCTTCGAACCTGCGCGATCCTCCTGTCTCTGCCTCCCAAGCGCGGGGATTACAAGCGTGCGCCACCACGCCCGGCTCACATGGGTTTTTAATCACAATCTATAGGAGACAGTAGGGAGAAGGGGTGATGGAAGAGTTAGGAGGAGTACCAGTGGGAGGAGGGAGGTAGAGAGCCAGATAGTGACGGAAGAGAGTAGGGGGCTCAGAAAAAAACAATTTTAGAAACTGAGGCCAGATGGTTTTTAACTGAGAATTAGTCAGAATGTTACTGGGGAAAACCCTAAATAAACTGTCAGCTTTCCTTGCTCTTTTCTGACTTGAGATCACTGATTCAGAGGTCACACAGCTGGGCAAGCGATTATTAGTGTCTTGGAATAGCTAACCCTCTGAGGCGTGGGTCATGATGATCAGTTGCCTAGGTTACTCTTTGACACATAAAGGTCACTTTTGCTGAAAGCACTGACTCATCACTTGGGCCTGAAGTTGTCTCGCAGGTGGGGTGCAGAGGCTTGTCATCTGCCTGCACATTGTGTCTATATCCTTTGATGCCTTAATCTTTGGGTTGGATGCTTCTCGGTTCAGATGTAGACATGTTGGTCACTTGAGAAATGCTTTGTCTGAAATTATAATAGTTAACCTGGTATAGACTTTCTCCTCCTTTAAAGACATCTCCCAGCCATCATGACCAACAATACCAGGCCATGAAAGGAGAGAAAAGAGGAGGTGGTACCTGAGCACCTCGAACATCTCTGCCTATCCCCAGAAAAGACATGGCTACCTCTGCCTTCACTATTCTCTCCCACTACCCTGTCTGTAACCCCTCAGCTCCTGCAGTGGAGAAGCTGAGAGTGAGCAAAGCTTCCTCTTCTCCATTCTTTGGCAACTGAATGAAGCTTTTCTTTCTACATAATACTTTTCTCTCAGATGCTGGTTTCTCCATGGGATGACTTCCAAACCTGGGTTCCATAGTAAGAAGTTGAATCCCGCATGGGTGTCAGTGTAAAATCACCTAGATTTTGAAGTGTTGGATCCCATTTAACTATTGTTCTGATTTCTCCACACATGAAAGTCATAATTCTCGACCTGAACCCTACAAATCCACAGATGCCTGCTGCATTTGAAGAATGCAAGTTGCCTTCTTGAGCAATGTCTTTGGGCATGCAACCATGGGAACCAAGCGGAGTTCACGTCAAAGACTGGATGGAACCAAGAGGTCTTCTGGTTCTATCCCTCACCGTCTACCATGGGAAGAACACCACACAGCTGTCGATACTGTAACTAATGAGAAATTTACACACCCATCTTAGAAAATGCATTGGTGTTCCTAAATTAAACAACTTAAAAGTGAAATGACATGATTATAATAAATGATGCACTCATATTTGATAAAAAGAAAATGAACATTTTTATAATTCTTTAATATGAAAACATAATGGGCCTATTAAGATCCATTTATATTGCTTAAAACAATTTGAATCGACACTCTATTATTTTATATATTGTCCCATTCCACATATCTATAGGCTAAATACAAATTGTTATCAATGACTGTGATATTTAAGTTAATGAATTTATGAGTCTTCCTTGAATTGTTCTCAGGGAGCGTTGGCAGCACTTACTGGCAGTCCTTCACACACAGGAGCCAGGGGCTTCCAGGAAAAACATCACTGATTGTCATCATCTGCTACAGAGTCCTGCTTGTTTCATGTAGAAATTAATACATACTACGCTGGAGTTTCTGCTAGAGGCAGAAAGCCACGAACTTCTCTCAGCATCATCTGTGGATTGCATTTCTTTCTCCCACAACAATATTGATAATTTCCCTTAAAGAAGTGGACATTCCCATCTCCACTTCTTGCGTGGTGGGAGCAGTCGGTGCGTGTGAACAGTGCTCAAAGATGCCAGTCCTCTTTGGACTAGAGTGTGGTGATTGGCCCAAATTGCGGTGGTCACCTCTTCCCTCACCAATGTGCCATCCGTTCCATGACACGATGGTACAAATATCGAATAATAATTTCTGTGAATAATAAATGAAACTCTTGATACCAATTACAAGGAATGAAGACAGAGTGCTCTGTTAGATGAATTTGGCCTCTTTGCCTAAGTCTTCATTTTGGCATGCTTTCTTTTGCTTATTAAAAATTCTTCAGATCTCAAGGTAATACATGGAATTGGTACATGTTAAACATCTTACTTGCATTCCTATTAACTGTTTTAAACAAAAATTCTTTGCAAATTTCATGAAGAAAGAGAGAGGACAGAGAGAGAAGAGAAAGGGGGACTTCGTGGTTTGTCAGGGATGTTAGTATTAGCCTTGTAAACCAGAGAGGCAGACAAATGTTTTTCGAGGATGGATAAAAAAATTTTGGAAATAAGATTACTGGAAAAAGGGATGGAGTATCTCAGTATGTTTTCTAGGTGTTGGGGCAAGTTGGGGAGTAGTTTGCTTACATGCTATCCATAGATAAATGACTGCCCGTAGCATCATACACCATGCAATAAAAAGCACGGCAGGGCTCTGATGCCACTTTAGACAGTAGATGCATAGTTGCACATCCATCTGACCAGTGCAAAGGGCACTTGTGCCTATGCTAAGGCTGCAGTTTTACACTCTGACTGCACTACTTTCACTAAAATCAAAGAAATGCTTTTTTCTTAAGCTGGGCGTAGTGGCACATGCTTGTAATCCCAGCATTCGGGAGGCTGAGGCTGGAGGATTGTGGTTCACAGACAGCTTCAGCTACTGGTGAAGCCCTGTTTAAAAATAAAAAAGAATAAAAAATAGGGCAGGGGATATAGCTCAGAGGCAATTGTCCCTGGGTTTCATTCCCAGACCTGCAAAATAAAAGATTTTTTTTTTCCTAAAGGTGAACACAAAATTCTTATAAATGTGAACCAAATCTCTGGGTCAAGTCAATAGGTAACAATTGAAGCACTCCTTGTGGTTCCACTATTTTATTAAAATGTTATTTTTCTTTGCATTTTGTTTTGTCATATGATAAGGTAAAAGGTCTCCCAAGGTGGTTATTCCATAAACCATCTTTTGTTCCCCGTGCTCATACCCTAAAGAGATGATGCCAACCCTGTGGTCTTCCAAGCTTCTAGAGGTATTAGATTTATGTTGTTTGGGTCGTTACATTATTCTAATGCAGAATTACTTTGGGTGTGACAAGACTACATATATCATTTTTGTGGTATTCTGTTTCCTAAAGCTGGTACATCAGAAATTTGGCAGCACTCTTAGCCATCTTTTTAGATATTTTTGACACCCATGTACTCAACAAATATTAAAGAGTAACAATAACTGGGGTGGGATAGACTGTAGAGGCACAACATTTACACTGGCATGGCTAGTAATTGTGTTGACTGTTACAATTATTTTGAAACTTCTTAAAGTTGAACATTCAATACTAGAAACCAGCAGTAGTCTTAAGGATATACCCCAAATCAGGGACATATATAAAAACTTCCAAATATTCTTATTTACAAGAGCAAAAGCCTGGGAACAGTATAAGCCATGGTATGAATATGCTTTACTCAGCTTTTGGTCACTGTGACTAAAATACCAGCTTCTCCAGCCTGCATCTCCAGACCTTTCTAAACTCGTCCAAACTAGTTCCAAAGGCTTGATCCACATGATCTGGTTTGGGCATGGCAACACTCCCACTCCTTGTTTCTGTTTTAGTCAGCTTTTCTATCACGGTGACTAAAATACCTGATAAGCACGACTTAGAGGAGGAAAGCTTTATTTGGCTTACAGTATCAGAGGTTTGCTTCATGGTCAGCTGGCTCCAAGGCAGAAACCACAGTGGCAAGGCATGTGGTAGAGAAAATGTGCAGGAACTTTTCTGGTAAGAAGCAAAGAGAGGGACAGGAAGCAGCCAGGGACATATATATAGTCACCATGGTCACCCCCCTTCCTTGACCTGCCTTTTCCAGCCATGGCTCTCCTCTGAATCTTGTTGCACTGAGGACAGACTTTTAACACATGAGCATTTGGGGGACATTCCAAATCCAAACCATAAGAGAGCATGACTAAATAATGCCAGGTAAAAAGCATAAATTTCAAGACCACTTACAGCGTGATGCTCTTTTTAATAAGGCTGAAAGTAGTTGACATAAAATGTTTTGAGAAAAGAAAATGATAATATAAAATCAATTATAAATAAATACTAGTAGAAAATTACCATATATATTAAATATTAGTAGAAAACTGACATAAATGCTAAATAAAATGTTCTAAAGAGTATGTATGGATGCCATAATGATTCCAGGGCCCTAATGAGCATGGTTACTTTGGGAGGCAGGAGGATGGGACATGAGGGCAGCCACATGGTACCATGTCGCTTGTTTTCAAGGTCTGAGGTCTCATCAAGGTGGTGATTGCCTAAGGAACTTATTACAAAATGAAACAGCTAATTATATAGATGAATGTGGGTCCATGAATGCTAGAGTTTGGATATGATTTACAGAGAACATTGTGCTAAGTGAGATTAGTCAGTCACAAAAAGTAAGAAATAGGATGCTCTCCCTAATGTGTGGAAGCTAGGGAGAAAAAGGGTCATAGGAGGAATGCTAGACAGGAAGGAGAAACCATAGATGAGCAAATAAGGTGACCTGAGGAGGATGGGTGGGGGAAGAGGAAAATTCCCTAATGCACATCATGTACATTCACAAACATATCAAAGTCAATCACTAAGCCAAACATGAGGAGGGAGGAGGGAGGGATTGGGGTGGGAATTGGGGAAGGGCTAAATGAGTGATGTGTACATGTGTGCCTCCATTAAGATTATGACTACAATGCACCAAAACCCATAAATATCTACATTTTTGTTAATTTTAAAATAATTAAAAATGAAGGGCCAAAGAGTCTTAAAAGCCAAAGATTTGACAGGCATAGAGACAGATGTCACCAGGTTTCATATGAGTATGATGAATGAAGTATATTTCAAAAAAGACCTTAGAAAGGTATATTCTGCTGAATACTAATTTATGATTAAGTTCAGAAGATATGAAAAAGTTTCCTAGATTAACAACTTTTAAGGTGCTATAGGTCTAATTCTCTTTTATTGGACTTTATCTCCCACCCTCACATAGAACTGGTTTTGCCTCTTCTTGTGGGAAATTGGTGGAAAGAACATTTGTGTGCACTTTTCTGAGATAGATGAGCTTCATGTTACTCTAACAAAGAACAGGAAACAGCTTCAATGTTTTCGGGAGAAATCTCCATTAACCCTATGCCTGATTCCTGCCCAAGGTTGCTACTGAAGAAATCTGCCCATTAAAGACACCTGAAATGTAGAAATGGAGTCCTTAGGACATCATCTCTGTTGATCTTGCACACCCCAGGAAAGGTATGACGGTCTCAACCAGCTCCCCCTGGAGGCTGATGCTAGTACACCGTTAAATCCCTCTGTTGCTGTTTCTCTCCAGGACAGATGAGTCTAGCTCTGCTTAGAAATTGAAAACTAAAAAAAATTTCAAAAGCAGAGGGCAGAAACAAGAGTGGCAATGTCTGAATATATATTGCTAATTTGAAAAAAATTAAGGGTAACAAATGACCTTTCGATGGTCTCATCTGCATCTGACATTGCTGATTCTTTTCTGCTCCTTATTTCTTTTCTTGGTTTTGGTGCTGTATTAGTCTGATGGGGCTGCTGTAACAAAACAACACAGACTGGGTGGTTTAAGCAACACACATTTATTTTCTCATGGTTCTGGAGGCTGGAGCCTGAGATCAAGATGTTGGTAGGTTTGGTTTCTCCTGAGGTCTCTCTCCTTGGCTTGCAGGTGGCTATGATCTCTCAGTGTCTTCCCATGATCTTTTCTTTGTGCAAGGGTATCCTGGGTGTCTCTGTGTCTAGAATGTCTTCTTTTTATAAGGACACAGTTCAAATTGGATTAGAGTCTACCCAAGTGGCCATAATTTAACCTAATCATCTCCTTTAAGAGCTTCATCTCCAAATATGACCATAACCTAAGGGGTTGGAGCTTGGAGGTTTCAATGTATACGTGTGTGTGTGTGTGTGTGTGTGTGTGTGTGTGTGTGTGTGTGCACAATTCAGCCAATTGCAGGTTTTATTGCTATCCTAGTCTGTTCTCTTTTTGTCTTCTTTCCTTCTGACTTCCTCCTTTCCTCCTACCCATTTATCAGTATCTGTCCATCAGCCAGCCGGCCAGCCAGTTGTCTACCTACCCCCTCTGAGGGCTCTGCTTTCTTCCCTCGGGTCCCAAATGTTGAAGTTCCTTAGTCTTAGTCTCAGATTCTTCACTATTTTCACTCATCTCATAGTGGACTCACACCACTGCCACACACACCGCAGTCTAGTTCAGAAGGCATCACAGGTGACAGCACAGCCCGCTTAGGTTCAAAGCCCATCTTCACCACTTACTATCTTTGTGACCCATCTGAGTATCTGATACAGCAGTAAAACTGACCTGTTGGTGGCTATGGAGATACCATAAAGCTTAAGCAAGTTAATAATTGTACGGTGCTTAGAACCATGACTGGCACATTGTAGGGTTACATAGGTGTTTGTTTAATAAACATATTGATCAAAACTCCTTATTTCATTTATAATTAATTTAAAATGTAGGGCTTCAGTGGGTATGGTGATGCTTGTAATGCCAATACTTGGGAGGCTGAGACAGGAGGATTGTAGGTTTGCAGCCAGCCTCAGCTACTTAGTGAGATCCTCCCTGTCCCAACATAAAGAATAAAAAATAGGGCTGGGGGCATAGCTCAGAGGTAGAAGGCCCCTGGTTTCAATACCCAGTTCCACAAAAGAAAAAACAAACATCTAGGGCTTCAAAGGAATTCCAGTTGCTTCTTCATAAGGGATTCCTATACTTCATGAGGTGACCTTTTCAATGAGTCCTTGCTAATTTGATTATTATAACACATGTTTTTTTAAAAAGCTTACATTATATTAGCTAATACCATGTAGAAAAATAAGTTTCCACTTGGTTTACAGTTCCTTTGTGCGATTTCTAATAAGATAAAATAGATCTGGAAGGTATTTTTTTCTTATTTTTGCAGAATAAGAACCATTTTACTAAGGATGATTTTTAAGTAGGTTGATCTTTATGATTTCAGATTTAGGAGACATTGTCAATGACCATGAATAAGAAGCAAATAATTTGGCAGGTGTGGTGGTGCACGCTTGTAATCCCAGCATTTGGGAGGCTGAGACAGGAGGACCATGGTTCGTGGCCAGCCTCAGCTACTTAGTGAGGCCCTCTGCAACTCAGTGAGACCCTGTTTCAAAATAAAGAAGAAAAAATAGGGCTGGGGGTGTAGCTTGGAGGTAGAATGCCCCTGGGTTCCATCCCCAGTACTGAAAAAAAAAAGAAAGAAAGAAAAAAGAAAGAAAAAGTAACTCATTCATACTTTTGTTTTCCTGGTTGATGTTGGCTTATTAAGAACTGTCTTTTTAAAAATTTTATTTATATGTGGAACATATTGAAAATGGTATACATTTAGACTGTGCTTGGTGCCCTCCCCCTCCCCCATTCCCCTTCTCCCCCTCCCAACAATGAGTGTCCAGGTTAACCATGCTATATTCATACTTTTACACATATTCAAAAGTAGCTCCTCCATTAATCAACCTCAGCCTTCTTCCTCTCCTATCCTTCCATTTTAGTTTTGCTGAAATTTCCCCTCCATTATCTGGAGTCCCTCTGGTATCCCCAATACTCCCTAATTTGGGCATATTAGAAAAACCATATGTCCCGTCTCTTTCTGTGCTTGGCTGATCTCACTTAACATAATATTCTCCAGATCTTTCCATCTTCTTGAAAATGGCATGATTTTGTTCTTCTTTATAGCTGAATAGAATTTCATTGTATTTTCCATAATTTTACAATCCAGTCATCGGTTGATGGAGACCTAGATTGGTTCCATATTTTGGCTATTATGAATTGTGCTGCTATGAACATAGGTATGCATATGTTACTGTAGAGTTCAAAAAACTATACTAAACAACCCAGTCAAGAAATGGGCAACTGAATTGAATAGACACTTCACAAAAGAAGAGATACAAATGGCTAACAGATGCATGAAAAGATGTTCTACATCATTAGCCATCAGGGAGATGCAAATCAAAACTACACTGAAATTCCATTTAATCCCAATCAGAGTGGCAAGCATAAAGAAATCAAATAACAAATGCTGGCAAAGATATGGGGAAAGAGGAACTCTTTTACAGTTTGTGGGAGTGCAAACTAGTTCAGCCACTATGGAGATCAGTGTGGAGATTACTTAGAAAACTGGGAGTAGATCTACCATATGATCCAGCTCTACCACTCTTGGGTATTTTTCCACAGGGGTTGAAATAAACTGTCTTTTATACTAATATGTGTTTTGTTAATTTTGTTAGATATAGCCAACTTTATAAGTAGTAAAAAATGCTGATATATATTAGCTAAAAAATTATGTCAATGAGCAGTCAAATAAAATCAAAGTGGATTCAGATTTACTTGTAGATAATCTGTGGTTGTCAAAAATAAAATCAGATCACATTTAAAAATTGTAAAAGTTTGCTGTATACAGAAAAAAACAGTTCTCAAACTGGGAGACTGCCACTTTCGAGTGCAAGATGTCTCCCAGGAGTCACAGCAGTTTATAAAGTATACAGGAGTTAGTACTGGATCTTTTTTTTTTTTTGGTGATTGGCTATTACACATGAACATTTTCTATTTTTAGGGAAGTAGAGCTGTTGAAGGTGGTTTGTCTACAGCTGATTGGTTCAACTTCATTGAATTGACTAGGAGTAAAGCTCATGTTTTGTGTTTCATTTAGGATTAGAATGATCCAGAGAAATCTGAGTGACTTTATGTTTTGTGGCTATAGGCTACTGGCCTTGGGGTGTCTACCTGAACTTGTTTACCAAGTGTCCAAACCCTCCTTTGTATTTTACTGTCCCAAGATGGCAATTCCAATGGGGCCTTCTCTCTGAAGCCTCTGCAGCCCATTCCCCCTGCTAGCATAGTGTCAAACCTCCTCTAGAGTATTTTATCTACCTTGTATTCCTCAAGGACAGGCTCATTATCTTTCCTCTTATAGTTCTTTGTACCTACAATAGGGTCTGAGATATGGCATGTACTGAATAAATGTTTCTTGAACGAAATCAACGAAATCTAATGTGGCACACATCATATATTAAGTATAACATATAGTAAGTGTATAAAGGAAGGATAACCCTGAGCAGCAACCCATGAATTAGAAGTTGGGAATTTCTTTGGAGGAGAATAAGAGAGACAGAAGTAATATCACTATATTAGTTTATTAATGGAAGGAAACAAAGATAAGCTAAGCAGGTGAGACAAAGTGCCTGGGGGCCCTTGTATCCTGAGTAACACAATCTCAACACACCAGAAACCCTCCAGAACCTTCAGAACTGAAAGTTCTGAAGAAGGAAAAATCACCTGATGGTGAAGCCCTGCACGGATGGCATTGCAGATACAGGTGTTCCTAAATCACCCAGAGCACCCAGCACTTGGCAGTTACAGAATGAGGACTTAGAAGTCGCTTTTGACAAATCCCTGGCAAAGATGTAATAAAACAGGTGTCCATACTTGTAAAAGAATCTCATATTAGACTCAAATGACTGCCACTTATTCCCAGGCTTCTCTTTGCAAGTTCTATGAGGCTGGGGACTTCAGGGTGCTGTGATGGTCCAGGCACTTGTATCCATCACCTTATCTGGTCACCCTAACTAACCACAGGATGATGCGATTAGAAGATGCTAAGGCAGCTGCCAGCCCACACACCTGCTAGAAAAGGTGGGGTAAGAGCCGGTCCACTCAACTGTCTCTCCACCATGTACAAGTCCCCCAACTGGCAGAGGGGGAATATGAGAGAGATCCCTAAAAACCATTTGGTGTACACAACCTTCCCACGCTGTATTTACCATTTGATTCGCTACAGCTCTCAAATATTCTCACGTTTATCTCAAGTCTGATTCCAAAATTATGGAGAGAAGATGCTTTTGACATCTTTTTGTGAGTTTTATTCTGCAGGCTTTGTACAATTAGTCAATATAAAAGAATAAAATACTAAGACCTGTTTTATCAACATGTTCTAAAATTTTCAGCAACAAAAATCCCCCTCATGAAAGATGATATTGAGTAGAACTGAAGTACTGTCATGATTGACCATTTGATCATGTAAAATACGCTCCATTTCGTGGGTTTTCACAAGAAAATCTCTAACTTGGCTTATCTAAAGGCATCAGACATCCCACTACATTCACTTTTATGGTCAATATTCTCTTTCCTGTCTTATTCCTCTGAACAGATTGTGGAAGAGCCGTGGAGTGACAGTGAATGAAGCTGCACCACTCCTCACTGTCAAGACAGGATGTGCTTGCTTGATTCTTTTAGTTCTCTTGGAATCGATTATCTTCAATGATAATAGTTCTTCTAGGAAAGGATTCCATTTCCACAAATATATATCGAAATTCACACCGACCACTCTTTGGGTTCTGAAAAGCAAATGTACATCCAGCTGTTACCATCCACCTTTCCCGAGCTTAGGCAACATGTGCTGAGAACCACCAACCCCACGGCCACGATGCTGACCTCTTTCACCTCCACATGCACCGTTCCGTGCTTCCCTGGCTCAGAGCCCTCGATGTAGAATTTCACCCGCATGTGTTTCATTCCATCTTTTTCATATTCATTAAAACTGTCGAGAGAATGAAACGATGTAAGTCTAAGTTGCTCTGACCTAAAAATTATCCCCAGGCCTTCCGATTTCCAGGAGACTGTGGTACCTGACATGTTGTCTCCGACCGCGTCGTGACATCTCACCGTAACCTTTAAGAGGCTCACCAAAGACGCTGACTACCTGCAGAAGACAAAGTTTACTTAGTGTGATTTTTCTTAATGGTTCCTAGGAAAATATCTGCCGACAAAGCAAGTTATTTTAATGAACAAAAACCAGTAGGGGTACGTCTTCTTCAAAAATGGCGACCCCAATGATGGGAATACTAGAAACGTTACATAGGAAAACTCAGCCCTTAAGGAAAACACTTCATGCACAGATAGGTAGCTTTATGGTATCCTTGTAGTTTCAAAAGATTATAAGCTAAAGTGAAGGTGGTTTTCTTCTAAGTAAAAAGCAAACATAAACCAAAGTGTTCAAATATTTCTCTAATACCTCATGGTCTGAAGATAAAATATATGAGTGCTTTTAGTAAAATATAATTAATGGAGTCTAATACAACGTCAAGCTAGGACATTAAAATGACATTTCCAGTCATTAAAAACTGAAGAAAAAAGCAGTAACATCAGTGAGACCCTGTTTAAAATAATGAATAAAAAATAGGGCTAAGGGTGTCGCTCAGTGGTAGAATGCCCCTGGACTCCGTCCTCAGTACTGGAAAAAAAAATTTAAAACCAAGCAAGCATCTATTAATCCTCAGGAGAAAACTCACATGTAGTAGAAATATTACAGACTCCACCCTTCAGACCCCACTCCTCGATTGGCTGAATTTAAAAAGCAAAAACTCTGAAACCCTCTCTAAAAAATACAAATCTGATGTCAAACTTAAAAGAAAGCTCTCAACTTTGTATTTTATTTTGTCTCTTTTCTGAGTATCCTATCATAGTTTGTATGTTAAATGGCAAAATGACAGATATTTAAGATCTGTGGAGCTGAAACAAATGGAACAACTGCCCAAATAATTTACGTTAATAGATTTTAATAATAAACAAACCAGTATCAAAGCATTAGGATTTTCTATTTTTCAAGAAGGCACGGTGCTCACAAAGGAGCAGGTTCTTAAAAAAGTATTGACACAACTGAATTGTTAAAATTACTTTTCATAAAGCTCCTTTAGACAGCAGATTGTTATATCCTTATGATAGCTCACTCTGTTCTTTCTCTGGCCAGGGCTCTGCCCTGCTCAAATGCTGTAAATAATGAAGAGGCTGAGTTTGTAGTGCTGAAACTTCGCTTTTCAGAGACATCCCAACATCCAATCAGCTTCCGATACAATCCAGAGATAATGTGAACTCCTAATAACTATAACAAGAACCTTCCTCAGTCCCTCCCTGCCTTCCTCTCTACAGTTCCAACAGACTGCCTAGAGTCTAATGAAGAGATATCAGTAGATTAAAAAACAAGATGCCAGAGACCACCAGCTCCTGAGGTGTCCACCCTGACATGACTCATGCCATGCCCCAGGAGCCCAGTGCAGTGCCCAAAACTGAGCCTGGCCTCCGACTCCCATCTTTCCCTTGGCTGAGTGAGGGCTGCAGACTCTGCCTTTCTGACCCTATTTTTTAGTCTGTGTGAGGAACAGCACAATATTAATGATGCTACCTGATGTAATCATTCAGGGTGACAGAATTAGGATTTCAGTGAGGAACACTTTTCAGTGCCGAAGCTCTCCTCCTAGGAGTAAGAGATCTGGCACTGTGCGGGCCGCACGGGTTGCTCTCTGTGGCTGGAAAAACATCATATTAAGCCTTCCTTCTGGCAGGCTCCTTCAGAAAACCAGAGCATGTCAACACTTTGTAGGGAATGGCGGAGGCCAAGAGGGTCAGAGGCCAAGAGGGTAAGGTCTGGAATCAGAGGAACGTGGGCTGGGTCTGGCTCTCCCACTTACTGGCTCAGTGATAATGGCTGAGTTAATAGTTGATAGTGTCATGTTCCCCTGCTGCGAAGTGGAGACAAGAGTCATCCCTGATGCAAAGGGCGCCTGTGGGACTTACGAAAAGGATGCACTGGATCACTCAGTACAATGCTTGGCGTAGAACATACCTTTGTAAGTCTTAATAATTGCTATTAGGATCATGAAACTGTGATTCAGGTTTTTTAAGAGACTAGGAACTTATCATTTAATATCTTGGCATATTCTAAGCCTTTGATATCTACAAACTAGCAAAACAATTCGTCTGTACAATTCAGATGAAAACTTCTGTATACTGACCTTTTTGCATGCTTGTGATCAAAGTGTTCGAAGTACAGAGCAAACCCCAACCACTACGCATTATTATATGAATTTTCCTGGCTTCCGAGCTGGTACTTGAATTCTGCCCACTTCCTCCTCCCCATCATGTTTTCACCCTCAACAGAGAACTAACCTCAGGATGTGATCTGCATTTTTCTAAGGCTTTTCCAAATATCTTATTAGGACTGGATGAAGAAAAAAGTTCTGTGAAAACCGTGTAAAACAAGCCACCTGAAAGGCACAGAAAAAGGAGGTGAGACAGAGCCGAGCCAGGGGAGATGAAAGGGCAAGGTAAAAAGGCGGTCAGGGGTGTGGTACTTGCTGTGGTTTACAACCTGTTATGCTGATTCCGATAAGCACCACTATTAGGTAGCTGAAATCTCTGCCAGCTTCTTTCACTGTAAAGAGAAAATGCCGGTGAGTCACCCGTGCGTGCTGGAAGCCGGCCTGCTTTTGCAACCGCGGTGTGTGCAGCAGGTGTCAAAGAGTGATGCCGGTGTGTCCTTGGCAGTAGTTCTCAAATCAGAGGTGCAGCAGAGTCCTGGGGCAGGGGTTAGGACTCTCCAGTTTCCTTTTACCTAATGTTATAATCCTAATACCAATTTAGTTTCTAGGAGAAGGAAATCGTCATCCAGTTTCTCAGAGAATGACTGCTGGAGCTTCGGCAACACTGGACACAGAACTGCCATGCAAAGATTAAGAAGAGTGTTCATCAACTAAGGACACAGGACCAAAATGGGCATGAACAACCAATACCGAGTAACTCCCAAATGCCAGCCCAGCTCCCCACTGACTGTGCATACGTACAAAGAGAGCGAGACTGCCCTGAAACCTGGTGGACTAGAAAGATCTATGAGTTAAACAAACTTAGAAAACAACCTACACAGACTATACTTGCTTCTCATTAATGAGAGGTGTATAGATATTAAAGAGAAGTTCTTCAAGCTAACGAAACTCAATCAAGACATTGTTATGAGATTGTGTGTGTATGTGTGTATACACACACACACACACACACGTATGTATATGCGAAAAGCTACTACAGTTATAACTACACTTTTTCTTTGGCACTAACAAAGTACATTACCTCCCTGGTATTTATTTATAGGTTTAATTTATTTACCACATTAAGAACCCAGACTTCCCTTTTTGCTTTTTAAGTACTAGAGATTGAAACCAGTGATATTCTACCATGGAACTGCATCCCCAGCCCATTTTATATTTTAGTTTGAGAAAGGGTCTCACTTAGCTGCCCAGCCTGGCCTTGAACCTGCAATCCTCATGAGTTGGCCCCTCCAATAGCTGGGATTACTCCACATTTAAATATAAAACTTTCAGAGTTTTTTTCCCCCCAGAAACAAAATTTTAATAGAGGTTGCTATTGATTTCCTCACTTTTGCTTTTTTTTTTTTTTTTTTTTTTTTTTTTGGTGGTACTGGGGGTGGAACCCAGAGGCTTTCTACCTCCGGGCTATACTCCCAGCCCTATTTTATATTTTATTTGGAAACAGGATCTCACTAAGTTGCTGAGAGCCTCACTAAGTAGCTGAGGCTGGCTTTGAACCTGTGTGACCCTCCTGTCTCCGCCTCCCCAGCGCGGGGATTACAAGCGTGCGCCACCACACCCGGCTCACTTGTACTTTTTATAAGCTTCTGTTGCTTTTATGAACTAGCACTTATTTAGAAGTGCTTAAGAATTTAACAACTGGATCTGCACCCAGGAACCGACACATGGCTAAGTCTGCTCTTGGAAACCTGGAGACACTGATGGTCCACATTAAGAAGCGAAATGGACAGAACAAACAGGCTCATGTCGGGTGGAGAGAAGAGAGCTCTAAAACCCACTGGCTGACCATGTTCTGTTGGAGGGCCTGGAGAACTTCACCAGAGCCACAGGGAAGTAATCATGGTTACATCTTTACAAAGCAGGATTCCTTCACAGTACAGTGTTATAGTTAGATATAAAATGCCCCCTAAAGAACTCATTTATTAATATTCAGGGTCGACAGTTGAGCCATGAGGGTTGTACTCCCAGCAGTGTATTATCTGGGGGTAGCCTGGTCTGGTTGGGTGAGGCTGGAGGAGGTGGCACCTGCGGCTACAGCCTTGGGGATGATAGAGCTCCTCCTCCCCTTGCTCCGGTCCTCCATGATATGAGGAGCACAGCCCGTGTGCTTGCACACTCTAGCTTGCTTTCTCCCCACTTCCTGCTGCTGCCATGCTCTGAGAGCTGCGGTCCCTGGCCTCACGTGGACTGAACTAGAAACCATGAGAAAATAAATCGTTTTTTCACTAAGTTATATGCGTCAAGTCTTTGGAATATGGCTGTCAGAATGCTGACTGGAAAAAAGGGGGGATGAAAAAATCCTGAAATAGAGATCAGATCCTGGTGTTTCACCATGAGGAGCCAGGCGGGTGCAGCTATTGGAACAGATGGCAAGGCCAGAGTGGCAGCTGGTGGTGTGTGACCTGCAGAGAGCATCAGAGATGATTACTAGAATGTGGTGTTCCTAAGGCAAAAGTGACGGCAGCTGACAAGGATGCTATGAATTGTATAATCATGGGAAAGTAACTATGATGCGGAGGCTGAAGGCAGCTGCTCTAATGCAAAGTCATGATCACTGCCTCGCTTTCTGGTTGTGCACAAGTTTTCAGGCTGGAACCCACTTGCTGGGGGATCTGAATAAGTGTACATGGTTCTCCTGGTACTTCAGCCAAGGGGTTGGACCCATCAATGTGGGCAGAGTCTGCACCGACAGTGATACTGAGAATCCAGAGTCATCCACAGTGAGACCTCTGTTAGGTGTGCACGGGCCACGTATTAGAGAGGTTCACAGCTTGATCCAGAGGCCTCTCTGGCTGCCAATTCCCTGACTTCCAAATGTACGAGCGGAATAAATACACCTAGTAAGTGGTGACAGAAACTGCTACTCCTACTTTAGTTCCTCTGAGGTGGGTTAAGAATTACCATAGTGAGAAAAGTCAAATGGAAGCCTCTGAGACTGGCCCCACTCAGCCTAACAGTAAATGAAAAGCAACATCACCTGTAAGGGAGAGTGAGATAGGTCATTCATAGAGACGGAGGGTGGTGGACTCCCACAAATCCCCACGTAACTTACCGCCCTCCCCTTCAAAAGCCAGACAGAAGTTAGAGGATGCCAGTGGATCTCTGCAAACTCAGTGGAGGAGCAGCCCCATCCAGAGGCAATGGCAGACACGTAACTTAGTGGGGGCATGTTAACAGCCTCAAGGCATTGGCTACTGATCTGAAGGATGCTTTCTTCCTCATTTTCATGGAGAGGCAGGCAGAAGCACAGTAGCTGTTTGTGGTGGCATGATGGAGACAGCAGTGTTTGTGTGTGGCCTTGCCCAGGATTTGCTAATATTCCCACTCTGTAATAATAAGTCTAAAAGGACTGAAACCTTCTGGACCTGGGCTGTCCAATAGAGGAGCCACTAGCCACTAATGGCAATTTCAGTTTAAAGTTAACTAAAATTAACCAAATTCAGTTCCTTGTTCACACTAGGTACATTTGAAGTGCTCAATGACAACATGTGACCAGTGACATGGACAACAAAGATTCATTTGGACAATGCTGTCCTGGACCCTCAGCAGACTGTCTTTATTTGTCTAATTACTGCATATATATTTCAATCCTGCCGTGTAAGAGTCAACGATTAACAAGTGGCAAAGGTGCTGGAAGGCTCAGTAAGATAGGTGCTCTGAGCGTGAGAGGTGGACTCACTAGCCACATCATCCCACTAATCAGAGCCCACTAAGCAGGTCAGCGAGACGTGCAGGAAGGAGCACACTGTTGAGACATGCTAGGACATTCCAGCCCGTGTGAAAGACAGATGATTGCACTCTACACCTGCTACCACAATGTATGACAGGACTCTTGGCATTCTGGAGGCAGCATGTCCCACACTTTGGGATATTACTCCCATCCCTCTACTGAGTAAAAAGGCAGGCTGTCAGCTCTGGATGGGGTCCGCATCAGGAGAGGGTCGTATGGCAGGCCTAGCCTGCAGTGCATGTGGCAAGGCTGCGGTTGCTTGAGTCAGATTACCTGCCATGCATACCAGGCCACACTTCTGTACCGTTCACTCCTGCATTTAGGCTGCTCTTTTGTGCTAAACCGTTACAGTGAGTGGAAGCTTTTATTTTGTACATATTCATCAAATTACAAAACAATTGGATGCATACTATTTCTTTTTGTTAAAAAACTCAATAGCGGACATGTATACGCATTGAAATACACAAGCTAGGCTGGGCGTGGTAGCACACTCTTGTAATCCCTGGGCTTGAGAGGCAGAGACAGGAGGATTGAGCAGCTTTGAAGCCAGCCATGCTGGCTTAAGAGACCCTGTTTCCAAATTAAATATAAAAATGGGTCTGGGAGTACCCCAGTACCACACACACAAAAAAACCAATCAACGAACCAACCAACCAACCAACCAACCAACCAAACAAACAAACAAACAAACTAGCTGGGCTGGGCTGGTAGTGCATGCTTGTAATCCCAGTACTTACTTAGGAGGCTGAGACAGGAAGATTGAAGGTTCGAAGCCAGCCTCAGCAACTTAGGAGACCGACCCTGTTTCCAAATAAGAAAGAATTAGGGCTGGGAGTGCAGACTGGAGGTAGAAACCCTTGGGTTCTATTCCCAGTACCCCCACAAAAACAAAAATATTAATAGTCATCTTTGCGTGGTATAATTATGGGCACCTGAATTGTTTTCATTATCTTTTATTTTTGTGAAATGAAGAAATAATGAAAATTAAATTTAAAATACCTGTGAAAACGGCTGATTCTTGCTAACAGCTACATTTCATCCTCCCTGTTCTACATGGCCTATTACTGCACCTAATGGCTATGAAGGCAAGGGATGTTTGGATATCTTTAATTCTGTAGCAGCATTTATTCAGTAGAATTAGCCATTGAGCTGAACTACACTGTTTCCCCTACTGATTCCAACTTGATCATCTCCTACTTTTCCTATGCAATTACTCTTTATTATATGCATCAGAACACAGCTTGAGAAAAGCTTCTTATACGCAATGCAACACAATTGTCAGATTCCAGATCAACTTCCAAATCTAAATTCAAATTAGAGACATTTGTACGTTAATATTCTGTGTTTCTAAACTGTTTCAGGGTTCTTTTTATCTCATCCGAATCGTTTTTCCATCTTTGGCTGTGAATTTGGTTCTAAACTGTGTTTCAGGGTTCTTTTATCTCGTCTGAATCGATTTTCCATCTTTAGCTGTGAATTTGGTACCAAAGGGCAGTACCAACTCTTTGTCAGGTTGATTGGAGGACTGGTCACCACGGAAGTACTACTTTTTACCTTTCTGAGTCGTTGAGATGGCTGGTTCCTCTCTCTGACCCTTGCGCACTGACACCTGCTTGCTGCTGTCCTCCTCTGCGTTGCAGGGCCGCGGCCCCTGCGTCCAGATGGTTTTCTGGACGACTCGAAAGACAGATCGAGGTCCCACCGTTTTCCTTTGCTCCCGCAGCCCCCACTTCATACCGAGCTCAGTCTTCAAGCCAGCTTTACTAAGCACTAGGGGTGGCCACAGCAACCGCTTCCCCGAGGACTTGTGCAGCTTCTCCGCATACCGTACAGCTCTTAGCAAAGTACAAATCATGTTCACTGAAAACTGTCCCGCTAAGGGAAGATGCTAACTACAGCTCGTAAAGCTCCAAATCACACACCACCCTAGCCAGACACGTGCTGAAAGCCACACCTTCACATTATTGGGCGTGCTAGGCAAATATTAAGAAGCGTCTCCAGGGAGACTGCTGTCCTTTTTTACTAGAATCAAAACGCCCGGATTGCCTTCTGTGCCGACATTCACACCCGGCCCGCCATGGCTCCGCAAAGCAGCCTGGGAAACTCTGGGTCTCTGGGAACCGCAGTTCTGAGACTTCACTCCTAACGGCGCCGCGATGGAGAGGCGGCGGGAAGGACTGCAGCTCCCACAATGCAAAGCGCTCCAGCCGCGCTGGCGCCCGAGGGCGGGTGCGCATGCGCTGGGCGGCCCAGCAGGTGGAGGCGGGGCTGTGTTGTGGGCGGAGCCCACCTGAGTCTGTGCAAGGTTCACTCTGATCTTGCTCAAATCCAGTGAGTGGGCAGGTGTAAACTACGGGTTCCCATGACCCTTGTAGAAAGGGCTGTGTCAGCTGCAAAGCCCTGGGTCTCATTGAGGTCTTCTTGTGCTTATGGGGAAATGACTTAGTTTCTGCACTTCAATTTCTTTAAAAAATTTTTTTTTTAAACTGGTGCATTGTAGTCATACATCTTAACGGGATAAAAGACTGGTGGAGATATACATGCCCACATCAATTTTTAAAAAAAGAACAACTCGAGAGCCGGGCGTGGTGGTGCATGCTTGTAATCCTAAGAATCTGGAAGGCTGAGATAGGAGGATCGTAGTTCTTTGCAACTCAGTGAGAACCTGTTTCAAAATAAATAATAAAAAAATAGGGATGAGGGGTGTCACTCGGAGGTAGAATGCCCCTGGGTTCCATCCCCAGTACCTTAAAAAATATCAAAGTGGAGATTAACAGGGTCGTTACAATGCTGTCCTAAATTCTGAGTGGCGGACTTGGAACCAGGCGTCCTGGACGACAGAACAGCGGGGGCGTGGGAAAGTGACCAGCCGGAAGTGGCTGGCCGCGCTCCAGGAGCCCCAGCCGGCTTCGGTGGGACCCACCGCGCACGCGCAAGTGGAGTTGTGCGCCTGCGCATGCGCAGGGCGGGGCACCAGTCGCCAGACCCGCGGCGTCCAGGGTGGCACCTGCCGGGTCTCCATGGCGACCGGACGCGGTCGGGTCCTGAAGCAGCACTGGCTGGGCTTCCTGGCGCTGAATGGGCCCCTCCACCTCGGTCGCGCGGGCCAGGGCAGCGCAGGAGCGGCCGCGGGGCGCGCCTGGGCCTCGGGGTTCAGGTGACGGCCAGGGCCCGAGGGTGGGTCCGCCGGCGTGGGCGCTCTCCCGGGCCTGGTCCTGCCTCTTACGCGGGCGTGTTTTTATTGGTGGGTTCTGGCACGTGATGCTGTTTGTTTTTTAAAGCGGGAAAGGATGGAAGATGAGCAGATAGGAGGGCTCTTCATCTGGAAACGTGGGCTCACAAGTCTGGATACCAGTGGAGTCTCTTCCCGTGTACTTTTTTCCCGCCGCTCGCCCACCTGGCGGGCACCTGCGCCGCCTAGCGGGAGTCTGCCGCGGGATGCGGGGATGCTGCGTGCGCGACTGTTGCGGAGGCCCAGCTGCCCGCAGGAGGACACAGCCCCTGGTCTGCAGGCGTGGCCGCATGGGCTGCACTTTGTGTCCTCTGACGGCACAGGACGGCATGCTTTGTAAACTGCCAAGCCCCGTGCTCAGTATTTTTTAAAAATTGTGATTGAACCCAGGGACATCCTACCTCCAAGGTACACCTCCAGCCCTATTTTATTTCGAAACAGAGCCTTGTAAATTGCTGAAAGACTGCGATCCTGTCTCAGTTTTGCATGCACTGGGATTACACACTTCCGCCAACCTGCCCTGCTCAAGTCTTTTTTTTTTTTTTTTGTCTTCAATACTGGGGATTGAACCCAGAGACCCTCTACCCCCGAGCTACACTCCCAGCTCTATTTTTTATCATTCATTTTGAAACAGTCTCACCAAGTAACGGAGGATGGCTGTGAACCTGCGATCCTCCTGTCTCAGCCTCCCAAGTACTGGGATTACAAGCGCGCACCACCACGCCCGGCCCCTGCTCAACTCTTAATAATTATTCTATTCTGCTGTCGTCTGCATGGGCTTCCTGGCGCTGGGCCTGTGGTATTCTTGTCCCGTGCCAAAAGGCTCATCTCTTTTGTCTTGCTCTCATCTTTTCTGAGAGTGAAAGGCCGGTCCCCCACTACCGCGAGAGAGGGCAACTTGCGGAGCGAGGTGTGAAAGGAGCGGGGAAGCAGAGGCAGTGTCTCAGGTTTAGAAGGATCTTAAGTTTAACCCAGAGGAGTGGGTTGCCCAGTGTGTCAGAAGTACCGACCTGCTATAATGGTACCTTAGAAGTCCTCATGTACTGTTCCTACCCCTGCATCCATCACCCTGGTTGATTTACCAAGTAGAGGAATAACGCCAAGAATTTACATTCTTGAGGATTATTATTATTTTTTTTGCATCGAAGGCTACTTGACCTATAGATGTAAAAAGCCGACCTATAGATGTAAAAACCTCACAAAGTCCATGTATGTGTAAGCATACAAAGATTCTATTACTGAGGACTTCAACTGCTAAAGTTTTTTCCCTCTTGAATCTACAGGACAATGTCCAGTGTCCTCTCTAGGTCTTCGCCCACCTCACATAAATGTGATTTCAGAATCGCAGCCCTGTTCCTTTGTGCATGATAATCGCTCTTGATTGAATAGCTCTAATGCTAGACAAACTACATGCCTTGTGACAAAAGGTCTATTGTGAAGTTCTATTGTGTAGACAAGAAAGACTGGCTTTTAAATAGGCAACCTGAACTTTAAAAATCCATTTGCCTCTATTACTAAAACGAGTCTTTATACAGTGCTCTGTTGGAGGGAAGCAGAGTGATTTTTATATGATGAGTCTTTTATTTGTAAGTTGAGTGCACTTCCTGGTGGAATGATGTAAGAGTGTCTGTCATTAGGCCTGGGGAGCTAACAGACCTTTCAACCTGTAATTTGAACATGTAGATTCTTCTTAATACAGAAAAGTCAGCTTCTAAGAATAGAATTGTTGGCTGTGGTTTAATGCCTCATTGTGGAAAATTAGATGTTAATAAGGAATCAGTGGTTCTCTTTTTAATACAAAGTGTGAATATGTATAAATGTCACACTGTAAGAAATAGATCAGAAAGCAAATCAAATTGGCTTCATTTATAGCTAGTCTAATTGATTTTACTTACAAGATACTATACAACAGGTGCAACAATTCGATTATTAAAATATTGAACTTAGTTAAAGCTGTCAGGCAAACATCTGTTACCTAAAAGGTGTTTTTAAATTAACTGCAAGCCGGGCGTGGTATTGCATGCTTGTAATCCCAGCATTTGGGAGGTTGAGACTGGAGGATCGTGGTTCGCGGACAGCCTCAGCTGCTTTAGTGAGACCCTCTGCAACTTAGTGAGACCCTGTTTCAAAATAAAGAAAAAAATAGGGCAGGGGTGTAGGGCGGAGGTCAAATGCCCCTGGGTTCCATTACCAAACCCGCCAGAAAAACATTAAGCCATCTGTTATCTTACTTAGTATATTAGAAATATCTGCATGAGGACATGCACACACTTTAGTAATTTGTTAATCGTGTGGCCCTTAACAATGTCCAGTAGGTTTTAGGGAGATGTGGAGATGCGCTTCAATGGCGCCCAAAGTTAAAATCTTCTTCTCACTAAAGCAGCTGAGGCTGTCCGTGAACCACGATCCTCCAGTCTCAACCTCCCAAATGCTGGGATTACAAGCATGCAATACCACGCCCGGCTTGCAGTTAATTTAAAAGAGCTTTGAAAGGACTTCAAGGACACAAAGGTCTTGGAGACTCTCCATCTTCAGCTTGTGACCTTAGACACATTTTAGTTGCCTCATTAGAGCTGTAGTCTTCTATTTTGTGAAACGATCTATTTTATTGTTTTGAAGATTATTTGGAATTTCTTCTCTTAAATATGTATGTAACATTTGCTTAAAGAAAAAAACAATACCACAACACGTTTGGTTTCACAGTAACGGAAAAAATTTACACAATTAAATAAAAACTCACAAAAAACACACCAAAAATTTACAACAGTACAGGTTAAAAACAAGCACAAAAATAAAGGCTTTCGATTGGACAGGTGGTGTGTTCCTTGGCACAGCGGGTACTTTCTGCTCTGGCAGCTTCTTGCCCTGCCCGGGAATCTAATTTAGTTGTTATAAAACGCTGAGTCTCAAATGTTTTTAACATTTAAAACTTTTTAAGTGGTAAGCTTGTTTATAATAAAATAGCCTTCATTTTCTAATTAAATACAGGAAGATGAACTTGCTGGATTGAACCTGCCTGTGTTCTTTTTAGCAACTGAACCCCCAGCATTATGCTTCTCAAAGGGATGGGTGCCAGCGGGCAGGGGGCACACCTCTTTCTGATATGTAAAACTAGCACAGAGACTTTAGGAGAAATATTAATGTGATATTTGCATTAAATTTTAAAACCAAATGAGAGACTTCTAAGAAATTTTGAGTTTGCTTGCTACAGACTGTGCCCCCACTTTCAGGGGACCTGGCTTCAACTTCTTGGGGGCATTGTTCCTGGGAATACCTTTAGGAACCACCACCCAGTTCTGAAGGACTGTGCTGTCAGACTGGGATTCCTAGCCACCGTGTGCATGAGACTCTCAGTTTAGAGATGTAAACGATGACTACTTCCGAAATATATTACATATTTAATGCGTTAAGAAAAATTAGTAAATACCGGGAATTTCCCCCTTTCAGCCCTAAAGCCCCCATTTAAAAGCAACCATTACCACCCAGCCTTGAAATCCTACGAATTTCTAAAAGCAACCATCGCCACCACGCCTTGAAATCCTATGAATCAGATTTACTGACTATTAATATTTCTTTCTTCTTCCAGATTTTTTTTGTATGCCTGCATTTATTTTTTCTTATATGAGAATATATTTATATCGTATAAACAGAACCTGATTTTTCAATTAATACATTTTTTTTCGTGGTACTGGGGTTCCTGGAAGCCCTTCTACCTCCAGGCTACACTCCCAGACCTATTTTTACATTTTTATTTGGAGACAGGGTCTCCTAAGCCAGCACGTGCAGCTGGCTTCGAACCTGCGCGATCCTCCTGTCTCTGCCTCCCAAGAGCAGGGATTACAAGCGTGTGTCACCACGCCCGGCTTCAATCAATACATTTTTAATTTAGCAGACATTGACTGCTTCTGCAGGCTAGGCATATTGTGGTTGCGGAAGAGTCAGCATGGAACAAAACTCAGTGTCCTTGCCCATATGGAGCATCATTCTATTGATAATAAAAAGACAGATACCTATACTGTAAGGAAGAGTAGAGGGGAAAAGTGTACAGGGTCCATGTGCAGAGTCTAGATTGTAGTTTTACATGGCATGGCCAAGGAAGGATTTGGTGAGACAGTGACACATTGAAGTGCTTGATACCAAGTGTGGTTAAAATCTCGGTGAGAGCTGGGCGTGGTGGCACACGCTTGTAATGCCCGCGCTTGGGAGGCGGAGACAGGAGGATCGCGCAGGTTTGAAGCCAGTCTCGCTGGCTTAAGAGACCCTGTTTCCAAATAAAAATATAAAATAGGTCTGGGAGTGTAGCCCGGAGGTAGAAGGGTTTCCAGGAACACACACACACACACACACACACACACACACACACACACACACACACAATCTCGGTGAGAACAATCACAGCACAAATTCAATGATGGTGAGATATAGGGGACCTATACTCTAGATTTTAGGCACTTTTAAAATAACCTGATGGACGGGAGGTGGGTCAACAACGAGTACATGTATATGGTAGAGTGCTTAAAGAAGAGTCTAAACCTTTCCAAGAAAAATAGCATGTTCACTGGGGGCTGTCCCACAGCTCCTGCCTAAAGTGGGGGCTCTGAGCTGTTCAACCTCTTGAGTGCTTTAGACCTCTTCAAAATTGGTATTGAGCATGACAGATTTTGAGGATTGAACTTAATATAAAAATTTATTTTGGGAACCTCTGAAAATGAGGTTATAAATATTATGCCTTAATATTAAATATTAGCTGGGCATGATGAGACACACTTGTAATCCAAGCATTTGGGAGGCTGAGACAGGAGGATCGTGGCTCATGGACAGCCTCAGCTACTTCTGAGTGAGGCCCTCTGCAACTCAGTGAGACCTTGTTTCAAAATAAAGAATAAAAAAATTGGGCTGGGGGTGTAGCTCGGAAGCAGAATGCCCTTGGGTTTCATCCCCAGTATTGCAAAATAAATAACTAAATAAATAAATTATTATGCCTTATTACATAAAATCTAAAAAGCCAGTTGTAAGATGCACTATTATTTTATGTATTATTAAAGTAAAAGTGGCCAATTAAGCTATATTTCATTGAATATGAGATGCTAATTTGAAAAAAACTATGGATATTTGTACTTCCTTAGCCAAGACTACCAAAGCTAGAGCTGAAACTGGTCCTAATCCTCAAAGATCAGCGGAGTTGTAGCTTGTGTTGGGAGTTCACAGATCTGAGCTTCTTAAACATCTCCTGATGCTGTCTTCATTAGGTACCTGTTGTGTTATCAAAAGTGTCCAGATAGAGCAAGTGCTAAACCATAGGTTGAAAACACATTGCAGTAAATCTAGGCTTCAGGTTCTCTTACCCAGGGCTCAGGTGTCAGAGTCCCTCCTCCCTTTTCTCTCCCTTTTTAAAAAAGTAGTTTTCTTTCTTTTTCTGCTTCCCTTCCTTTCTTTGCAAGATGAAGTTTCTCAGTGAATGATCTTTGGAGTTGATGCGTCCCTGAGGATTTTGTGGAAAGGAATAGATAACCCACCTCATTAAGTAATCACATCACTCAGGCCCCTCCTTTTCCTTCCAGAAAGGGGCCAGATTTCAAATTTGCTGTGAGCCATACTGCTCTGAGGCAGAGCACCAGGCGTGGCCAGCACCGCGAGAAGTCCCATAGCTGCTCTGTGTCCCTCGATAGGTAAGTAGCCTGCTGTTATTTGGACTGAAGGGGGCTCTAGGCCTAGGTTTATTGGAAAAGATTATGGTGCTGTATATACCAAGTTGCTATTTTGAGCTCTCTAAGAATAGGACTGTGTAGGAAGAATGTACAACACAGTTTGATATGAGTCACAAGCCTGTCACCATTATCCTTATTAGACTAGTTTTATGAAACTAAACTTATAAAAGTGACAAGTAAATTGAATTTTCCTTTTATTAAAATGTTCTCCAAAATTACTCATTTTTCAATTGATAAATGCTCTTAAGAAGGAAAAGAAGATTAAAGTATATTTTCCTAAAAACTTATGAACTCTCTGAATTTCTTGGCTTTGACCATTTTTTTTTTCATGGAAAGAGTCTCTACTGTGACTCTCAGCACCAAGATCCATGAAATCTTTTTTTTTAAAGTTACTTATAATTTATGGTAGGATGTCTGCAGATTTGTACTGTAGTAACATTTATAGAACACCATCTGTATGCTAAGTATTGTGTGGAGCCCTGAAAACTTTGCTGTTATATATTTTACACTGGAGGAAGTAAAGCCCACATACTCTACGTGTTGCAAAACTGTGATTCAAACATAAGTCGTATGCTTTCAAATTCTGGGCATTTAATACTATATCTTAACTAGCTCAACTTTAAGTTTCCACATTTTATGTACACATTTTAATGTAGATATTTTTGTATGCTTTTATAGTGAACACCCCTCAAAAAATACAAAATAAAAAATCCCCCAATCAAAATCTGGGTGTGGTGGTGCACTTCTGTCATTCCCGTACTTGAGAGGTAGAGGCCTCCCCAAATCACAGAGTTGAGGCCAGTGTGAAATAGCTTAGGCCCTCTTACAAAATTAAAAAAAAAAAAAGGACTTCAGCTTAGCTTAGGAGTAGAACACTCCTGGGTCCAACCTCCAGAACCACAAAGTAAAGCCAAAAAAGATATTTAATTAAGGGTGCCAATTTAAGTTTAAAATCCTTTACTCTGGGAACAGAATCTGTCATAGAATAATCTGATGAGAGAAATAGTGCAAATATTAGTTTGGTTCATCTTTAAACTGTGCTTTGTGTTGGGAAAAGTATGAGCTGCTCACATGTGCTCATCTGAAGCGGATGGGCTAGTAGGGGAGACAGATTTTTAAAAAGCAAGTAATTATCAAGAAAGCAGATGGGTGGCCTGGTGCAGAATAATGCAGTGGAAGGACAGGGAAAGGCACCGTGAGCAGGTGACGCTGAAGATGGGAACTAAGGCTGAGATTCGGGAGCCTGGGGAAGAGCGCTTGGGGACAGGACCGGGCGCAGGAGTGCAGGTGGGCACTGGAGGAGCCAGGCTTCCTTCCCGGGCCTCCTTTCCAGTGGGTGTAATGTCTTCTGATTTCTCTTTTTCTTTTTTTTTTTTGCGGTACTGGGGATGAAACCCAGAAGTGTCTTCTGATTTCTTTTTTCTTCTTTGTGGTACTGGGGATGAAACCCAGGGGCCTGAGAACCTCACTAAGTTGCCGAGGCTGGCTTTGAACCTATGATCCTCCTCTCTCAGCCTCCCAAGTACTGGGATTACAAGCATGTGCCACCACACCTGACCTGTGTTTTTCTTACTAATAGCTACAAATGTGTATCTGTTCCTTATTTCTTGTCTTATCAAAGAATAATACATACTTTCATGAGCAAGGCAGTGGGGTCCTCCTTTCAATGCATGAGCATGATGAACATGTGGGGGAAACTAGCTCTTTGAACCCTGGTGTCTCTTTGTTGGATTATGTCATAAGGATTGTAATAACCAGAAAATTTCAGTCAAGAAAGCAGTTGAAGATGAAGACACGTCTGCCTCGTGTGCAGGAGGGTCCTATTCATGGCTTTCTGTTTAAAGATGAACAGCCCATTGTTTTCTAGGTAATCTGTAGATTAAGCACTGGGCCACTTGTCTGGTTTCTCCCCCTCTCTCAGAATGCCTTCAGAAATCTTGCTGAAAATATTTTCCTACTTGGATGCCGTGAGCCTGCTGTGTGCTGGATGTGTGAGCAGACGCTTCTATCACTTGGCCAATGACAAGTAAGGAAAACCCCACGTCTCTCTGTTATGTCAAGAGAACTAAAAAGCTTCTCAACCACTTTTATTTTTGTGGTACTGGGGATGGAACCCAGGGGCATTCTACCTCAGAGCTACACCCCCAGCCTGATTTTTTTATTCTTTATTTTGAAACAGGGTCTCACTGAGTTGCAAAGGGCTTCACTAAGTAGCCGAGGCTGTTCGCGAATTGCAGTCCTCTAGTCTCAGCCTCCCAAATGTTGGGATTACAAGCTCTTAAGCACTTTTTACAATTGAGGCTAATTAATTTCAATAGTACTTTATACATAAATAGAAATAATAAGATGTTGAATACCTTAGTAGTCATATAATAACTTTAGTTATTTGCACTCCTATACTTAAAAGAATATTAGGCTAGTTATTGCTGTAGCAGTTGGAGAGTGCGTCTCTGGTTGGTCAGCTAGACAGACAGATTAGACAGACCTCCACAGGGGCTCAGGCAGCACCTCCAGGGACCTGCCCCGTGACCCTTGGCCCGGAGTTCACAGAACAGATTGCATGCTGTCTGCTGGAATATAAGGAGAAAGGAATGCAAGGGTACAGGATAAATAGCCTGCACATCCCCCCCCAAAGCCTGAAATCATGTAAGCTCAGTCTGCTGGCAGAGTGAAGGAGAGAGGCCTAGAGCAACCTCTGAGCTATTATTGCTGTTGGGAGCTGGAGCCTTTCTCGTCTGGGCTCCCAGGGCATCTGTGGGTGAAGGTTGCTCTGAGCTCTGCCTGCACCACAGAATCTTACTTCATCTACAGAGATGGTGGCTCCTCTGACACCCAGTGAGCAGTGTGTGGCCACAGCTGAACGTCTTGGCCTTTAAGGTCTCTTTCTCGTTAACATCAAAACGTTATACAGATACTGATCCCAAGTAGAACCCCATGTCACTGGGGAACATTAAGATAAGAGGAAATGCAGGTTTTAATGGTGGTTTTGTTTAAGAGATAAGGAAATGGAGGCTGACAAAAGGAAGGCAGTAATATTGGTTAACCCTGGAAGATGACGGGCAAGAAGTGTTACGTGGTAAGAAGTGTTGCGTGGTTCCATGGTTTTGGAGTGCCAGTTCACAGAGGCTGCATCAGAAGGCGCAGGGGAAGTTTGTAAAGCCTGGATTCCGATTCTGCATTTCTTCAGATTGAAGTTGAGCTTTGGAATCTCGTGCCAGTGAGCGGTCGGTTCTGAAGGGACTTGAAGGTGTGTGTTTGCTGCTTGAGTAATTCAGAACAACCTTCAGGTTCTGCTAGGCTGCCTTCCACTGCTCATACTCAAAGGGGCGTATGCCGTTCTCTGGTCGGGAAGGGTGACTTTTATTATCTTTTGAATTGGACAAGTTCTTTCCTAAATGTCCGTCTGTCTGTCCACCTCAACACACATTCACGAGTGAAATAACCCTATCTTTGACAGTATTTCTAGGATGCATGCAGACCAATTTTATGTGTCTTTTAATGACCTAAAAAGAGCGGAAGGTGCTGACTCAAGCAAAGTGCAGTGAGCTAGTTTTCCAGGAAGGAATCATCCAGATGCCCCAACCGGTAACGCTGTGGAGAGATCTCACTTTATTTAAGGATAGTGTTGAAACCACGGTAAACTTAACATTTTTATTTTAGAATGAGGGGAACAATCTCATTGGAGAGTCCAGTTTCATAATGTACAGTGTTCGCATTCAGGCTTCATTTGTGGTAAACGAATGTGCCTGTGTGAATATAGTTCAGCACACGTGTGTGTGTGTGTGTGTGTGTGTGTGTATGAATGTGTGTATGTTGTGTTGTATGTGTGTATGTGAATGTGTGTGTTGCGTGTGTGTATGTATGTGTATAAATATGTGTGTGTTGTGTTGTATGTATGAATGTGTGTGAATGTGTGTTGTGTGTATATGTGAGTGTGTGTATGTGTGTGTTGTGTGTGAATGTGTGTGTGTTGTGTAGTTGCTGCCCTGACCTCCCCTCTACAGCAGCGCTTGTTTTTGTGCTTTGTGAGGGCTGGGCACCTATAAGGAGCGCTGGATGGTGTGCCAGTGCTGAGGTGAGAACTGTGAGGTCTTGTAAAGGTAAAGCAAGCAGTGCTTAGGCGGAATGAGAGGACGGTAAGGTGAGTGTGAAGGAAACAAGCCGGCGTATGCACTGGGTGTTTTAAGAAGGGTCTGTCCAAGAGGTTTGGATGAATGGATTCCATTTACCTTAAGTGGATTCCATTCCTGCGCACAGCTGGACATTACTTTGTATTTATTGACTCACATATGAAAGTCCAGAAATTCCTCAGAGTAGAAATACTTTACTACAACAGCTTGGCCTCACATGACTTTGTGGGTGAGACATGATTTGAGGTGCCAGTAGGCATGTGGCCGTGTGTGAGCTTGTGTTTGTTGGGAAGTCCAAGCAATGCCTGAACAGAGGAGAGGAGATGTGTTCCTAAGTCCTATGTGTGAGAAATGGTGCTTTCCTGCTGCAGCGATGAAGCAGTTCTCCCCTCCTGGGACATGCGTGTGGCCTCCCAGCGGCCTCCGCAGCTCAGCAGCAGCCCGGCTCTGGACAGTTGCTTCCTCCTAGCAGGCACTTGGCCACCAGCCACTTTATCTCAAACTTCTCCAAATAGAAATGGGCAGAGGTAAATTAACAAACACATATATTTGTCAAGCCCACCTTTCAGGTTAGTTAGTCGACCTTAACCCCTGCTCCGCTTTCCCTGAGTGATGGAGAGCATTCGCTGAAAGAGGGCAGGTGACCAGGTCGCCGGCTGCCGGCTGGCCGCACTGCGCTGAGACTCCTCACGGCCTCTGGTAGCAGTCTGGATTCCAGCATCGTGGCTGATTGGCTTTCTGGATTTGGAAAACTTATTCCTCTTCTCTGTACCCAGTGCTGTTAGGGAATGAGGCCTGGGATAAAAGCATGAACTCTGAAGCTGAGTGAGCTCAAATCCTAAGCCTACCACGTATGTACTGGAGTGCACATCCTGGCCCAGACCCTGTACCTGGGTCTCAGTTGCACCATCTGTACAATGGAGATGATAGCAGGGCTGGCTTTGCGGGTTGTGTGAAGGATTTAATGCGTATGAAGTGCTTGAAAGTGCTTGACATATGCTCAAAGAAACTTAACTGTTATTTGTAGTCATTTTTATTTTTTATTTTTTTATTTTTATTTTTTGGTGGTACTGGGGTTCTTGGAAGCCCTTCTACCTCTGGGCTACACTCCCAGACCTATTTCATACTTTTTTATTTTCTTTGGAAACAGGGTCTCTTAAGCCAGTGCAGATGGCTTCGAACCTGTGCAATCCTCCTGTCTCTGTCTCCCAAGCGCGGGGCTTACAAGCGTGCCCACCACGCCTGGCATTGGCAGTCATTTCTATAACCTTCACTTTTTTTTTTATCTTTGGGAAAGAAATGCTTGTTCACTGTGGAAAAGCTAAATACAGAAAGCAGAATGAATGTTTAATTCCATTATTCACTGTTGATATTTATGTGTATATATCCTTTTTAATCTCCTTAAAAGTATGTATATATAAAAACAAGCTAAGAGCCCTGTTATTTTTCTAGAATAGATCTATTCAATTAGGAAGGCATTAGAGTGGACTATTCCAAATAAAATTGCTCACTTTAAACTGTATCTTCAGAAACAGACTTACTTCTTTAAATGTGTTTTGAGGTTGGCAGATCTAAAACACCTCATTTCAAATGGCAATTCACTTTAACACACGAATAACTGTAAATGTTCAGCTTGATTTACTCAGGGAATAAGACAATTTAAAAATTAGGCATTGCTAATTTAATATATTACTATTTCAGGTACATGGCACCATCTCTTCGATATCACATTTTCCCTTTCTCCCCTCAGTTTCATTTGGATCAGAATCTACTCAACTGTGTTTTCACCTAAAAGATCAAACTGGAAAGTTAATTCCCTAGAGGAGACAGCGGTGTCTGTGAGTTTTCTGTCAGTTGAGGATAAAGAGCCTGGGTATTGGAAGAAAGAATATATTGCAAAGCAAATCACATCCGTGAAGGCAGCACTGGCCCAGGTCCTCCAGCCTGTCAGCCCCTACACAGGACTTCCTGTGAAAACCAAAGAGGCCCTCAGGTACGCAGCGTGCTGCGAGTGGGGGCCCGGGAGGACTGTGACACCGAGTTTATAAGCACTTTAGAGAAGAAGGGTGGTATCAGCTCAGTGCCGTGTGCATAGGACAGGCGGGCGGTTTAGACTGTGGGAACCGTCTGATAATTTTGTGTGGTTTTGTGCATCAATATAGTATGCATCGTTTTCATATTGCATATATATAACCTAAAGATTTTCTGAAAAGCAGAAATAACCTAGTGGTCTGCTTCAGTAAAGCAAGGGCGTTCAGGCTGTCCTTCCGTCCTGGCAGAACTTGTGTTTTACGTCGTCTCTCTTGCCAGTCCCTGGAATATCAGAGATGCTCAGTGAGTGAGTGTCAGGTGAGAAAAGAGTCTAGAGAGGGCCATGCTGGTGAGATGACAATGGTGTGGTCTGTGTCCCAAGAGTGCTGACCTAGGGTTTTAAGGAAGGAAGCGCATTGGGACGGTGCATGCCACTACCTTCAGCCTTCCCCGCACGCTGCAGTGCAGTGAGGGTTTTTGCTTTTATTTTCTTTCTCCAGAATGTCTGGCTTGGGTTGGTCAATTATTTTGAAAGATAAAAGTGGAAAAGAATATATCATGCAGCACGTCGATCTGTCCCTAAATGACACCTCAGTTAGTGTCATGTGGTATGGCAAAAGCTGGCCGTGTGTAGCCATGCTGTCCACTTTGGATTTGTCTGGGATGACACCAGTGTTTATGGACCGGTATAACCCCCCTCCCCAAAACGGGTAAGTACCAGTTCAGCAGAACTGTCCCATGAGATGCATGTTGTAGGCAAATATGGGCCAGCATTACTTTGGTAATTCCAAAATACTGTCAACGTATTTGAGTTAGATTGCATTGTAAAGCATGCCGTCATTCCACATTACTATAGAAAATGAAAAATGAATCTGTTATGATTAGGATTAGTTCTAAATGTAAGTTCCTCATATCTTGGTTATTTATAACAATACAAAATTATATTCTAGTTAACAAAATTTTTGGAGGGTTGATAGCTAACCTTTTGAAGACTTTTGCTTTAGTTATTTTAATAGAATAATGTATAAAAAGATATTTATCTTAAGTAAATGGTATACCAATTGTAGTTTAAATACGAGATCATAAACATAGTTGTTTTGTATGTCATTTTCTTGACCTCACTGGGTATGTGTTCTTGTGTGTATAACTGTACTTTCATAGTCACACATGTAAAATGAAAGGATGCCAGTGCCAATGTAGTATTTGATATGGATGGCTGCTGTGAAGGTCAGAATACATCCTTGTGAGAACACTCGGTCAGATCAGTGTGTTCCCAGGGCCAACGATCACCGAACAGTGTCATTACCCTGTCTGCAAGGTGCAGGCTTGTCTTTCCCAGCATGTCCCCCGTGCTCCCTTTCTCCTCAGCAGTGATTGTCTCCTGAGAGCTGGATTATGGCACTGTGGTGGCATCTCCATCTCATGAGAAGCTGACACCTCTCTGTACAGCGTCCGTTTTTTTTCTTTTCTTTTCTTTTTCTTTTTTTGTGGTACTGGGGTTCCTGGAAACCCTTCTCCGGGCTACACTCCCAGACCTATTCTATACTTTTTTTTTTTTTAACTTGAAAACAGGTCTCTTAAGCCAGCGTGGCTGGCTTCAAACCTGCATGATCCTCCTGTCTCCGCCTCCCAAGCATGGGGATTACAAGCGTGCGCCACCACACCCGGCTCAGAGTCAGTTTCCAATGCAGAGGTCAGTATCCGCCTTCTCCGGAGCTGGTGTCCTGCCCGGTCTGCCCTCTCTGTCACTGTCTTGCTGACTTGCCGGCAGCACATCTGCACCCCTTTCTTGCTGTCCTCAGATCCTGCAGTTCCGTCCTTCACTCGCCTTCTCATATCTGTCCCTGCTGTGGGAGGTGAGATGTCGCACAGTGGTGTCAGCCCTCTCCAGGAGGGACAGTGTTGTCTCGTGGTTTTTCTGGAGAAGGGCTGTGTGCGTCGCTTCCATGTGGCAGCTCTTTGAGTGAGTTTGGTGATCGCTCTGCTGCAAATGTGAGGATATTCAGACCTCTTGCTGTTTGCAAATTTGTCTTGTATTCTGAAAATGTCCTTAACCCGTTTCCTGTTTCGAAGAAAAAATAAGAAGTGCAGTTGCTGCTGTGTTCATTTAGGTTTACATAAGCATGCGCTGTGAGGCTGAAGCAAATCTGTGATTCATGGACAGCAGTGTTTTTTTTTTTTTGAGTATATACAACTGAAAATGTATTTATGAAAAAGTCAATCACAGGTTCGATCTCTGGAATGAAAGATGGGCCTTTGACCTGCAGATGTGGAAGTATTGTTGATAAAATGCAGGCACTGAAGCAAAAGTGGAAATCTCCCACCATTCATAGCTTTCCGCAGTCTTTGCCTGACAGAGGTGGATCCGGCAGAGACCTTGGCTGCCACGGCATCTCCAGCTCCAGTTTCTGTACAATACCTTGCAGTGACATTACTGCAAAAACGACTTGGAGTTCATCATTGTCAATTTCTCTACATTTATCTGTTTGTGAAAATCTTTTAAGACTATGATTAATCCTTCAATTATTTTGGGGTAAATGCTGCAGCTGCAAGCACCACTGACAAGTATTCTCAGGACAAACAGGAAATGGGTTAATGGCATGCTGATAAAATGAGTTATTTACTCTGATTATATTACTGAAAATATTTTGGACATACAGTTACCTTTTAAATAGTGCTTTGATTTAGATTAGTCTCTGAAATTTCATAGGGTGTCATGATGGGCCCCAGATTTTTCTAATACAGTATTTAGGTTTCATTCATTATAAAATTGTGCTTTGAGACCGAGCCCACAGGCTCTCTACTCGCTTGACTGAACAATATGTTACTTGGCATATCATGAAATGATGTTTACAGCTATTAGGACAAAACTGTTAGCATTGATTTAAATGATCATAAAAGACCAACTCAGTGGGCATCACTGAATTGGAAAGCTCACATGAAAATAGTATGTTCCTAAAAATTGCCATAAAGGTCAGGAATACTGGATGCTACACAGGGACAAATGCTGGAATCACTGAGAAGATTCATTTGGTGTAATTTCTTTCCAGTAAACTCCCATGGACTTCAGCCAGCCTTTGGTCAGCTATGGTAAATAAAACTCAAGTTGTTTCTTCAGGAATGGTTTTGACCAGCTGTTCGTGGTGGGTTTGCAGCCGAAGCCATACAAGCAGGAATATAGGTCCTCGTCGGTGCCTGTGTGCCAGCCAAGAAGGCACTTTGTGACTGTCACCCGCACCTGTTTTGTTTCCTTAGTGAGAATGTTTTGAGGACTTTCCACTACTGCTGCCATTTGCAAAGTGAATGTCGTGTGACCCGTTCCTCTCTGGTGACTAACTTTCCCTCGCTGCCAGTGTCCTTCCTCCTGCCATTTGTGCTGTGCCTCCGGGCTGCTGAGAGTGGCTGTGTAATATCAGCTGCAGCAGGTGTCACCGACCCACACCAAACTCCTCCTGGGGCCCGCTTAATACCTCCCTGTTGACTGAGGACAGGGAGAAGGGAGAGCGAGGGAGGAGGCTTTTCATGCCCTCCGCCTCTGTCCACCTGAATGGCACCGACTGCCATCCTACTATCGCGAGTGCTGGGCTCTCGTGGTATTGCCATTTCATTTCCCAACCACCCCACCGAGGAGGCTGCGGTCTCACTCATGGAGGCTGTGCTGCTTATGATCACTGTCTGTTGGAGCTGAGTGTCACCTCAGGCTTCCTGACCCGATGCATCTTAGGTCGCTGACTCTGTGTGCATCCTCCTCCCAGTACATTCTGAGCACAGTGTGAGTTGCCATCAGGCTCAATCACCACCTCTCCCTGCCCAGTTGTGGCTCTCAGCACAGCAAGCTCCTTTGAAGGGCTGCACTCAGTAGTTCAGGTGCTGCTGGTGCTACTGCATGAGGATGCTACTGAGTGAGGATGCTACTACTGAATGAGGATGCTACTGAGTGAGGATGCCACTGAATGAGGATGCTACTGGACGCGGATGCTACTGGATGCAGATGCTACTGGATGCGGATGCTACTGGATGCGGATGCTACTGGATGAGGATGCTACTGGATGCGGATGCTACTGGATGTGGATGCTACTGGATGCGGCTACTGCTGAGTGCAGATACTACTGAGTGTAGTATCTTTGCTGCTCTTGTTATTTTACTGACTTTATTAAGAATGAAGCTTGAGAGCTGACTTTTGATTGTAGAATGGCACAGCGTTTGGGGTTGGGGAGAAGGGGGTCAGAGGTGGTTCTGCCATTCCACCATCATCCTAATTCTTCAGCTTCCTTCTGGTTAGAGCACGTTAAAATCTACACATTGCTTTTCAAAAGAATCTTAAGGCAACTAGTGATAATTAATGGTAAATAATTTGAGCAGGAAAGCTCATTTCTCTCTCCTTTCTTTGGCATGGCTGTTCAAAGACCTCGATGGCATTCTTTAATTGGAAAGTATGACCTGAGTCAATTAACGGAATCTACTGTGATTGGCTGTGACAGACTTGTCCAGGTCTTCTGCCTGCACCCCGGCCTCCTGGTGGGGCTGTGGAAGGTAAGATGGATTCTGTGTGTACTGTGTGAGAGCAGAGGTAAATGAGCTCCAGCAACTGCAGCTCAGCAGCAGCTGCACCCTCTGGCTATGTGCTCTTCCATTCTACTGAGGCAGCCCTACTGTTTTGTGGCTACAGATGACAAACCACCCCTTCCTGCCTTCCTGGTTGTTAACCTCATTCCTTTAACATCACAGGGCATCTCCCTTTCCCCTTTCCATCAATCTATGCTCCCTCCTCTTTCCCTTTTCTGTTCTTTCTCTGCTGAAGCCTCTCCTCCTAGACATTCCCCAGGGTGGTCTCCCAGGCATGTTCATGCTGACGTGAATGTGGCATTAGACGTACTTTTCTGCTCAAGATCAAGTGTCTGAGAAGTTTTCCTTTCCCTTTACCCTGATTTCTTCTTTTGCCAAGTCAGGCTGATCACTAGCTCTCTGCTCTGGCGTTCTCGCTGAGAACAGCATGGATGAACCTCTGTGCCCTTGGGCTTGGTTAAGTCTGAGGCTTTGGCCTATGGATGTGTTAGGAGAGCAAGCAGCCGACAGGTCTGATATGGAGAAGAGACAGTGTATCTGTATACAATGACTGGACAGAATCAAAGCCTACAGCTTTAGTAGTTGAAAGTCCTGATCTGGAGAAGAGACAGTATATCGGTATACAATGCTTAGACAGAATCAAGGTCTACCCTTCCCGCGGCATCATCTCCCATACCTTTTTCTTTTCTCGACCTATGCCAGCAGTCTGCTTTTCTGTCCCTCCCTCCCTCTCTGGGTGAAGGTGACTTGTGGGTGGGATAGCAGCGTGCTTACCCTGCTGTTTCATGACTTGAGTCCACTGACTGTGTTGGCCTGTAGAGTCATGAGGACTACCTGGTGGATCTGGTTTCCTCTGCCTGGCTACGGGAGGACAGTGCCTTCAGGTTTTCCATTTGGGGTCCTACACCAGCCAGCGTCAGCCTCGAATGTGGGAGAAATGGATCAGCTCCCCAGCAGTTTTATTTTCTGCTGTTCCACCTGATGAGCCAGTGAAGAAGTTGAATCTAATCATTCCCACTGTGTTTGCCAAATCAAGCAATTACTTGAGAGAGGAACATTATGCCAGTCATGTTCATTTTCTGCAGAAGGAATCTGGCATCTCTGAAGGTCTTACCAGTATTGTCTTTATCTTTGAAGAGTTTGAAATAGCCGGGAATTGACTGTGTATTTGGAGTCTTTCTGTATAATATTTTCATGTTTCACTAGTACTAGTATGTTAATTCTTCCATTACTGCATGCTCTCCACATTTGGGTGAGTTGTAGCCCTGCTGTCAGTGTGACATATGTCTTATTGGATAGTAATAATATATCAGCAGTAATAATGCAGTAGTACTGTGGTGATCTTATAGTTGTAAGAAACTGCATCTATCTGCAAAATGAATGTGCTGCGATCTTCACAACGACCTTGTGAAAAATTAAAATATTTCAGTTGAAAAATGTATTCTTTTTAATTAACTTTTCAGAAGGATGGAGAACTGGCTTTTATCATGGCAAATCTTCACTTCCATCGCCTCGTGGAGAGGAGCACGTTAGGCTCGGCCACTGTGTATGTATCTGTGGGTGGGTGAATTATATTTTTGTACCATCAATTTAAATGGGTTGGAAGTTGATACCATCTCAGTATCCTAAGAACAGTTGCAAAGTTATTCTGCTTTTAATCAGTAGACACAAACCTAAAGGCATAATTACCCAGCGGTCGCTAAAATAATTGAATTATTCATTATTCATATTTGCTTTGTTTATCCTGGGTTAAGGAATTTATACCTAGTAGAACATTATTTCTAAGAGGTAGGAGTGCTTCATTACTACAAGATTCCACTATTATCCTGCAAGGTCTTACACTTATTTGGATTTTCATCTTGCAAAGCGCACAGACTCATGGCCCTCTAGTGTATCTGGTCTGTGGATATGTTTGGTTGGGGTCTTTTAATGCACATGTGTGTCCTTGGTAGGGAACATGCCTTCCACTTCCCTCTAGCCCTCACCCTATCTCTTTGGACTTAGACTCTCCCTTGGTCATTTTTATAGTTGTCTGGAAAGCTCCTGAATGCTTTGAGTGTAGTACCCTATGTGATGAGATTATTCGTATGAGACAGGACTTGGTTCATCTCAGCCAGTCTTTGCCTGGGTCCCCACCCTGTGGGTCGGTTCGGTGCATTTCCCTGCTGAGCAACCCAATACTGAGAAGAAGCACTAAGGACAGAGGCTTGTAGAACGCTGTCCTGGGGTCGAACTCAGCACCACATTCACCACATGGCCCTGCGGCTGCCTGTGCCACTCAGATCTGTGCTTGTCTTATTTTTTGGGGGGGTAGTCTGGGGATGGGACACAGGGGCATTTGACCTCCGAGCTACACCCCCTTTCCTATTTTTTATTCTTTAATTTGAAATCGGGTCTCACTGAGTTGCAGAGGGCCTCATTAAGTAGCTGAGGCTGTTCATGAACCAATCCTCCAGTCTCAGCCTCCCGATGCTGGGATTACAAGCGTGCGCTACCACGCCCGGCCTATGCTTGTTTTTTTTAGAAGTTGGTGAGAGCAGTTCTTCTGAGTTCACGGTATGGAAGATTACTGGCATTCCAGTAGTGTTTCACTGGTAAAGTCAGTACTCTGAGTAGATGTTGTTTTAGAAATATTTCCAGCTCAAGTGTTTCATGTCTGGTGGTAACTAATTTGTGTGTCCGTCTTGCCTTTCAGCCCCTATGAGCTGCCTCCTCACTGTCCATGTTTGGATGACAGCCCCGAATATGGACTGTATGGCTACCAACTCCACATTGACATGCACGGCGGTGGAGTTTTCTACCTGTGTGGGACATTTCGCAATCTCTTCACCAAGAAAGGTGAATTGAATTTTTGCTTCATGGGATTAAAGGGTTGTAAAAAACCGGAAGCAAGGCCTGTGTCTGAGTTCAGTTATTCTACTGACAGGCCCCTTTACAGTTCATTGGCACAGCTGCGGTGCCTGCCCTCCTCCCTCCAGGACTTGTGAGACCCCGGGCTGCTGCACATCTCTTTAGCTTCTGGCCGTCCCCTTCGTCGCCATCGCTCTCGGCCTTCTGATGTAGCCTCTGCTCATCTTTTCTGCTGATATTTCTTTATTGGCTCCCCCACCTCTCAAATCTCCCCTTCTTTCTGAAAGGAATTTGGTAAATACACTAACAGGGCTGGGGTCACGCCTGTCCAGGATGAGAATAAAGAAAACCTCCCTTCTCTTGCATGCAGGACCAGTGCTCACCAGGTGAGGCAAAGCCAAGAGGCCAGGGCAGACGAGGACGGGAGGGACGCGGCCCAAGGGAAGCAGAGTGGCGCAGGAGGAACGCCCATATCCTGACTTGTCTTGAGAGCATCCTTCTATCTTTTCATTTATGTAGCTCTTTATTACTTCTCTAACAATCTGCCTTCAGTATAGACAGCTTGCATGTTTGCCATTATGCTTTCCCTAAATATTTAACATTTTATGTTGCTATTTCTAATTTTTTTATTGGTGCATTGCAGTCACACATCTTAACGGAGTACAAGATGGTGGAGGCACACACGCACACATCACCCAGTTAGCCCTCCCCCAATTCCCACCCCATTCCTTCCCCTCCCTCCTTTTGTACCCTGTAAACTTGAGTTTGGTGTAAAGACTTGGACAAATTTTCCCTATAAAATGGTAAGGCCATTTTATAGGGAAAATTGTATATATTTTGCATCACATTTGTCTAACGATTAGTGTTGCCAAATTTCTTTTGGTTAAGATTACCACTAGCTCTCTTCATGGTAAGGCAGTGTTTTCTGAACACACGATTCCTCATAAGTCTTTCACCTAGTGGATCAAACATCCATTAATGATCTTTGCCTATATCAAACTTTTTTGAGTTTTAAACATGTTGCTTTTCTCATTATGTCATTTCTACATTTCCCAGCTGAGCTTTTTGTAAGGTACTTTATTTCGTCAGTGGGGTGAACACCTACAAAAGCAGGATAAGTGCCTGGTTCTTTCCCCTTTAGCTTCTAGCTTCTTAGATTAAGGAAACCATGTTGCATTCTCCCCCTGTGGTGGGGATGGTTTTGAGGAGTCTCTCTTTCTCTACCCGCCCTCTCTTTTTAGTGTTAAGTTTCACTTTGGACTTCTGGATTTTTATATATTCAGTAGATTTTCTGGAGGCATTGGAGATTGAGCCCAGGGAGTTCTACCTCTGAGCCCAATTTTATTTTTTATTTTGAAACAAGATTTTACTATGTTACCATGACCTCACCTAAAACTTGTGATCGTCCTGTCAGCTTCTCAAGTACTGGAATTACAGGTATGTGCCACCATGCCCTGTTTATTTATTTAATAATTTATTATCAGTTACAGATTTTTTGAAGCTAAAATTCTAAGCAGTTTGGTCAGAATCTACTCAAAGCTGACTCTGTGCCCTTTGGATACACCTCCATTAGGTTTTAAGCCTTATTTTCCTTTTGTCCCAGGAAGATTTCTGGGTTTTCCTAGGCTTGGTGTCCTTTTCACTAGAACTTTATCACATGCATACATTATCGTGAAGTGATTGGACAAATTTTATTGTTGAATTGTCTCACTCAAGAATGTGAAATACCTTTTAATTTGTTCAAAAATCCTTATGTTTTTGAGGCGTATTTTAGGATTTTCTTCATACTGATTTGCCACATTTCTTGTTAAGACTTTGTAGTAAATAACTAATCTCTGTAATTTCTATTATGTGGTCCCCACTCAAGAACATTCATGTGCATTAAGAGACCCCCCCCAAAACAAAGTGCATCTTCAGACCAGCTTCAGCCCCTCCTTGCCTTATTTTCTCTTTTCTTCCAACCCAGAGAAGGGCCAGACGCCTGTACCCTTAAAGACTTTACAGTGCACATCTCTCTCTGGGAGGCAGAAGCCCTGCTAATTCATTTGCTGGCAGCATGCTTTGTATCTGTCATGGGGTACATAGCCACACAAACCTGAGAGCCAAATACAGCTACATCTCATCCGAGTATAGTGCCTGTCTCGTCCTTCACGCAAGGCAGACGCCAGGCACTTCTCTTTCTTGTTGGTGATTTATACCATGGTTTCTACCGATTACCAATTAATCTGTAAACATTGTTTCTAAGCTGGGTGTGGTGGTGCATGCTTGTAATCCCAGCATTCGGGAGGCTGAGACTGGAGGATCGTGGTTTGTGGACAGCCTCAGCTACTTAGTGAGGCCCTCTGCAACTTAGTGAGACCCTGTCTCAAAATAAAGAAAAAAAAATTGGGCAGGGGATGTAGCTTGGAGGTCAAATGCCCCTGGGTTCCATCCCCAGGCCTGCAAAAAAAAAAAAAAAAAATTGTTTCTAAGATACTGATTACATTATTTTATACTTTAATTTTTGAATATCTTCACATTGTACAAATACAGAACTTACCAATTTATAACATTTTGGTTATAGTTGTATTATCTTTCGTTCTTTATTTCTACATGTCTATGTTTATGTGTAGTATGAGTGACTGATCACTAGTCTCTAGGGGTTAGGTCTGTTGGATGTCAGATCTGGGAACACCTGGAACTTCAGGGAAGAGGGCCTCCAGCTTTGCTTACTGTAAACAAATACAGGGTAACAGTGATTAAATGTTATCTTGCATCCCTCATTTCTGGCTGTGCCAGTGATAACTGTGGCGCTCACTGTAGGCTCCAAGTCTACAGCTCTGCATCACTTTCCCGTCCTACCAAGCCAGTGTCGCGTGACTACGTTCCAGTCTGTGCTCAGAACCACACAGCTGTAGAGCTGAGCGTCTCAGCACCTGCTGGGCAGGCTCCTGTGCACTTGTACGAGATGTTTCAAGGAATATCTTCTTGTGGGCGTGACTGTAGCTCTTTCCAAGCGTGTGTGTGTTCGGCGTGGCCAGCTTGGGCACCTTTCTGTGACTCACTAATAAAACCCTTCAGTGACTATACAGTTGTTATGGCATGCAAACTGTTAAAAGAGAATGGGGAACTGAGGCGGGAGAATTTGCCTTCTTTGTGTTTTTTTTTTTTAATTCTCAATTTTTGTAGTATTTTATATTTAAAAAAATTTATTGGTGCATTGTATTCATACATCATAATGGGGTGAAAACTTGTGTAGACATACATGCACACATCACCCAGTTAGCCCCCACCCAATCTCCACCCTATTCCCTCCCCATCCCTTCTTAAACAATAAGAAGTCTTTACACAGAACTTCCTAGCAAATGCCTGCATTTTTCCTTCATGTGGTTCTAAGAAGAGTCAGCAGAGGGCGCTGTTGCCATCAGAGTGTCTGACATTTTAAAAAAGTACAAATAGAACGTCCTTTACAGTTTTTGAGAAACTCTCTTGGTACCATGTAGTATATTTAGTAAATTCTAGCTATGTCATTGCGGCTGGGGATGACAGCGCTTTGCCCCCATTTTTTAAAAACACTCTTTCCCTATCAAGGATGAAATGTTTTATCATCGTGTCCCTAGAATTTAGGTTGTTCTTTGCTCTGCGTATCCTCAGTGAGACATGAGAAGCCTAGCCTGGCACTAATGAGGCGGTCTCTCTGGAGCAGCAGGACCTCAAAGGGATGCTGCGTCTTAGCGGCTTGTTCATTAACCAGGAGTGATGGAATGCAGGGGTTGTGTCAGCAGCAGACCAGAGGCGAAGTTGGAGGGGCTTGGTGAGCCTGGAGCAGTTGCAGGCCAGGCCAGGTGCTGCTAGGAATTCCTGGAGGGCTCTGAGGAGGGGCACCTAGGAGCTGATGCTGGTGGAGAGAAAGCAACCAGCCTGGGCCCAGACCTTCACGTGTCCAGTGCCCAAGGTCATGTAGCGGTGGAAAGGAGAAAGCTGAAATACGACATAAATTATAAATAGGGCTTCAATTTGCTCATACTGCAGGCCCATTTTCAGTCTTTCCATTTGACTAAGGCTCATCCACAAATTTGCAGCAATTCTATTAAAAAAAATGGGAAAAGTTATTGTAAAACTTGCAAAGTTGGGTCTCAAATCCATTTGGAAATATACATATGCATATGGAATAGCTGAGAAAATTTGTTTAAAAATTTTAATCATGAGTCAGTATAATCTTTTCTATAAATGGTATGTATTTGGGCTGCAGAAGGACAATAAGATAAAACCCAGGGAGCAAGCCCACAGTGTAAGAAACAGACCGTTGCCTTGAACGTAGGAGCACCTGTCTGTCCCTTCCTGCTGTCAATGCCTCACCTCCCGCCAGGGACCAGCATTCTGCATTACATTCACTGCTCCCTCGTCTGGTCTTTTTGTAATTAAACCTTTGTATGTGAAATGACACACAGAGATATATAAAACGGGTCACTGTAGAGCAGACACCTGTACAGTCACCATCTAGGTCCTGATTAAATTCTGAAAATGAAAGTAGAAGAGAACTGCTCAGCAGACATTAGACACATTCTAACACTCCACTAACCAAGGAAGTACGGCATCACTAAGGGCTGGAAACCCAGGTGAGGAGCAAAATACTGCTGCTGTCTTTTGTGTTTCAAAGTTCTTTTGTCAAAGTGTTTTATTTACATAAATCCTTTATCCACATTCTGATAAACCTTGAACTTATACAAAAGCAATTAATTTAAACTATTTAAATTATTATACCACACTATAGCTGCATATCTGGGGTTATCTTCATCCTTTAAAGGACCTTCCTTCCTTCCTTCCTTCCTTCCTTCCTTCCTTCCTTCCTTCCTTCCTTCCTTTCCTTCCTTGCAGTACCAGGGATTGAACTCAGGGGCATTCTACCTCCGAGCTACACCTCCAACCCTATTTTTTATTCTTTATTTTGAAACAGGGTCTCACTGAGTTGCAAAGGGCCTCACTAAGTAGCTGAGGCTGGCCATGAACCTGAATTCTCCTGTCTCAGCCTCCCAAATGCTGTGTATTTCTTTAGATAATTATAGACTACATTTGTGTAAGGCTGGCTAAAAGGATCTCTAGAGTTGAATATGCAAGGAATAGAAATAATACTCCAAGGATTTATGATGTTTGTTTTCTGACAGAACAATCCTAATGAGGTATTCAGAGTGAGTTCTTGGCGCTTTGATGCTGTCTACTGCTTGGTCACAATATTTTCTCTGGATGAAATATGCTTTTGTTCTATCTTCTTGACTCTTTCCTGTGTGAAATTCTGTTCTCTGAGTTTTTTCCTCAGTATGTGCTGCTGAACACCAACCAGAAGTCTCTAGTGGCTCTGGGTGCCTGGGGTTAGATTCCGGAGCCAGGAGTGGAGAATCACGGCAGAGCTGACTCAGTGGTGAATGTTTAGGGGTGAGCACCACTCCTCAGCCGAGCAGCAGAGGACCTGAGCTCAGCAGCGCCATCCTCACTCATGTCGAGGATCTCGATGCAGGCACTTGGTTTTGAATTCTGATGTGACTCTAGCGGCCCGGCTCCCAGCAGTGAACGCCAACAGGTCTTGCTTCGCTTCTCATCCTCCACTGCCCTTTCGGACGAGAGCATGTTTTATTCTAGCATGGTCAGGAGGAACCTCTGGCCTCTAGTTTCATAATATGGCCCCCAAGCGTCTAGACGTTGCCTTCCTCAGTGTGTAACTGTCACTGGGATGGGCTTTTCTGCCTCGAAGCCCTGCTTTGACAGTGGTAACAGGACATGTGCCCCTTCTTCCCTGATGGGATTATTGTATTGCTTCTCTTTGGAGCTTTGTCATACTCATCCCCCGGGACCTGACCTGGGAAGTCTTCTTTCTTTGTATTTGTATATGTTCTACCACTTTGGCAAGTCATGGCTATACTGAGAATTATTTTTAAAAGGATCCTTATAATCTCTTTAAAAAAAAAAGAGTATGGCCCTGAACCTGCACATATTTGATGCCACTGAAATTGAGCTAAAAAGAGGTTTAGATGAAGAAATATTTTGCTACCTATATTGAATTTATGAGAGGCTGAAGGGAAGAAACCATTGAAAGAATAAGTGAAAACTTGAGGTGAGCTTATGAAAGTGCCTCATGATTTTATGTCTAATTTATTTCATGTTCTTGTGGAAATATAAATGAACTATTGTCGTTGGGTCCCTAAGACCAGCCCCAAGTTCAGTGATTAAGTAGAGGGACTCACAGGAATAGAATATGGATATGTAAGTGACTAAAATTTAAAATTTATTGTAGTGAAAGGACACAGAGCAAAGTCGGTGGAGAGGAGAAGTGCGTGGGGTGCGGCCTGGAGGAAGCCAGCATGCTCTTTCATGAGTCCCTTCCCGGTGGGGGCACACAAGATGTGCCAAGTTTTTCCAGGAGTGCATGTGACCACGTGTGTGGAACACTGCCTATCATTAGACAGCCCTAATTAGAGCTCACTGGAGACTCGGTGCCCCGGGATTTTACTGGGGGTTGGTCCTGTAGGCCCTTACTACCTAGTATCATGATTCCAGACTTCCTAAAGGGAAGAATATGCTCAACATAAACATAAAACAATACATTGTACAAACAATTGAGGCACAGCGTGGGAATATTCCTAAACTTCAAGTCCTCAGATATCCAAGGTCCAGCCTTGCAAGCAAGCCTTTCCAGGAACAGACTCAGGTCTGCTATATTAGTTTATTTTTTTTGTTTTGTTTTGCACAACTGTCCATTAACATTTTGATATTTTGATGAGATTATGGTACGGCCTAGTGAAAAGAAGTCCAGTTACTTCTTTGAAGTGTAAATAGAGCTTGTCAAAGGGCTTGATCAGCAATGCAAACTATAAAGGAATATATATTTATTTGATCTTAGTATCAAGCTAATTATTACCAATTTCCAGAAGCTGAAGAAAAAGGTTTTGCACAGTATAGTATATTGTAGTCTTTTTTTATCAGTACTCAGGTGAATAGTCATAGTAAATAGGAAGAGGGAAGTCATTTTAAATAACAAAATATGCTGCTTCTGTCATTTGACTTAAAAAATCAATGAGTTACTTTTCAAAACCAAAGTTCACAGCCGGGCATGGTGGCATACGCTTGTAATCCCTGCTCTTGAGAGGTGGAGACAGGAGGGTCGCACAGGTTCGAAGCCAGCTGTGCTGGCTTAAGAGACCCTGTTTCCAAATAAAAATATAAAATGTAGGTGTCTGGGAGTGTAGCCCAGGTAGAAGGGCTTCCAGAAACCCTAGTACCACCAATAAATAAATAAATAAATAAATAAATAAATAAAACCAAAGTTCACAGAAAAGTTGGGAGGAAAGTACAGATATTTTTCAAAATGATATTCCTTATCTCTCAAATGTATGTCCTCCACCTTCAGCAGTAGATCATTTAGAGGAGAACGTTTGTTGCAATTGAGGAACATACGCTGGCACATTGTTACCATCCAAAGAGCACAGTTAGCAGTAGGGCTCGTTCTTGGTGTTGCGGGCTGTATGGGTTTGGACAGATGTCCATGGCCTGTATCCATCATGATAGCACTGCTTCCCAAGGTCGTCTTTGCTCCGCCTGTCTCACGCTCCCTACCCCCAGGCCCTGGCAGCCATTGACCTTGTTACGTTTCCACCCTGTTGGCTTTTCCAGGTATCATATAGTTGGGATCATGTAGTATGTAGGTTGGCTTTGCTCAGTTAGCTGTTTTTATGGCTTGATGATGCATTTCCTTTTAGTGCTTAAGAATAATCCATTGCTCAGATACATCACAGTTTACTTCTCCATTCATCTACTGAAGGGCGGTGGACAGAGACAAGAGGAAAGATGCTTCAAGGCCAGATTAGGAAACAGAGGCCCCGGGCTCAGGGTGTAAAGAGGAAACTCGTGGGGGAGATGTCACTTTGGGAAGAGGCCTTAGGAGCACCCTGCATGCACAAGGATGCCTGGAGAGCTATTTCCCCAGGATTTGTCTTACCATGCTCAGCTGCCCAGGCACTAAGAGGCCACTGCAGCCCTGGCCCTAGCAGGTCCAGCTACGGCTCGAACTGGCAGCGGAGCAGCTGGTCCAGCAGGAATGCGGAGTGCTGAAGTTAAGGGGTCATGGAAGCATCCACTGATATTTCAAAGAAGGCCTGGGGGTCAGGCAGTGTGTAGAAGGCTCACGATCCCTGTGGGAAGGCCCTGAACAGGCAGTTTGTGAAGCTGTAAGAATTAAATGGAGATCCCAGGAATTAGGAGATGCCAGAAATGTGGACTGTGGAGGTGAGCTGCAGGCTTCAAAGAGCTAGGGCAAAAGAGTGGCCAGGTGGCCTGCAGCTGGCCAGCCACAGGGCTTCCCAAGCCTCCCTGGGTCCACAGCTAAGCGCCATGTGCTCAGCACACCAGACACGAAGCTACAGGACTTGATGTTTTCCCTGCTGGCCTCAGTCTTGCTTTGGTATAATCCCTGTTGTTATGCCTCTATTACTCCCTTTTAGAATGGAAATGTTTACTCTGTGCCATTATATAATAGATGTATGTAACCAGCTTCTTATTTTTATGGGGACTCACAGCTATGCGTTTGCCTTGAATCTCAGAGGACATTGGACTTAGACTTTTGAGTAAAACTGAAACTGATAAAAATATGAAGACTCTGAGACATGGACTGAATGTGCTGTCAGATGTGCATGAGCTTTTGGGGCCAGAGACAGAGTGTTAAGGTCTGGATAGCGAATGTAGCCCTCAAAGCTATGTGTTCCCCAGTGCAGCCAGGTTAGGGTTGGGGCATGGCCGTAGGAGTCAGGTCACTTGGGCTCTGGCCTTGGGGGCTATTTGTGTCTGCCCCATTCCTCTTCCTCTCTCTGCTTCCTGATGCCATGAGTTGGGCATCTTTTCTAATCCACACCCTCCCGCCATGATGATTCGCCTTGGAGATGGCTAACTATGGACTGAACCCCCAAAATCATGAGCCTAAATATTTTGCTCCTTTGAGTTATCCCTGTTTAGTTACAGCAACAGAAAAGCTAACTATACAAACATCTGGTTGCTTTCAGGATTGGGTGATTATAAAAAAAGCAACTGTAAACATGGGCATTTGGATATATATATATATATATATATATATATAATATATATATATATATATATATTATATATATATATATTTATATATTCTTATAAGAAAATACTTAAGGAGAACAATTTCTGGATCATATATAAGAGTATGTTTACTTTTGTTAGAAATTACCAAACTTTTTTTTCCCAAAGTGGCAATATCATTTTGCCTTCCCACAGATAATAAATGACAATTCCTGTTTCTCTACATTCTTATCAGCATTTGATATAGTCTGTTTTCTGGATTTGGGAAATTCTTTTAGATTCTGTGGGAATTTTTACATAGATGGTTATGTCGTCTGTGAGCACAGGAAGTTTTATTTCTTCTTTCTAATCAGGTTGTCTTTTGTGATAATTTGGATCTGGGCAGTCCCCAAGGGCTCATGTGTTAAAGGCTTGTTTTGCACCTTGGCACAACTGGGAAGTGGTGGAAACTTTAAGAGGTAGGAACGAATGGGAAATCTCTAGGTCATTAGAGGCACGCCCTTAAAGGAGATAATGGGATCCTAGCCTCCTCCTCTTTCTCTCTTTCACTCCTGACCTTGGGGTGAGAAGTTTTGCTCTGCCATGTGCCTCCATCATGATTTTCTGCCTTCTCACAGACCCCAAAGCAACAGGACCAACCCATCCTGGACTGAGACCTCCTAAACTTGGGGCCAAAACAACCCTTTTTTTTCTCTTTATAGGTGATTACCTCAACAAATATAGGTATTTGTTATAGTGATAGAAAGCTGACACACCTTTTATTTTTTTTCTTGTCTTATTGCATTAGAAAAGATTCCTAGTACAATGTCACAAAGTAGCAGTCAGAGGAGACATCCCTCCCTTGTTCCTGATTTTAGAAGGAAAGCTTTGAGTTTCTCACCATAAAGTGTTATGCTAGTTGTAGATTGTTTTTGGTAGTCTGTCTTTGTTGAAATGTTCATTTTGATTCCTAGTTTATTGAAAGATTTTAATTCATGAAAGACACTGCTCTGTATTTTTATTTTTATGAAATGTCTTTGGTTTCAAAATTGGGATAATAGTAGCCTTACAGAATGAGTTAGGAAATATTTCCTCTCCTACTATCTTTAAAAGAGATTATAGAGAATTGCTATTTCTTTCTTAAGTGTTTGATAAATCTACCAGTGAGCCTATTGGTAGCCTACTGGGCCTGATTCTTTCCGTTTTGGAAGGTTACTAATTATTGATTCAATTTACTTAACAGATAAAGCCGTATTCTTATTATCATGTAAAATTTGACCAATTGTGTCTTTTAAGGAATTGATCCATTTCATCCAGGGAATCATAATATTCCTATACTACCCTTTAAATAGCCGTGGGTCTATACTGGTGATCCTTCTTTGCATTCTGATGTTAGTAATTTGTGTGTTCTCTCTGTCTTTCTTTGACTGGATAGATTTTACGAATCTTTTCAAAGAACCAGCTTTTGGTTTCATTGATTTTTCTTTTAAATTCATTGATTCCTGCTATAATTAATTTTCCAGAGTATTATATTTATTTATTTATTTTCTTTTTTATTGGTGCATAGTAGTCATACGTCTTAATGGGGTACAAGATGGTAGAGACACACATGCACACATCACTCATTTAGCCCTTCCCCAATTCCCACCTCATTTCCTCCCCTCTCCCTCCTTTTCATGTTTGGTTTAGTGACTGACATTGATATGTGTGTGACTGTACATCATATGTTAGGGAGAGAGAAGGGAGGGGCAAGACGCAAATTATCTAATTCTTACTATTTCTTTTCTTTTGCTTGGTTTAATTTGCTCCTTTTTCTGGTGTTCTAGGGTATGGAAACTTTGATTGGCTTCACATTTTTTTCTTTGAAATATATGTATATAATACTATAAATTCCTAGCCCAAATACTGCTTTTGACGCATTACATAAATTTTGTTGTTATATATTCCTTGTCAGTTAGTTAATAGTATTTTAGAATTTCTCTTAGGATTTCATCTTTGACTTATGTGTTATTTAGAAATTTATTGCTTAATTGCCAAGTATTTTGGAGTTTTCAACCTAGCTTTCAGTCATTGATTTCCAGTTTAATTCTAATGTAGTTTGATAGCAGACACCATATCATTTCTAGTCTTTTAAATTTGTTGCTGTGTTTTGTGGGATTTATGGCCCAAAGTGTGGTCCGCCTGTGTGTGTGTGTGTGTGTGTGTGTGTGTGTGTGTGTGTGTGTGTATGTGTGTGTGTGCTCTGTGTGCATTTGAGAAGAATGTGCAGTCTGCTGCTGCTGGATGAAGTAGTCTGTGTCTGTTCTAGCCCGTTGACTAATTCCAGTGTTGAGTTTAGCTTTGTCCCTGTTGATTTTTCTGCCTGCTGGATCCATCCATTTCTGATGGGGAGGTGTTGATGTCTCCAGCTGTAAGAGTGGATTCACTCATTTCTCCAGCAACTCTCTAGCATTTGTATCATGTATTTTGATGCTCTTCTGGTAGACATGTCTGCATTAAGGATTTTTATGTCTTGGAGAATTTATTCCTTTATCATCACCCAGTGCCCTTCTTTATCCCTGATACCTTTCTTTGCTGTGAAGTCAGCTCTGCCTCAAATTAGTGTAGCTATTTCCATTTGCTTTTGTTGGGTGTTGGCATGGTGTGTTTTCTCCATTGGCTTTTAGTCTAAATGTGTCTTTATATTTCAAGTAGATTTCTTCCAGAAAACGTATAGTTGGGTTTTGGTTTCTTTTCATCCAATCTAAATATCTCTTTCTCTTTATTGATATATTTGTTGGATTTAATATACACTGTATTTTCTATTTATTACCCTTGTTTTTTGTGTATGTGTGTTACTGAAGATTGAACCCAGGTTCTTTCTGTCTTTGTGCTACACCCCCAGCCCTATTTTATTTTATTTATTTAATTTTTTTATTTTGAAACAAGGTCTTACTAAGTTGCAGATGGACTAGCTAAGTTTTTGAGGCTGGCCATGAACCTGCGATCCTCCTGTCTCAGCCTCTCAAGTGCTGGTATTAAGTGTACTCACCATGCCCGGCCCATTGTTGCTCTGGAATTTTCAGTAGACACTTATAAATGACCCAAGCCTGCGTTTCAACTATGTTTTTTGTGGGAGTAGTATAAAAAGCTTATAATAACAAAATAATTCCAATTCCTCCCTCCTGTGTCTTGTATCATTAGGTGAACATACCCAGAGTGCTTTTATTATCATTTTGAACAGATTGTTTCTGTTAGATCAGTTACAAATGAAAAAAACGAAAGGTTTATTTTGCTGTCACCTCGTCCTTCTCCAGTGCTCTGCCTTTTTTGTGTAAATCTGAGTTGCTGACCCATAACATTTTTTTTCTCTAAAGATGCCTTTGAACAGTTCTTGCAAGGCAGATATGCTGGCAACAACCCCCCTCATTTTTCATTTGAGAAAGTGTTTACTTCTCCCTCAGTTTTGAAGGATAATTTCACAGGATAGAGAATTCTAAGCTGGTGTTTCTTTTTTCACAACATTTGATTCTTTAAACATTGCACTCTAGTTTCTTTTTGCTTGCATGGTTTCTGGGAAAAAGTCAGATGTAATTCCTTGCTTCTCTGCAGGTAAGGTCTTTCTGCTTTTACACTGCTTCTTTCAGGATTCTTTGGATTTTTTAAATTTATCCTTCTTATCTTCTTAGCTTCTTGGATCTGTGATTTGGTATCTGACATTAATTTGGAGGAAATTCTCAGTCATTACTGTTTCATGTATTTCTTCTGTTTCTTGTGTGTGTCTGTGTGTGGTCCTGGGGATGGAACCCCTGGGCCCTCTACCACTGGGCTAAACCCTCAGATCTATTTTATTTTTTATTTGGAAACAGGGCCTCCCTAAGTTGCTGAGAGCTCTAGTGTTTCTTCATCTTTTTCTTCTTGAACCGCATCACACATGTGTCACACCTATTGTGGCTGAACGTTTCTCACAAGGCATACATGCTAGCAACAGAGCCCCTCAGTTTTCACATGAGGAAGTTTTTGTATATTCTCATATTTTTGATATGTCTTGTTTTGCAGTCTGGGAAGTTTATATTGAGATATCCTTAAGATGAGTGATCTCTTTCCAAGCTGTGTCTAACCTACTAATGTGGTCAAAGTACTCTTCATTTCTGCCACAGTGCTTTTTTACTTCTTAATTTTTTTTTATTGGAGCATTGTAGCCATACGTCTTAATGGAGTACAAGATGGTAGAGGCATACCTGCATATACCGCCCAGTTAGCCCTTCCCCAATTCCCACCCCGATTCTCCCTCCCTCTGGCATTTCTTTTTGTTCTCTCTTAGAATTCCCATCTCTTTACTTACTCTTCCCATCTCTTCTTGCATGCCATCTTCTTTATCCATGGGAGCCCTTGGCAGATCAGTGATGGTTGCTTTAATTTCCAGTCTGACCATCCCAACATCCTTGCCTCAGCTGCGTCTGATCCTGGTATTTCTTCTGTCTCTCAAGCTGATGTTTGCCTGTTACTATTCCTTGCAACTGTTTCCTGATAGCTGGACATGATGTGCTGAGAAAAAAAGGATCTCAGTAAAAAGACCTTTGTATGTAGTGGTAGGATGTGTGTGTGTGTGTGTGTGTGTGTGTGTGTGTGTGTGTGTGTGTGACATTCTGTAGTCCCATGTTGAGGTCTCAGTCTTCTAGTGAGTTTGTGTCTCTGGACTGTGGCCTTTACAAGTGCGTCTCAGTCCCTCCACCCCGCTTAGATGGCACAGGACGGCTGGAGGGGCTGGGGTTGGGACTTCCCTTCTCCAAGGCAGGTTAGACTCCAGCAAAACTCCTGGAGGTTAGGCTCTGTTTGGTATTTCTTGAGGTTATCCCTTGTTACTCTTGTGTACTTCAATGGTTCCTTATCTCTCCTCTTGCCAGAAGAATGAATTTTCCTTTAGTGCTTACTGTAGTAACTAATTTCAATACTCAGGCTCCTAGAGATAAAGCTCGCAAAGGTGTACCCACCCCGTAATGGGCTTCCCTTGGAGCTCATCCCGGACATCTCCACCCTGGCCTCCAGCACTTCATGTCTGAGGGCCCAGTCCTCTTTGACTTTTTGAATTACTATAAAGATACATTTATTTTTATTTTTATTATATTTTTTGGTACTGGGAATGGAAAGCAGGGACATTCTACCTCCGAGCGACACCCTAGGCCTCTTTTTTTTATCCTTTATTTTGAAACAGGGTCTCACTGAGTTGCAAAGGGACTCACTAAGTAGCACACCGCAATCCTTCTGTCTCAGCCTCTCAAATGCTGGGATTACTGGTGTGCACCACCATGCCTGGTGCAGTACATTTAAAAACTAATATTTTTTAATCTCACATGGGAAGATTTAAAATTTATACAAGTTTAGCTGGGTGTGGTGGCACATGCTTGTAATCCCAGCATTTGGGAGGCTGAGACTGGAAGATCATGGTTTGCGGACAGACTCAGCTACTTAGTGAGGCCCTCTGATACTCAGTGAGACCCTGTTTCAAAATAAAGAATAAAAAATAGGGCTGGGGGTATAGCTCGGAGATAGAATGTCCCAGGGTTTCATCCGCAGTAACACACACACACACACACACACACACACACACACACACACACACACTGACTATCACAGACATTTATAGTGACTATAGCAAGCATTTGGCAGGCTGTTTGAGAGGTATCTTCTTAGGATCCAGCTTTAGTACTGTTTGTGTGACTTTGGCTGGTCACCATGCTGCTTGCCAAATGAGGATAAGATTGGAACCTACCTTACAAAGTGTGGCAGGGATTACACGAGGTAATAAAGAGCATCACTGTGCATGGTGCTTTGTTGCTGTGGTTTTGTCCAGTTTTATCATAATTGAATATTTATGTTTGATCCATTGTCTTAAATGTTTATAGGATTTATAGACATTATATTATTATAAGTAATTTTTCTGTTTTGTCTTTTAGTTTATTTTGTATGCATTTTTTGGATCTCTCCAAGGTTTTTAATTATATATACATCTTTTTAATGTTTCTTTTCTTTTTTCCTTTTTCTTTTTAATATTTCTTAAAAAATCTTTTACAATAGGAAGTCTCATTCTGCAAGATCAGGTGGATACTCACCTATATTGAGAACTTCTCTTCATTTTATCAAATTTGTGTTTCCTCCTACTTAACATAAAATTATTTGCAAACTACGTATCCCCATGCCCTTTTCTCTTAAGATTATTTCTGTCTGTTGAGCATCAGTGTACCTCCCCCTCAGAGCCTTACCAGGCAAGAGTATATTTCAAACTCTATTTGTTCACTTTCTAAAAATATCTTTCTTTACCCAACTTAAAATGACTATGAACTTTTATCAATGATTTTTATTTTACCTATTTATGTTTTTAGATGTATTTAATATTAACTTGTCCAGACTGTACAGTATCTTATTCAGGTTTTTATCAAATTCATTTTAAAATTTTACATTAATTTGGAAGGAATTGAAATACTATGTTTTTATTTATCATTTCAGTCCGTTTATTTAAGTTTTGCCTTACTATCTTCAGGAAAACTATTCTTTTTGTAGCTACTGTACCTTTGGCAATTCACTGATACTTTATTTTTGGGTGGCATTTGTGATTAACTTCTTTTGGAATATGTGTCCACTTTGTGTTAGATTTGCTATATCATATATGGGTTCTGCAGTATGATTTTCATTATATACTGACTAAAGATTAAATATTCAGGGCTTATTGTGCAAGACACCACAAATTGTTGAGGGTATAAAAAGAAGTTACAGGTTTTAGAAACTGCTACTTTTTAAACTAAAAGTGGGATTTGTTCAACTCTTGAGCTGCTCGACCTGACAAGCCCAGGTAACCTTATTTAGGTGACCCTTCTTTAATAGTGTTTTGTTTGCTTCAGACATCTTCTGCTTATATCATGTTATTTTCGTTATGATTCTAAAAATAGGTGACTTTTTTGTTCCTCCCGTTTCTGCTACTAATTGCTTTCTATGTTTCTGGGTCAGGTTGTACTCTAAGCATTTATCATAACAGGTAAAGCATTAGAAGCAGTGTTGGCCTTTCTGGGTGGTGATTATCTAGAAAAATTAGATGATTCGTTATAGCATCTTCATTAGCTCTTGGTTGTTAGTATTCTTTTTCCCCCTGTTTTCTACATCTGGTGACTCATTATGAAAAATGAACATTACAAATTACTGTCCATACAGCCCGAGACCCGGATCTCTATGATTTCATTCAGAGCTCAGCAGGACAAAGCAACGCGTTACCCAGGAGTGGGAAAGCTAGGTGATTTTTTGAGGGGGTCCAGGCAAAAGAAAAATGGAGAAAATTGTTAACTTCAAGATGGCAGCTGCAGATCCTGACAGCAGTGGGGAGTGTGGCATCAGCTCAGGCTGAGCCCTGAAGTTGTTCTGCCCGTAACACGGGGCTCAAGGAGGAGCCCCGGGCTCTGGAGGCCTTGCTGGGACCCCGTTTCACCTCTCACTTACCTGGACTTGGACTTTTGTTGGAGACCTGGTCTCATAATTTGCTTTGTGCTTTCTCTGTGGTGATTTGAATTCCTTTAGCCTTTAAAAGGACGGAAACGTGTTCTTTGTTTACGTTTTCAAGGAACTTGTTTAAATAAGCTATTGCAGCATTTGTGAGATATTTAGTAAGGTATTTGTAGAATTACAATCTGTTACTTAAAGAAGTAGTCCTGGGGAAGACAGGTATAATAGGTAATGGCTTTTTCTAATTTTCTCCAGGGGTGGATTCGTTGGTGTTAGTTTGATGTACAGAGTGCAGAGCTTAGGGCCTCTTGTCAGATTGTAAACTCTCTTGCCATCCATGATTTCACTTTTCCTGCCAGTGGAAGTTTGGGTTTCTCCTCATTACTCTGGTTCCTTGCTCCCTTCTGGCTTCGTTTTTCCTGGGTATGCAGCCGATGGTGCCCTGGGCCATCTCATACCCAGGGCAGGGCGCCGCGGGGGCCCTTTCCCGTGTCCATGCTCCCTCATTGATGGCCTACAGGTCTCGTCACTTGTTGCTGCCTTTTCAACTTGGAATGCCCAGTGGCTCCTTAGGGGCAGCACAAGCCCCATCCATCGGTGCTGTCAGACTTCAGATTTCTTGCCACACAGAACTCTTTTAATCGGCTCTTTACATTTTAATTCCTTTACATGTAATTCCCCTTTACATTTTACATAAAGTTTTAAAAAATACCACCACAGCATCTTCCTTCTGTGATCTTCTTTCTTGGGCTTACTATGCAGTGATCAAGGGAGCCTAGGCCTTAGCTTCAGTAACGCCGTGATGTGACCTTGGTGACCCCAAGGCACTAGTGCTCATCAGCCTGAAAACGAATGTTCATCACCAGGTATCTTGCTAGCCATGCAGAACTGCCTGCTTGGCTTCTGTAACTCCTGCTTAGCCTGCACCTGCAGAGGAACAAAGGCCATTAGGAAATGTCTATCCTTAAAACAATCAAGGGTAGAAAATACAAGGGACAGACATGGTTGCTGAGCTCCCGCACAATGCTGTTCATGGTTTCTGTACTGAAAGAAACTGTCGGGAATTGTCCTTCTCCATGAGAACCTAAACTCTTTACTTCCAAGCTTGTGGTTTTGTCATATAAAAGGAGACCTGAAAAGTGGCTCGGAGCTGTACTTAGGACTAAACATGCAGCAACGTAGTCTCTGGCCAGCTAGTAAAGACTTGCTATTCGGCTTAAACTGAGTGGTCTTCTCTGGTGGTTGCCCTGTAACAGTGCAAAGAGAAATTGTCACCTGTCGGCACTCCTGATCCTCCTCTGTGTGTGGTCACATCTTCACCACATCACACGCTCTTTATATTCTTGGTTTTTTTTTTTTTTTTTTTTTACAATTTCAGAGAAAAAAGATGTCCCACTTCTTTCCAAAGTGAACTTTCCAATTTTTATTCCTAAATATATCTGCTTCTGCCTGCTCTGGGACCTTTATTTAGCCATTTGTGTCTTATCTCTTTTATGGTCTCAAATCTGTTTTCCTATCAACTCCTCTTCTACTTAAAAATATACTCATGCTTTCTGTGTCAAAAATTATTTTAAAAGGAAAAAAAACCCACTTCTCTATCAGACATTCTTTTTGAAAGCTATAGAAAACCCAACCCAATTCAAACTGGCTTAGCAAAAAAGGGTCATGTTGTTGAAAACTCAGAGAGTGGCCTTCAGATTTAGCTCGATGCGGGGCTCACCCTGTGTGAATGATGCCTGCGGGATCTGGGTATGTCTAGATATACTCTCTCTCTCATCCCTTTTTTATCTTCCGTTACATTCTTTTGTATACTTTGTTCTTAGTTAGCTTTCCTCCTTACAAAGTAGCTCTAACTATCCCTAGATCTCATATTCCATGTGTGAGCTTCCCCTTTCCACGATGCCCCGTCTCCTCAAAGACGCTCCTGTGTCTTCTTGGTTCTGGTCAGACCATGTAGCCAGGTGAAGAGAATACTCAATATCTGAAGGACATAACCTGACCTGGGCACGCTGCTCACAGGAATATTGGAATATACTTAACAAGAGAGTAGGGTAGTGTTGGAGGGTACCAAACAAATTTTTATATTCTCTTCTCTTAAACTTCTGTGAAAGGACTAGTCTAGAAAAAATAAATTATACCAAGTGGACTGGAATCATAAAATCTAGCCCAAAGGCATGGAAAATAGACTGAGTCTTGCAAAAATATCAGCTGGAACCCTTAAGTACAACAATAGAAAAAGTTACTTTCAAACTCTATTAAATAGCAGTGAATCTTTGAAGAATATTAGCACATATTTTATCTTTTAAAAACTCAAGTTAATTAAATGCTACCAATATCAGGAACAGTGCCATTAGTATAGGTACCCTTTTAGGTCCTAGTTAATGTGGAAGATGAAGAGGCTCCAGTTGTCAAAACGATTTTAGGAGATTTCGTTGAAGTTGTCATATTCACCGAACTGTGGAAACATGGACTGAGGAGGGAAGCCAAAGATTTGAGAATTCTGTTTTCTAATCTCCCGTCAGTGTAGCTTCATTTCTTTGCATCTTGCAGCCTATATGACAAAATATGCGGAGAGAATGCTCTGATCAGCGCCAGTTCAGAGACCTTGTATCTTTTTTTTTTTTTGGTGGTACTGGGGGTGGAACCCAGGGGCTTTTCTACCTCCGGGCTATACTCCCAGACCTTTTTTTTATACTTTATTTGGAAACAGGGTCTCACTAAGTTGCTGAGAGCCTCACTAAGTAGCTGAGGCTGGTTTCGAACCTGTGCGATCCTCCTGTCTCAGCCTCCCAAGAGCGGGGATTGCACGTGTGTGCCACCACGCCCGGCTGACATTGTATCTTTTAATGTGCGTGGATTTTTTGGGGGTTGCGTGAAATATGACTGAACTTAGCCACTTAAATTTTCCCTATGGTAAAGATTTGGAAAATAGGATATCTAAAAGTAATTGGCTGAAAAAACAAGAGAAACCATATATGTGTGTTTTGGGATATTTATGCTAGATACCTAACAGGAAATTGAGAAATCCTAAAGGTTTTATTTTCATAAGAGCACTGATTCTATTTGGTCAGCATCAGGTCTCTGTGACCTCGCCAGTGCTGGTTTTACTCTGTGGAATAGCTGTGGGTTTACTGGGTCTTGTCTCCTCTTTACCCAAGATATACATTCAGTGTAATCATGTGCTCCTGAGTTGGTCTCAGACGGTGGCCTAGAGTCCTATCTCGTTCAGTTTCACTTGATAGGTCTTATATAATATTTTATTACTCTTATTTAGTTATTATTGCTCCAGTCTAATTTAATCTAATCCCTTTTTTTATGCTTGTGTCAGGAAAATTCATCAACAAATCTCTCCTTCCCACATATTTTGTGTGCTGTTTATTTATGAGGCACAAAGGAACTCCAGTCATACCTGAGAGATAAGAAACGTTATTAACAGTGCTATTAATATGCCACAGAAGATATGATCTCATATTTCCTCCAAAGGCTAGTTTTTTTTTGAGGAAACATTTAATATGCAGAAACCATCCAGTATAACAAAATGTTAGAATTATATAGTAGGGGCTTAGAAAAGGAGGGGAGTAGTATAGATTGATGGGTGCTATTAGCCATGGAGGTGAATGTTGATGTTTTGAAGGCCTAAACCCCCTGAGGAAACTAGTGAAGAAGATCTGAGGACAGAGACTTGGGCCACCCAGAGTTACGGATGGATAGGAAGGAATGGCTAGAAAACTAAGCAGAGGGCCTTTGGGGGAAGGTTCAGAGAGTTACTAATAATGGAGTTTTTTGAGCAGTCTTTTCTTTCATAACTTTTTATTTTGATGTAATTTCCTACTTGGAAAATTTGCAAGAATAGTACAAAGACTCTATATAAATTTTTCTAACTTTTCATCATAGATTAGCTTCATTTCAAAAACATCATATAAATGGAATCATACAATTTTGTTTCTGGATTTTTCACTGTACTCTGTGGTCTCCACGTTCTTTTCTTTTCCTTTCCTTTCTTTTCTTTTCTTTTCTTTTCTTTTCTTTTCTTTTGTGTGTGTGCTACTGGGGGTGGAACCCAGGGGCTTTCTACCTCCGGGCTATACTCCCAGACCTATTTTATACTTTATTTGGAAACAGGGTCTCACTAAGTTGCTGAGAGCCTCACTAAGTAGCTGAGGCTGGTTTCGAACTTGTGCGATCCTCCTGTTTCAGCCTCCCAAGTGCGGGGATTACAAGCGTGCGCCACCACGCCCATCTCTACAGATTCTTTTATATACATAATGTCTTTGGGATCCATAGTGTTGCAGATATTCATAGTTCATTCTAATTTATTGATGAGTTGTATTCCATTGAATAAATGTGTCACAATTTGTTCACTTTCTATTAAAAGATAGGAAATTTGAGTTTTCTGTTTTGGGGTCTTATGAATCAAGCTATTATAAAATTCTAATAAAATTAATTTATTGACATAAGTTTATGTTTCTCTTGGCTAAAAACCTAGAACTGGAATTGTTTTCTCATGGGATAAGTTTACGTGTAAGAAATTGCCAAACTTTTAGTTTCTTGTGCCTTTGGGGTCTTGTTAAGAAAGTTTTTACCTGTGTCTGTGTGTTGGACCTGTGCCCTTTTCAAGGAGCTGCAGGGTCTCTGGTCTAATTTCCAAGTCTTTGATCCATCTTGAATTAACTCTTGTTCAGGGTGAGAAAGTGGGGTTTATTTCCACTTATATGCATATGGTAAACCAGTTTTTCCAACATCATTTGTTGAAGAGGCTATCTTTTTTCCAGTGTATGTTTTGGACCCTTTGTCAAAAATCAATTGGCTGTACGTGTGCGGATTTGTTTCTGAGGCTTTTGCTCTGCTTCATTGGTCTATGCATCTGTTTTTTTTTGTGTGTGTGCCAATACCATGCTGCTTTTTACTATGGCTTAGTAGTATAGTTTGAAGCCAGGTATTGTGACGCCTCCTGTATGATTTTTGTTGCTGAGAGCTACTTTGGCTATTCTTTTTTTTTTTTTTTTCCAAATGAATTTAAGGACTGATTTTTCTCTCTGTGAGGAATGGCCTTGGTAATTTAATGGGTAATGCATTGAATCTGTAGAAATCACTTTTGGAAGGATGGCCATTTTGATGACATTTATTTTGCCTGTCCAGGAACATAGAGGATTTATCCATCTCCTAACGTCTTCTTTGAGTTTTTTCAGTGTTTTATAATTTTCTTTGTAGAGGTATTTTACCTCTTTTGTTAAGTTTATTCCTAAGTATATTTTATTTTTGTGGGATATACTGAATGAAAATGTTTTTTTGATTTTTCGGTGGATTCATGGTTAGCATACAGGAAAGCTTCTGATTTTTTAAGATTGATTTTGTATCTAGACATTTTTCTGAATTTGTTGATTAGTTCAATAAGCTTTTTTATTTGAGTTTGTTCATCTTCTAAGTATAGTATTATGTCATCTGCAAATAGCGATAGTTTTAGTTCTCTTTTTTCTATTTGTACTCTTGATTTCCTTTTCTTGCTCTGGCTAGAGTCTCAAGTACTATATTGAAAAGAAGTGGTGATAATGGACATCCTGTGTTGTTCCTGTTTTTAGGGAGAATTTTCACAGTTATTTCCCCATTTAATATAATATTGGCTGTTGGCCTATTGTATATTGCCTGTATTGCAGGCAGGACTGGACCCCCCAGTGTATCTTGTTTCTCCCTTTTTGTGTATTAATTCAGTATAACGTAGACTTTAGACATAGAATAGAGTTTTGATTGTGTTTCTGCACTTATCAGTGGTAGGACCTTGGGCAAGTCCCTGGGAACCTCTCTAAACATCATGTTCTTACCTATGAATTCAGGAATCTAAATCATAGTACTACTATTATTTTAAGGCAGTATTTTAAAGCCTTTTTTTTTTGGTGGTACTGGGATTTCTGGAAGCCCTTCTACCTCCGGGCTACTCTCCCAGACCTATTTTATTTTTGGAAGCAGTGTCTCTTAAGCCAGTGCGGCTGGCTTTGAACCTATGTGATCCTCCTGTCTCTGCCTCCCAAGTGCGGGGATTACACGCGTGCACCACCACGCCTGGCGCTTAAAGCATTCTTTTAAGCTCCTATACATATGCCGCATAATTCAATGGCATGCATTCAATAAATACCGAAAGTGTCCCCTGTGTGCACACACACACTTTTACCCACACGATCTGCGTGTGGGTCATTTCAATGCAGGCGGGACTGGACCTTTCTATCACTGAGGTGTAAGTAGTAGGGAGGGCCAGCAGAAGGAGCAGGGGCCTCTAAGACACAGAGTGATATCATTGTTCTGAAGTGGCAGAGTATCTGGCAATAACACAAGAACAGGCTTCGCTTCCAACAGGGACTTCATGCTTATTAGCTCAGGCCATTGCCATTGAGATGCTACTGGCTGTTGCATTTGGGGTTCATTTTCTGCAGTGTCCTGAGCACAGAAAACCGACTCCTGGTTTTTGCCACCAGCCAGAGAACTTTCTTGACTTTTCACAGGGCTGTGAGGAGTTACATCTGGTGCTTAGCACGTCACCACTACACCTGCTCCTCACAGACTCTATTGCTGCTGCTGTCTAGCCTGCCAGTGACAGCAGAGCTGCCTGGAAGGGGCAGTGCCCTGGCATGCATTCCCATACCTAGGGAGAGCAGAGAGAGGTGCTGCATGGTTCTTGTTAACTATTTAGTTGCGGAGAAGAAAATGTAGGGCAAAAGGAAGACTCTCAGAAGCAGGGGCATGGCTACCCAGCCTAGGACACCTCCCACAGGGCTCGAGCGCTGCCTCGCATGCCGTCCCCTACGTAGAGCAGGTGATAGAGGCAGAGAGGAGGCCATAGCAAGACGTTGGTTTTAATCCTGTATTACACTAAACTTAGAGAACACTGCATAGAATTCCTGCAACAGGGCATTGGCTCCCAAGACAACCTAGCTTTGCTTTTATTTTACCTCATGGAATAATCAAGCCTCTGGCCAGTGGACATCTGTTCATCTCTGTTTTATCCATTTGTCTTAAGCTGTGGCCTACACCTCACCGTATTCAGGCATCTGTGTCTGAAAGAGGCCTGGTTACCATGCTACCACACCTGATGGTCTGTTAGCAAAGCCTGTGATTACAGAGCTGGGCACACTGCAGACTGTCCATGTCACCAGAGGCCGGGGCAGCAGAGTGTGCACTGTTGGCAGTGAGGGCCCTCAGTGCCCATGAGGCTGCTGGTGTCCAGCCTTGAGCTGGTCCCAGGACAGTGGGGCTCAGGCTCACGCGTGGCCTGCTTGCGTAAGGACCCTCACTCACTGTGGGCCTGTGCAGGATGCTGACTATTGCCCAGCCCTCCCACGTCCACTCACCCGCCCGCCCTCCATTCCCTGCCTTCTGGGGCGCCACTTGCGTCGCTTCTTCCTGTTTGGTTTTCTTTTACCGCAGTTTCTGGATTCCCTTCCTTAAGGTTTGTGCTTTTGGTTTTCCATTTCTAGCACTATTGGCTTGCCCAAGTGAGAGGAGCCTTTATCTTCTTGTGGTCTCTTCAAGATGCACACCCAGGCTCACCTCAGCCTTCTTCACCTGACTCACCCCCAACAGTCCTCTCCTGGAACACAAATTCATTTTTCTGTGTCGGAAAAACACAGATATACGGGTCCAGTCTCAGGCTAGAGCCAGGATTAGCTGTGCCAGTGTCCTCGGGTGAAGCTAGAACTTATGATGAGCAGCCCTGAAGACTTGATTTGCTGTCCTGCTTTGCAGTGTAGTAATTAAAGCAACTTCAAATCATTTCAGAATGCATCGAAGATGGATATGTGAAGATCACTGTGATAAATTTTAAAAATAGCAGAGAGCACCTACCTCTTATTGGAAAAGTTGGCCTTCCTTGGAGAACTAATATTTTTGATGGCTTTATAAAGGTAAAAAAAATCAGTTGTTTTTTCTTCAGCTGTCTTTCCTGGTTTCTGCATAATAGAAGTGTGTTAGTGTGTATATCAGTGCTTCCTTTCAAGGGCTGGATTTGTTACTCTGTGGATTTATGCACATCCTCATAGCTGCTGACAGTCATCTGATTCCCGAGTGCTCATCGAGCGCCCTTTGCTCTTCATGGAGCACGGCAGGTGGACGGTCATTGGTTATAACTTGGGTTGTTCATGTGGATGGATTCCGTCTACAGAGAGGACTAAGTACAGGGAAATGAGGGCTGAGGACGCAGCTGCGAGGAGCTCCAGCAGTGGGCCTGTTGGCAGGCTGCAGTTGTGGTTGTGGGAGCATCTAGGAAGCCAGCTTGTCAAGAAAAGAGGGATAAGCCACGCTCAGTGCTGCTGAAGTGGAGGCCTGTGTTCGCTGTGCTCCGCAGCTCGAGGAAGCCAGGCTGGGATTGAATGGAGGAGGGCGCTGGGTCAGCGTGGGTGGAGGAATGAGGGGCAGCTAAGGGGAGCAGAGAGGTCCCCTGTGAGGAGAGGAAATAGCGAGGGCAGGCTGGCACAGGGAGCTCCGCTCTCTCTCCGCCTCCCCAAGATGGAGGTTACCAGGCGTGAAGGCCAAAGGCTGATGGGCTGAGGGCAAGCACCCACATGCATCAGAGAGGGTGCATCCTGAGAGGAAGGAGGGAGCCCCAGTGTCAGCTCACACAGGACCACCGTGCTCTGAACGTTGGATCTGATTGGTCCTCATGTTTGTGAACCTGTTTGCTTTAGAGTTGTTCTATTATGGATGTGACCGTTCTGGATGAACACGGGAAGCCCTTCTGGTGTGTGAGTTCTCCAGTCTGCATGAGGTCGGCCGCCTGCCCCTCTGATGGCCCCAACTTCTTGGGGCAGACATACTACGTGGACTACACAGACATGGAAGGAAGAGTGCACGCAGAGCTGGTGTGGATTGAAGAGACGGAGGAGTACTTCATTGTCAACCTGGTCCTTTACCTCAGTGTAGCAGAAATAAACCACTGGTTTGGGACCAGGTACTAAGTATTGGCAGGAGGGGCACAGTGTGTTGCTAGTCAGCTGTTGGGTGCTTGACTAATAGTTTTGGTGTTGGAAGTTAAAATAAAGCATATTTTGGTAATGTTTGGTGCCTTCTTATTTTACATTAAATTATGAGTCATGGACCATTTTTAAGTTAATATTGAGAGGATTCTGTAAACATTTAAAAACAACACAGCATATCCCAATGAGAATTTACATTAGACCAAAAGGGGAAAAGATATTTCCTTCTCTGTCCTTAGTTTAAAAAAAACACAAGAAATTCTGCCTAAGTGTATAGTCATGTGATCACTGTGTATGTGTGCGTGTAAGGGCACGTATACATGTGTGTACATAAGGCTTTGTTTTTTCCTAATTGGTGAGAAGCCCAAATGAGAGGATACAAATAGGAACTTCATGCTGGGTACAGTGACACACACCTGTAATCCCAGTAATTGGGAGGCTGAGACAGGAAGAGCTCAGGCTTGAGGCCAGCTTCAGCAGCTTCAAAAATGAAAAACAAAAACCATCAAAAATGAAAAGTGCTGGAGGTATAGCTTGGAGGTAGGATGTCCTGGGTTCAATCCCTCGTACTAGTAAATAAACTAAATAAAAACAAACTTGATGATGCCCACTAGGATTACCAAATGTTTACTTACTGTACTCAGTAGCCATATTATTATGTAATAAAACAAAGTAAATACGTGGCCAAATTCATGAGAAGTGATGCATCTGAGATCATCAGAGGAAAGTGTTATAGCCTAAGAGCAAGGCCTGGTGCAGTACAGTGAAGACACCACACTCTCCATCAGCAGAGTAGCGATGGATGAGCTGCCAAGCCCTTCCTCTGCGGAAATAGCTTAGAACTGACCGATGCTTAGAGTTTAAGTAGCAGCAATATGTATCTTAGGCGTATGTTATTTTCGGTTATTTGGTTTTACATTTGCTTTAGATTGTGTTGATTATGTTTAGATCATATTTTTCTCTCTCTCCTAAACGGAGATGATTTTTTATATCATGTTTGTTTCTCCTATTTAGTCAGGCATGATTAAACTCACCTTCCTCTATCCTTTTCCTTCTGTTATCTGACCATTTTTCTCTTTTGAGATAAATGCATGATGCTGCGTGAATGTATGAAATACACAACAAAGGGCTTTATGACAGCACTGAAGCAAAGATTTGGAAGAGGTACTGGGTTCTTCCCAGAGATTTGTGAAAGTAGAAAGGATTCCTGCTGCTGACACCATCTTCTACCCTCCTGTCCTTTTGGTTCAGCCCCTGGGAAGAGAGAAAGATTTGAAATCCATTTCAGAGGTTAACAGCACAGGCAACATCATTTTATCATATCACCAGAGGGTGGATGATAAGAAATAAGATACTGATTCAGTCTCAAAGCTATGTAGTTGTTACAAAGGAAAGGATGATAAGTTCACAGTGAAGGAAGCTGAGAAGACAGTACTGTATTGCCCAGTGACTAAGTCAACAGCACCAGTAATGGGCAAATTATTGCCCCTTGGTAATGCAATGAGAAAAAACACATCATAACTTCTGTGGCTTTTTACCAAAAATTATACATGGGAAAACACCAAACAGAAGCAAAAGAACATTCTACACTTGTTACTTTCTTTTGTATTCGACATTTCCTCTCAAAAATGGAAAGGTCATTAAAAACAAAGAATGTCTTCTATCCACGGTGGTGCATGCTGATAATTCCAGTACCTGGGAGGCGAGCCTTCCGAGCAACTTAGTGAGGTTCTGCTTCGAAATACAAGTTTAAAAAGTCTCCTAGATGGAGGAGGCTAGGGAGCAGCACAGACCGAGTGTGAGCTCAGCCGGGAACTCGGATTAGAAAGTGACCCTAAGGGGGCACCGGGTGAAGGCTGAGGAAGGGCTGTGGATCAGGCAATAGCAGTATAATAGCGCTACTTTCCTGACTTTGATAAAAAAAAGTCACATGCTAACATTTGAAGAATCTGAGTGAAGGGCATATTTGAAGTCTTCGAGATGTTTTTGCAACTGCTTGTGTGAAATTATTGCAAAATTAAAAGTTAAAACAAAATTGGCCCCATCTTTCTGGTGTTTCCTATCTCATTTAGGTTCTTTTTGTTTTGTCTTCAATTTCTGGTTTTCCCCTTAAAGTTTGCTCTCTGCTTATATTTAAGACACAGGACTTTAGAATCCTACCAGAACTCTTCTGTGGCATTGAAATACTGTCTATAGCCAGTGATGGCCACCCTAGAGTCATGGGGCAGTACTGCCTTTGGTATTGTACAAGCACTACATGTGCAAATCATACAACACACAAGTACTGTGTGTGTGTATACATGAGCAATAAGAAGTCATTTCTCTGGAGCTTCCAGTTTCTTTACAGAAACATCCCGCAGGCCCTCAAGAGCCCCAGGTTGTGCAAGAGCACAGGGCACAGAGGAGTAGAGAGAGGTTTGCTGTGGTTACTGTCTGGGAGATAAACAACCAAATCTCACAAGGCTGTGAATGGAGCCAGCATGTTCAGATAGACATGGACTTTATTCGTGTGTGTGTGTGTGTGGGAGGGACTGGGGACTGTAGTAGCCAAGGGCAGTCTACTTGTGAGCTATACCTCCAGTCCTAGTTTATTTTGAAACAGGGTCTCACTAAGTCCTTGAGGCTGGTTTAGAACCTGTGATCTTCCTGTCTCATCCTCTCAAGTATTGGGATTATACTGGGATTACAGGTGTGCACCATCACACGTGGCTTGAACTTTATTCTTTAGATTAGAGACCCTTTAAATGTTTTTTTTTATATAAAAGGTAATAGTTTCAAATAATAGGAGTATATAAAGCAGAATATAAAAATATTTCTGTAAACTTTCCTCAACCCCATCTAGGCAAAGTGATGGCATTCTTTCTCTATTCCACCATGTGACGCCCTCTGCCAAATTGTGATGCAGCAAGAAGGCTTTCACTGGATGTTAGCACCATGTTCTTGGGCTTCCCAGACTAAGAACCCTGAGCTAAATTAACCTCAATTTTTTTTTAATAATCACCCAGTCTCAGGTATTTCATTAAAGCAACAGAAAACAGACAAAGGCCCATCTTAATAGTCCATCTTAATATTGTATGTACTGAAATTAAGTTGTCATACACATGAAGTAAAAGCATTTACTAATCATATTCCTTTGTCAAAAAGAAAGCCTTTTTGCAGAGCAAGAAGAAAGATTATGCTGGGGCATCTTAAATACAAAGAGAACCATGACGCAGGGTTCATCGAGTTGAATCAGTTCAAGGAAAGGAACAGGTGCAAATTCTTAATTATTCAGTTGGCAAAGAAAACAAATTTCAGTTACACACAGAAAGGCATAGCTACCAGTATTGAAGGGTGGAAGAGACACACTTTTATCTCAAGTATACTCAGATGCAAAACCTTATTGGCTTAAAATCAGGTCAAAGACTTGCCTAACCATTGCAAAGTTAATTTTATAAATACATTGATAGTTGTCTCTTACTTTTATTAATTTTGAGTCTAGTGACTATAACTGCTTCAGGATAAAAATAGTCACCTTGGAAAATCGACATAAAATGTATCCCTGAAACTTGTAGTGCAAAGTAATGGTGCCACCAGTAAGCTGAATGCAGAATTGTTATTAAGGTACCGATGTATGTGGAATAAACTGTACGTGGAATTACTGGGCATTCACCTGAGCCTGGGAGAGTCTTTTGTGGTCTCCAGCATCTTCAAGAAATGACATGGATTTCCTGGGAGCCACAGTAAACACGAAGCAGGTAACTTCTAGACAAGTCCTGAGCTGCAGAAGCTGCTGATCTGAGAGGCATGCTCACTGAGCTTAGCTCAGGGCAGGAAGGGTCAAGAGTAGGGAGCCCAGAGAAACACAGAGCGGTTGAGGGGAAACGTCCCAGTGCACATTTCAAAGCAGCTGAGTGCAAGCTCTCACTTTCTCTCTGTGGCTCCAGGCTGCTAGGGAAGAGTCAAGAAGACAAGGCTGGTCTGGGGGCAAAACGGGGCAAAGGTGCAGCTACCAATGCTCAGGCCCTTGCTGTTCACCCCTGATGAGAACCAGCTGTGCTCAGGCAGGGACTCCAGCTTATGTACCTACCACCTCTGATGCATACAACAGCATGGATACCAGCTTTGTTCTGGGAAATTATGTGCAGAGGTGAGTGCATGCTTGGGGAAGTGTGCAAATGTGCAGAATTTTCCAGGGAATGTCAGACTTAGGTTCTCACTGAATGATAGAGACAAGTCCTCATCCTCTTCCTCTTGGCACGGCCTGGACAGCTGGCCGGGGCTGACCCTCCCACTTTACCTTCCAATCTTTTGGTGAATATAAAAGGACCTCTGGAAATTGCAAATGTATAGTTGCTGGTTGACATATACTCCTGTGTTTGATTAATAGTGAAATGGGCAGAAAAAATGCATTCATCTGTATATGTCTAATTCAGAGAGGCACACTCAGACTATAGATAAAACACTGGTGATTTCCCATTGGCTTAATGTTGGCTGGGGAGGAAGTGAAAAATTTGCCATGAAATAACAATGGTAGCTTTCACTCTTAATACCGAGAACGTATTGGGCAGTGGACATTATGCAGTGGCTTTACCTACATCTTTTTAAATCCTTCTATAACCCTGTGGGTAGATGGTATGATAATGACATTTTATAATGAGGAGCTGAGCCCAGAGAAGTTAAATAACCAGAAGGGCACATCTGGTAATAGCATTAGGATTTGCGGGTGCTGAAGCCCAGACCTAAGTGTTGTTCCATATCTCCCTGGGCCCTGTGGTGCTGGGGGGCTCAAGATCCATTATGAACACTTAAAGAAATTGTAATCATGTAGGCATTTAGTAAAGAATACATAAACATGTGCAACGAAGCTAATTCTGCCTAACAGGGCTAAATCTATTAAAAGGGCCATGTCTTAAGCCAGTGAAGCTTGTATCTGAACACAGAAAATGAAGAATAACCAAGTTGCTTTGAAGAAACACAAGGCAATATGGCTCGGGAAGACTTTCCGAAATACCATAGGAAATAAGATACTGCCCTTTAGTGCCTGAAAAGTCCAAATAGACAAATGGAGCAGAGCACAGAGCTTGGAAGCAGACACTCAGACAATTGTTTATGGCAGAGGTGGCACCCGAGAGCAACAGAGAGGGGACACTTTAATAGATGACGCAGGTCAACTGTACAGCCACTTAGAACAAAGAAAAAAGGACATCTACTTTACTCCATGCCTACAGACATACTCCAGATAGATGAAAGACCTAAATATGAAAAGAGAAAATAAGAAAGCTCCAGGAAGACAAGATGGACTGCTTGGAACTCTACTCTGAAAGAACAAACAACCCAGGTAAAAAAAAAGGGGGGGAGGGCAAAGGACCTGAACAGACATCTCTCCAAAGAAGAACCGTAAGTGACTGACAAGTATGTGAGAACACGCCCAATGTTAGTAATCATCAGGGAAATTCAAATCAGAGCCGCAACGAGATATCACCTCAGACCTGTGAGAATGGCAGTTATTAAAGAACAAAAGACACCAAGTGTTGACGAGGAGGTGGGGAAATTGGAACCATTGTGCAGCTTCAGTGGGAATGCAAAATGCCACAGCCACTGTGGGAAACACTGCGGAGGTTCCTAAAAGGAGTGAAAGTGGGGCTAACATATAATCCAGCATTTTCCCCGTGGGTATATATATTCAAAAGAGTTGAAACCAGGCTTGTGAGGAGGAATATGCACTCCCACAAGCCCTGCACAGTCACTCCCACAATTCACAATAGTCAAGATATGGGATCATCCTGGCGGATGAGTGGATGAAGATAATGTCACACACACACACACACACACACACAGAGTGCTCCTGGGCTTTAAAAAATAAACAATGTGGATGAACCTGGAGGACATTATGCTAAGTGAAATAAACCAGTCACAGAAAGACAAATACTGTATGATCTCACCTATATGTGGAATTTAGTCCAGCTCATAGAAACAGAAGAATGGTGGCGACCAGGGGCTGAGGCAGGGGGAGGGAACGTGGAGAATTCTGTTCAGTGGTATGAAGTTCTAGTGTGCGCTATGACTAAAGCCTAGAGATCTGCTGTACGGCATTGTTCCTCGGTAACAATACTGTGTTCTGCACCTAAATATCTTTAAAGAGGACAGATCTCATGTTACATGTTCTTACCCTGAAGAAAACAAGTATTCCCCAGTGCATCTCTGGCATCTCTGGTAGTCACTCCACCCAAGTGCCACTCTTTTACTTTTTTAGATACAGGACCTCACTTGTCTTAAGAAACATATCCTCTTTTTTTGACAACTCTTTCTGGAATATTTCTCTTTAAATTGTGCCAACTTAGAGGCAACATCTGCCTCTAAGTAACTGTCAAAAAATATGAGTCATTGGTTGCATTTCTCCCACTGGAGATAGAATAACTCTAATCTACCTGGTTCCGGCTCAGCGTTTAAAAGGGTAGCCAAGGTAGGTCTCAAAATGTCAACTAAAGGAGTTGCATTTAGTAGATTTTAAGTTGCCTACAGTCCTCCATACAAAATACAAGAGGAGAAGCTTATTATGTAAAGTATGTAAAATTAAAGCAAAATATTTAGACTATCATTCCAGCTGCAGTGATGTTTGTTATTAGTAAAATTTAGGCTTGGTGGAAATAATAAATGCAAAATGAAACTGATAGTGGTTAACTTCAGATAAGACCACCAGACTTTGAAAAGTAATGGTCACTTAAGAAAATGTTCAGTGGCAAAGATGTTAACTGGTAAAAATGATAGGGGCCAAAAATAAATCAATGAATCAAATCTGTATTGTAAACTTTTGTGGACAAAAGTTGGTTCCAGTGAAGATGAAAAACTGCAAACTGCTTACTTTTGTGGTCTAAGAAACTGATAAAAGAATTATCTTGGTTTAGTGGCACTTAATATTGCTATAATTCTCAGAAAAGAGTTTTTATTGATAAATAGAGTCTAAACATCCTCAGGTCAATGCAGTGGGGTTAAATAATTCTGAGCATTTTGTATTGATTTAAAATGTCAAGTGATTCTTAACTGCAGGATACTTTAAGCTAAGTAATAATTATTTATTTTTATAGCAAGGACTAGAAGGAATAATGACCAAATAAATGCAGTTTGATTGGTGGAAGTCATGAGATTAGGAGTACATTTTATTGGTAATTTTATTAATGTTACTGTAATGTAATAACATATTTAAAAATCAGAAATTCCATTCTTGATTACATTAACTGTACTATTAAATTCTGACGTAACCAGAACAGGGAGCCTGCAATGAGAATTATGAGATATTGTATTTACATACAACTCATATCCCAGTAGTCTTTCGTTGACCCTGGTTTTTCCAGTACCTTTTGTTTTTCCAGTACAGGCTGATCTTTCTGCATTGGGGCAAAAATCAAAGTTGTCCTGGAGTAAGACACTAAGTGGTATCCCTTTGTATAGATCTATCTTCCTATTTACCAGGACACTTTGTTATGGTTAAAGGTGGAATGTCCCTGAAGAGCTCATGTGACTAACGTTCAGAGGTGAGGGCTGTAATGTCATCAGTGTGTAAATACCTTGGCTGGTAACCAAGGCTGATGGGGCGTGGTTGCAGAAGGTGGGTCCCTGGAGGGGTGTGGCCTGCGGGACTGTGCTTTTGTCTTTGAAATCCCTAGCTTGCTCTTTCTCATGCTCTGGCCTCCACGCTGTGAGAGCAGAGCAGCTCTCTCTCCTCTTTGCTTCCGCCACCATATCCTGGGGTCCACAGACCCTGGCCTCACCTGGACTAAAGCCAGAATATACAAAAACTGTAAATAAATAAATATCCCAAAAGTGTAAATAAGTCTTCCTTCCTGTGAGTTCTGTGGTCAGTGGTTTTGGATGATAGAGGTGAGAATGTGACCGAGACACTCTGTGATAAGACTCTGTTGGCCACTGTTTGCCACTAATTTGCTACTTTGCCATATTGTTGGTCCTGTTTAAATGGGATGAATGACCATGCTAGTGAAATTTGTTTCTGAAGCAGCCTGGAAAATAGCTATATTTTACTTTATCCATGTGTAGCTGAAACCCACCCATAATACCTGGCTTAGCTTCTAGGCATTTGCTCTTATCTTTCCTGGGGGGCTCACTGGCAACTGGGTACACTGGCAACTGTTCTAAAAAGATTCTCAAAGCTAGATTGTAGGAAAAAGTCCCTGGATTGTAAAGCTTTGTCTTATAAAGGGGCAAGATGGAAGACTTTCTGCACCGTCATTAGAAATGTATGAAAATCACACATTTGGAGGCAGACAATATAATGTAGTCTCATGGATTTATGTGAAGTTCACATTTATACCTCAAGGGTATTATTAAATTAGGGGGTATAACCATGCAGTTTAATCACTGTGATTTATGTTGAAAACCTCACAGCAGCAGAGAGCATTACTTTTCTCTGAATTCTTTCTCCACCAGTTCATAGATATGGAGAAATCATTCCCATAATTTTCTGTAAGTGCTTGAAACTGGGTCCTGTATCAGGAATCAAATATGGCTTCTTGGACAAAATACTTAGGATTGCCCATGATTATTTATTTAAAATATACTGGGCTTTCCATAAAGATGGTGAGCTATCATGGTAAGCTATCATGTAACAGACGAACATACATCCTTTGTTTCAGACTTCAGCACCAGCTCTGGGTTTTAGGACACATCAATTCTCTTGAGTTGCTGGTAATCATTTAGATTTAAGTACCAAGTACCTGCTTAGACTTTATGGCACTCATTGAGATCCACGGGCGGGAAAAACTTTCTTTTCTCAGTAGCAGCCCATGACTCCTGGAGTGGAATTCAACCTGCATTCATTGCGCACCTATTTAGCACAAGGTAGCAGCTCAGTGCAGCGCATTCGAAGCTGAAAAGATGTATGGGCACTGAAATAAGGCTTGGATTTTGTTCTGTAAAAATGAGGGTGTCCAGGTCAGGAGCAAGCACTGGGAAGAAGGGAGGGAGAAGATGGAAGTGCATGCGGCGGAAAGCTGCTTCCTCTTACTCAACAGGAAGAACTGAGCACTGAGCTTAATAGGTTATCCTGAAGCACAGCAGGTGTCTGGAGGGTAGGAAAGGAAATAGGAGAAGTCGAAGGATAGGGAAAGAGGGTGGGCAGGAAGAGACAGGAGGAAACAGGAGGAGACAGGAGGAAGAGAGAGATGGGTTCAGGATGGGTGTAGAGGTGAAGACCAGGAGAGCATCTCAGAGCTGGCAGGAGAAACCCGCCTGGGCCAGGAGCAGGCTGCACCCTCCCAGAGCCCTGTGCCTCCTCTTTGCCCAAATGGATTCAGATACTCCCGTATCCTTGTGACAATGTCTTTGACTCACAGATACCGTTGATATGGGTGCAGAACTATTTTGTTGTGTGTTACTTTCTCAGCCCATGCTTGTGGCTTCTATGGTCCAAACATTGCCTATTGGTGATGTTTGCTTAGGATGTTTCACAGATGCTTGGTGCCTGTGGGCAGCAGCAATGGTCCATTGTGCCTCCTGTCTGGCTTCGAGGTAAAAGGCTGGTGCCATCTGTCTGAGCCTAGCGGGGCTCTGCTGCTCTGCAGTCTTATGACGTTGGGTGAGTGTCTCAGCTTTTCTGTATCCCAGTTTGCTGGTACATGAGTAGAGATGGTGGATTGCTCACCTTGTGGGATTGTGGGGGGAATGATTGTGCCCTATAGGTAAACCATGACCCTGTGGGTCCTCACTAAATCAGAACTCAGCACTCGCCTGAGGCACAGCCAAGGGGAAACTGGGGCAAGAGGTTGATTCTTCACACTTGAAATAGAATTCTAAACCACCATGGGTGGTTTTTGAGAGCTGAGAATGGATCCTTAAACATTTCAGGGATTTTGTGAAAGTGACCCACACAGGGGATGCATCTGGGGAGGTGGAGGTGGTGATGGTTGTGTGATCTCTAGAGCAAGAGTGCCTCTTCAGAGGTGAGCAGCAGAAGGCCCCATGGGCCCAGCCACCAGTGCTGTCCCCTGCTCTGAGTCAGCCATTGCCACTGCTGGGCTGGAGGGTCCAGCACACCCCAATTCCTGCCTGGCATACCTGTGGGCAATAGCGCTTCCAGCTATTCCTGAGCATTCTTGTGGAGTAAGCTCAGTGGAGAAATCCGGGGCTAATGCAAAGTGACTACTTAGGTACCTGTGAGGTAACTAGCCATTTTAGTCAGCCTCTAAGATGATAAACCACAAGAGAAGAGTAGGTAAAAGTCAAGGGAGAGAAATAGTGTTTAACAGCTAAGTTACGAGCAAGCAAAAGGAGCAGAGAAATTCCATCTTCAGGAATGTCTCCTCCCAACATCCTGATCCACAGCATCTTGGTGGTGTCAAGGAGAACAAAGCCTTTGCTGCTTTTGCAGCTCCAGTGCCCCTGGCATCCTGGGCTGGCAGTGCTTGGTCGACATCGATCAGCGATGGCATTGACCCTCCTGCTCTGATGTGAGGAGAAGTGGTGGCATTGATGAGCAGAGAAAACTTGGTGGAGCAAACCCTGAGCACCAGGTGGCTTTGACCTGTGCTGGGCAGTGTGTGCCTGGGAGTTGGAGCCTTCCCTTGCATTTTGGCCTTAAGTTTTTTAGTCTGTAGTTTTCTCCAAACATAGGGCTACTCTGTTGTTCATAAGATGTCTTAAGAAAGTACTCATTGAAATACATAACATTCCTCGCTGAAAGTCATGACATCGGATTCCAACGCAACGGTGGACATTCACTCAGGGCAGGGAGGATTTCTCTTCTTGCACCTGCCGTGAAACTATCAGGTAATGTCCAGTTATCCCCACCGAGCGACTGCAGTAAGAATTGTAAAGCAAAATTCTACATGGTGTGTACCAGTCCACCCAAAAAACTCTCATCAAGCTGCTAGTACATAGGGGACATTGTATTTATGGGGAATCTCCTGGACTTTCCCTGCCTTCGAGACAATCGCAGCCTAGCCAGGGATGGTTGAGACCTGAGGTTTTCAGTGGGGAGCATCAGTGCTCTGGGTGAGCATGGATCCCTTAGCAGTCAGGGAGAGCAGGTCTTGCTGATGGACAGGGACTTACCTGCCTCAGACTCAGGAATATGCTGCCTGCCTCGGTGGAGGGTCTGGAAGTGAACATCCGGGTGTGTGGTGCTGAGAGAATTGTCTCTTCTTCTCTTGCTGCTGGGCTATGCATACTGTTCTCTGACATGTGATGTGTACCTGCTAACACAGAGTGAGTCTGCAGACCACTTGCCACCCCTGGTGGGGCCATCCAGGAAAGAGAATCATGCAAAGGTAAAGCTCTGCTATGATACAGGTGCCATGGCAGCAGGACAGAGGTCATTCCTGAATAAGATGTGCGGGAGGTGATAGGAGTGTGGCCTTAGTGGCTTGCAGCGACAGGCACAGTAACACTCAATATACAAAGATATATTGTGCCCGCATGCTCTCTCTTCCCTCTCTTGCCTTCAGAAACATCAACAGGGTTAATATTCTGGGAAAAATAGTCCATAAAAGTTCTGACTCGTAAATCAAGGCCACCAGGAATTCACCCTGAGGTAGATCATTGTGTTCTCTCTGTCCCAGTGGCGCAGCGTCCAGTAAGAGAACTCACTCAGTAATGGGAGTGGAAATTCCTGGGGGAGCTGGCGTCTGTCCTCAGGACATCTGGTGGAGGACGGAGTCCACTACTCAGGAATATAGAGGACGCCAAGGCCTCCGGAGAGTAAAAAGAACTCCTCTTATTCAGATTCCTTCTGAGTTATTTAATTCAGCAAACATTTACTGAGCACCTAGCAGGTATAAATTATGACCTGTCACTTTGCAAGCTTTACTCTAGCCCCCTCTGTAAGAAAATCTGCCTATGATTCAACATTAATTCTATGATTTAACATTAATTTTCCTGTTTTCCACCATCGGTGACTATTTAACTTAAAGAGAGGTCTACATTTTTAGAGCTCAAATTAAAGGTCCCAGGCAACTTTCAATGCGGGAATCAACATGCCCCATGAATTAAAGATGGGCTCATAGCTCTGTTCTGCACTTGCTGTGTAGGGATTTTAGCAGAGTTGTTTCATACAAAAGGCAGTCGGTGGTGCCCATCCAGTGATCGGAAACCTGATATATATAACCAGCAGCTGCAGATGGCATTGAAGGCTGAAAAGCCTTCCTTCCCTCCTCAGCGGCTCCACTAGAGGGTCTAAAGGAACACATTAAATGCATGTGTGGATGAGGAAGCACAGACACAGCTGAAATGTTCAGTTTTAGAAAGTTAGGGGTCCTGTGGTTGCATAGAGGGTGCAGAGTTTATTGCAACCATCTGGGCCTTGGAGAGGGGGCAAGGGGTGTTATGTCTTGGATAACTAGCTATGCAGTTCACCTTCATAATGACCTTGGGGTTGTCATGTAGAAGACAATCTTGCTGACCGAGTTGACCTGCTAAATAAAGACCATGAAGAGGCCATGTTGAATTGATACAGCTCCATGCTTCATTAAAGTTTGCCAAGGGAGAGAAATTACAGTTATAAGCGAACATCGTCCTTCACACAGTAGATGGTCAACAAGTGTGGAATCCAAGTGAGTTTGTTGAAGTACAG